>NC_136812.1:16163014-16263014 GCF_951216825.1 Electrona antarctica
TGTGCACTAACAGAGTTAAATTAACACAGATGACTTTTTCTTTTTTACTCTTTTGAATAATTCAAGCTCCCCCCCCCAGTGTGTTCAGAAGATCCCCCCCAGTCTTAGTTAACCTCCCAGCGCAGGGAGTGTAGTGAAATCAACCACACTTTGCTCAGTGCTTCCCTACTTAACGGGTTGCAGGTCAAGGGAACTCCAAACAGTGGAGTGTTCCGGAGAGTGGAGGAGTGTGTTGTAATCCCGTCCATGCGGCTGGGGTCTGCTCTCAGAATTAACTTCATGAATACGGCAACAGGCCTTCTGGCTAAAGAGTGGCTGGCAGACAGCCGTGTTGCCTGTTGCTTGTTGCTGCGGAGGGCAGGAGATCATTGATGCTTGTTGTCTGCATGCCTTTCATGCTCTCTCTATCCTTCTCGCTCTCCACTGGCTGGAGAAAGTACTCGCAAGTTTTACTTAAGTAAGACTATCAATACCGCAATGTAGAGATACTATGTTACAAGTCTACTTTGCCTTTCGGCTTTTCCCTTCAGGGGTCGCCACAGTGAATCATCTGCCTCCATCTCACCCTGTCCTCTGCCTCCTCTTCTCTCACACCATAACTTCATGTCCTCTGTAACTACATACATAGATCTTCTCTTTGGTCTTCCTCTAGGCCTCCTGCCTGGCAGTTTCAACCTCAGCATCCTTCTACAGATATACTCACTATCCCTCCTCTGTACAAACCATCTCAGTCTGGCCTCTCTGGCTTTATCTCCAAAACATATTCTGACTTTTTTTAGATGCCTTTTGTGAGTGAGTGTCAGCGTTGGACAGAAATGGACACACATACACACCCACAATCCTTTAAGTGACTGTAGGTCTTTGGGAGGACAGGGTTGTGTGAGGTCGGTCGCCATCACAAAGAGTTATGAGCCGTTGTCACAGCAATTCACGGTGCTGCCTGCTCTGTGCACATCCTGCCACATAAACAACCTGGAGAGCTCTATGGCAAAACACACAGAGATACACACGCATGCACGCACGTGCGCACGCACGCCCGCACGCCCGCACGCACGCACGCACGCACGCACGCACGCACGCACGCACGCACGCACGCACGCACGCACGCACGCACGCACGCACGCACATATGTTGTGCGCAATTACACGCGCGTCCCCAATCAACCACTTTTTGTCTAAAACCTGTCCCAAATGTGGGCTACGATACAGTATGTCAGGAGCACGCACGGCAAAGCACTCTAGCAACACACACACACACACACACACACACACACACACACACACACACACACACACACACACACACACACACACACACACACACACACACACACACACACACACACACACACACACACACACACACACACACACACACACACACACACACACACACCTCCAAGTCCTTGCCAATACCAGACTCCAAAGAAAAGCCTCATCATCATTATTTCCTCCACTTGGCAACTCAAGTGACTGTGTAGTGATTTGGAGGTTTCAGAACACAAGCAGCTATCGAGCTGCAGACCACTAAAGCCTTCAAGGTTCTGCATGCCATATATTCTCTGCATTTAGGCCTTTATGTTGGAGAGCTGTGTGTCTCGTAGCTGTAGAGCGTCAGTATACGCAAGCAGCCTCGCTGAGCCCATAGAATTTGCCTGTGCAGAGCGAGAGAGAGCTGCAACAAATGGGCTGAAAATGAATCACTTTGCAATGGGGCCAATTACACAGTAAAATCCAGAGGACAATCTGCACTTCCGAGACCTGTTGAGGATCCATCTTTACATTCTCTCACAGTTCAATGAATACTCTGGGTTTGTGCCACATTGTAACCCTGACACTTCTTCTGACTGACGGAGCATGCGTGCATGTGTGCGTGGCGTGCGTGTGTGCATTCATGCACATACAGTTGGGTGCCACCGATATTGTCCCTTATCATTTGACCCATTTAGGCCTGACCTCAAAATTTAAAAAAAAATCCTTCTAAATCCTCCAGTTTTCTGAAATAAATATTTTCACGATTTTTCAAAAATAGCAGACCTACAAGCTTGTAGCGCGCCACTCGGTGGCGCACTATGAGCTTGTAGATCTGCTATTTTTCAATAGCTAAATTATAACATAATGTTTAAAACACCAAAAGGGGTTTTGCGCAGATCACGCAAACCTCAGCAAAAAGAAAAGGACAATATCGATGGCCTCCAACTGTACAGACAGTATCGTCTCTGTCGAGGTGGAAACCTCATACTGTATGTCCAAAACTGTTACTTTTCAGGATTCAAATTCAAAAGTAGCAAAAGCAGCAGATCTACAAGCCAGCTTTTGGATCTGCTACTTTTGATGCTTTTGTGTGACGCTATAGTATGATCAAGTAGGGCGTAAACTAAACGGAAAAAACACAAAAAGAAATACGGAGATAGATAGGAGGTTTCTGCTTGACAGCAACGGTTATAATGTTGTGAGCGTGCGTGCGTGCGCGTGTGACAGCGTCTCTATTTAATTGCTGAAGCGTCTGTGTGCTAGACCGTTTCCCAGTCAGTGTACGGCTGAACACCCAGTCGTGCTCTAATGTATTCTCACACCGCTGACTCATCTGCTACGACTGACTGTCTCTCTGTGCTCAGGCGGGAGAAAGTTGACCCCACCGTGACCCCCACCACATGAGCCGCATGACCTCTGAGCTCAGCGACTTGCGCACCGCGCAAAATGTCCGACCTGGCAGCAGTGTAAAGTAACTAAGTACTGTACTTGAGTACAATTTTGTATTTCCACATGTCTGTACTTTTACTTGTACTCCACTATATCTCAGAGGCAAATATTATACTTTTAATTATTTGAAAACTTTAGTTACTAGTTACTTTGTAGATTTTGATTATCATTTGGCCATTAAAATAGCCGGTCTACAAGCTATAACAATGTGCCACATTTCAAAATATTTGTATACATTTTATACATTTGAAAACATACACACAAGACATTCTGCATAATACTTTCGGAACTTTAAGTACATTTTGATAAAAATACTTTTGTACTTTTATTCAAGTAAATGTTCTATTCCGGACGTTTACGTGTAACAGAGTATTTCTACATTGCAGTATTGATACTTTAACTTAAAGGAGAATTCCACTCATTTTCAACATTTTACTATGTCATTAATATACCTTAGAGCTGTTTTTCCTAGAACTGTAATTATGAAAAAAACCATTAACATGGTGAAACACATCTTGATGACATCATCAAGATGTGTTTCACCCACCATGTTAATAATAAGATTATCTCTTATTATTTCCACACAACAGCTCTAAGATATATTAATGACATAGTAAAATGTTGAAAATGAGTGGAATGCCCCTTTAAGTAAAACATATGACTACAGTAAATTTTCCACCACTGCCTGTCAGCGAGTCGACACGACTTGACTTTGTAAAAAAAAAAGAAAACGTAACTCCTTTGCAAATCCGTTTGTGACTGCGAGACTACCCATTTGTACAAGTTAAATGAACACAGAGGCTTTTTCCTGTGGACACACACAGACGTTGAAATCCTCTTACGCATTATCACAATAATGGAACAATTAATCAACAGTTTGCTTCGGTCGTCTCTCCTAAGGGCAAAGACTTTGCAAGTGGTTTCTATTTGTAGGGATTAGCCCGCCGGGTCTCGCTGAGGGCCAGAGTCCTCCATATTCACAGCTGCTCATCTAGACGACACTGGAATATATAGTACTTTACACAGCAAGGTGCGTACTGCATACCCCCACCGGCCACGAGTCAAGTACACACTTGACTTTCCTTTACCGGGATGGACGGGGACAGAGGGACCGGGAGAGACAAGGGCAGACCGAGGGAGACAGGGAGAGATAAGCAACGACAGAGGGAGACCGAGGGAGAGACAAGGATGGAGGTAGCAGTACTCATCCAGGTGCTCAGGGCATGGATTTAGCAGTGCTTGCAGTCTGCGGAGCAGCTATGCTAATGGTGACAGGATTTGCGGATGAGCGAGGCGTCTTATCGCGCCCGGCTCTCTGCCGGAGCTTTTATTTAAGCTCACCTGCCTCCGCACCACTACTCTAGAGACTATATATGCCTTTTACTGTAGGTTGGCTGTCTCTGAGTCACTCTTTCTCTCTCTCCCTCCCAATCTCTCTTTCATTCTTTCTCTCATTCTCATCGGCTCTCACACACCCAAGCATGCACACGTGCACAGCACAGTGCCGTACACACAAATACACATACACATACACACAGAGTAACACAGAAACACACTCTCTGCACTTTCTTCACGCCCGGATCAGTTTCTAGCAGGAAAATCGCAAACAGCACTATTAGCCGACACCTATCAAGAAATATACAGTACATTCAGTACAGTAGGCTTTGGGATTCTCTCTCTCTCTCTCTCTCTCTCTCTCTCTCTCTTCCCACTCCCATCATGTCCTCTCTCTCCACTCTGACTGTCAGCCTAGATTTTCGTTATCGCCCGTTTGGCCGTGACATTCCGCTTACCTTTCCCCATTCACCAGAACTAGGTGGCTATAAATTGAAATGAGCTTTCTGTCAGACCGTTCCATGCTTTTGGTTATATTTTATAGCCAATCTACCGAACTGCACTAGTGGTAGCTGTCTGGTGGCAGGGTTTTATTATCAAGCCCTCTCTGTGCCTCTGTGTGTGTGTGTGTGTGTGTGTGTGTGTGTGTGTGTGTGTGTGTGTGTGTGTGTGTGTGTGTGTGTGTGTGTGTGTGTGTGTGTGTGTGTGTGTGTGCGCGTGTGTGTGTGTGTGTGTGTGTGTGTGTGTGTGTGTGTGTGTGTGTGTGTGTGTGTGTGTGTGTGTCTGTATGTATGCGCGGCGCGGGTGTGTTTGTGTGTTTGGACCAGCTCACTGCAGACAGAAAGGCTGGAGCCACACGACATGGTTTGATATATTTACTAGCTGGCCTCAGTGGAGAGGTTAGACCCATGCAGCTAGGGGCCATGGCCCTGGTCATTTCCTGGCCCAATATGAGGTCTCTTATTGGAAACCCCTTAAGTCAGGGAGATTCAGTGAGACTGCCGCCACGACAAATAACCAGCACCACATGTGCACGTGGAACTTCTCTCTGCTCCTAGCATGTTTGGAGCTAAGCTGATCCTCAGCCCACAGGCGGACAGTAATTCGTTTGGCTACATGTTTTGCGTTATAGCCCAGTCTATTTTGAGTAGCCAGTTATCCCCCCCCCCCCTCCGGTCGAATTAAACCTCCCCACTGCTGTTGCTGTTGCAGTTGCACCCTACCGGCTCACCTGCCAGGAGGCTAGAAGTCGCCTGCACCCACCTTTCCTTCCCTAAATACTGTATGTGTGGACTACTTTAAGCACCCTTCCTTGCAGGGATTGCCAACCATCGTCCCTTATTTGGAAACTACAAAACGTGTGTCTACCCAATCTACAAGCACATGTTTCACATTGCAACGTGTTGTGTGCTTGTACTGCTGTTTATGGCTAATGTTCAGGTGTTTGAGTGGTGCAGCCACTCCAATGCACAGCAATGTGTGTTCCTATGGTTAGGGTCCCTCTGTCTGTCTGTCTGTCTGTCTGTCTGTCTGTCTGTCTGTCTGTCTGTCTGTCTGTCTGTCTGCCTGCCTGCCTGCCTGCCTGCCTGCCTGTCTAGGGTACCAACATGTGACAAAGTGGCACTGTTGAGCTGTGCACAGATGCATGATGGGAAGCTGAGTTTTTAGCAGCCATTACTCTCTCTCTCACACCACACACACACACACACACACACACACACACACACACACACACACACACACACACACACACACACACACACACACACACACACACACACACACACACACCCACACACACACACACACACACACACACACACACACACACACACACACACACAGAGAGGCCAGGGCTTGTAGAGTACAGTACAGTAATACAGCACCACTCAGTTCAGACGGGTCTGTTTTTTTTTTACATGTTACATGTTTTTCAACATGAAAATGATTATGACTAATAATTGCGAAAGAAATATATACCGGTATATAGATTTATACAGTAAACATTTATCCCTTATTTTTCTGAACATCGCTCAAAGATCAAAAATGTATCCCAGGAGTGCAGCCCTGGCGAGGCTGAACCGAGACCTCCTGCCCACCCTGCCTACTATCCATCTGTGGTCAGTACATACAGTATACCAGCACTCCCTCCCACACAGATAGCACCAGGGCCAACCGCAAAGCACTGGGTGAGGGTCAGGGGTCTTCAATGTTTTCCAGGCCAAGGACCCCTCAGGCAGGGGCGCCACTATATACATATATGTAGTCTTTAAACTTGTGTTGGATATTAAAACGTTTGAGAAAGCCTTCCATGCAACTGGATTAGAGGCTCTGCGGGCTATATCTTGCGCCACCCCTTACCCTTATCCCTAAACTAATTTGCCATTTTTTACTATTTAAAAAAACCTTTTAACCTACTTGGAACAATACAAGTTGGAAATGCATGCCCCACCCAGTTATTATGTCTGTGTCCCTTTTATGCCCATATATGGTTGGTATAGTTCTTTATCAGGCATGCCCAAATGTGGAGTCTATGCAGATGTCAGAACACCATTGTGATGTCATAACAGGGCCAGCTCCATGTGGGAAGATCTAGGGGACCTGTCGAGAGCCTCTAGAGCGGTGCCCGTTGGGCACTGTCCTACTTGGAACGATGCAAGTTGGAAATTAATGCCCCACACATGTCTGTGTCCCTTTTATGCCCATATATGAAGTTCTTTGTCAGGCATGCCCAAACATGGAGTCTATGCAGACGTCAGAATGATGTCAGAACAGGCCAGCTCCATATGGACCCTGGGCAGGGCCCTGTCCAGATCCCGGGCAGAGGCCTCTCTGGGGCGGTTCTGGACAACCGTGGGTCCGACCGACTCGACACCGGGCACTGCACTCCCTGTGGTGGGGTGGAACGCGTGTGTTGAATTTAATATATTTTATAGCCAATCTACCGAACTGCACTAGTGGTAGCTGTCTGGTGGTGGGTTTTATTATCAAGCCCGCTCCGTGCCTCTGTGTGTGCGTGCACACAAATATTGGTATAGTACCTCTGGGGAACCCTTAGGGGTCCCGGATGCCAGGAGGATCATTGTCATGATTGCTGTTGGAGGTAAGTAAGGATTTTACAATGTGCACAATTCTTCAATAGTTTATTTTGCCTGGAAATTGCTAACATTATGCTTTTATATGCTTTTAAATATTTAGAACATTTGACGAATCCACAGAGTAGTCTTTTACATTGCCCTGATTGTAATGGGCACTATTTGTTTTGGGGCGGGATACAGTGAGGACACTATAACCTTGTGTTGTTTTTCTGCATAGTTGTACAGTAGGTGTATACTATTGTATACTGTAGGCCTATTTACAGTGCTTCTTACCGTTTTTCTTGCCTTAGTAATGATGTACGATCGTACTTTCCATACTAGTGTACCTGCAATTCTGTAACTCTTAACTGCTGTGCTGCCTCTGGGCGACTGAAATTCCCCTGCGGGATCAATAAAGGCACCTTTATCCGTCTATTCTAGGGAGCTAGTGTCCTCAGCGCTGATACCCAGAGACATTTATCCATCTATTCTAGGGAGCTAGTGTCCTCAGCGCTGATACTCAGAGACATTTATCCATCTATTCTAGGGAGCTAGTGTCCTCAGTGTTGATACTCAGAGACATTTATCCATCTATTCTAGGGAGCTAGTGTCCTCAGCGCTGATACTCAGAGACATTTATCCATCTATTCTAGGGAGCTAGTGTCCTCAGCGCTGATACCCAGAGACATTTATCCATCTATTCTAGGGAGCTAGTGTCCTCAGCGCTGATACTCAGAGACATTTATCCATCTATTCTAGGGAGCTAGTGTCCTCAGCGCTGATACTCAGAGACATTTATCCATCTATTCTAGGGAGCTAGTGTCCTCAGCGCTGATACTCAGAGACATTTATCCATCTATTCTAGGGAGCTAGTGTCCTCAGCGCTGATACCCAGAGACATTTATCCATCTATTCTAGGGAGCTAGTGTCCTCAGTGCTGATACTCAGAGACATTTATCCATCTATTCTAGGGAGCTAGTGTCCTCAGCGCTGATACTCAGAGACATTTGCTCAACTCATGTATAACGTAGCATTGCTAGTACCTACAGTACACCATGCAGTGTGATGATTCACTGGACGTTCGCACAGCTCCTTGCAGACTAGAGGGCCCAAGGCCAGCGGAGAATGTTGCCTGGCAACTAATGTAGTTCCATGAACAGCCACACAATAAGGACAGAAATGGTTGTACACTCAAGAAACAGGCTTGTGTGTATGTTCATATATATTAACACACACACACACACACACACACACACACACACACACACAGTGTGCGTGCGTGCGTGCGTGCGTGCGTGCGTGCGTGCGTGCGTGCGTGCGTGCGTGCGTGCGTGCGTGCGTGCGTGCGTGCGTGCGTGCGTGCGTGAGAGAGAGAGCAACGATCACATAGGAAATAGGTATGAGCCAGACAACAGACATATTCTATTTGTATTGATATTATTGTGCCCAGTTTATTATTGCCTTGATTTATATTACCTGGCCCCAATGTAGAGTGTCCGATTGACTTGTATGATCCTCTGAATGCGGAGGGGTTCCTGTCTCAGCCATGTTCGATGAGGTCGACCCAGAAACACTGGGTGCCTTCTGACCACTGCCAGAGAGAGAGAGAGACAGAGACAGAGACAGAGACAGAGACAGAGACAGAGACAGAGACAGAGACAGAGAGACAGACAGACAGACAGACAGACAGACAGACAGACAGACAGACAGACAGACAGACAGACAGACAGACAGACAGACGAATACAAATGGGTGAGAGTTTCATCTTCCTTTCATCATGCAGACTAGAGAGGCAGTCAACCGGCTGAGATATGGATGGAGAGAACAGAGAGAACAGAGAGACATACAGAGAGAGTGAGAGAGGGAGAGAGAGTGGCATACAAAGCAAGGGAGCGACAGAGAAAGACCACTAAATAGAATAAATAATATCAGCTGGATTGCTGCGGGACGCCTGATGAGATGTCTGTTGTAGACGTTGACGGACGTGAAGGAGTGAACTCTCTATACCTCTAGTATTCTTATCTTTTCTTTGTTCTGTCCATCACTTCTCCTCTTAGTCCTCTGAGTTATCGCTCACCGTTATCTAGCTGTTCTTGTAATTCTGACATTCTGCTCATTTATTGAATTCATTTCCATCCTTCCCCCTTACTTACTTACGTCTCTCTTTCCTTTCTCCCACCTTCCTCTCATCTTTCCCCCCTCCCTCCCTTAATTCCTCTCATATTTCCTTAATTTCTTCTTTCTCTCCTCTTTCCTTTCTTTCTCCCTCCGTCATTCCTCCATTCCCCCGCAACCTCTTCCCCACTTCTTCCCTTCTTTCCCTGATTCTATCCTCCTTCTGCTACCCCTCCGTAATTCCCCTTCTGCCTTCATCCACCTGCTTCCATCTTCACTCTTCTCAATGTCCCGTCTTTCCTTCCCCACTACCTCCTCTCTTTATCTGCCCACCCAGAGCAGTTTGCAGACTGCTACGTCTCCCCCTATACCTGCCATGATCCAAGGCAAAGTGAAGGCCTTTGAAGAGTCACGCTGTGTCCAGCGAAGCCTCGGTTTGCTTAAGAGCTCAGTGTCCTGGCAGAGCTGTGCACTCACAGCCTACCCTGCTGATATGTTGAGAAGGGTCCGTAATCAGCTGGGGATGCCATTGGTCAATATTATTGAGCTTGTGATCAATCGAGGTTCTGCTCTGCGCCGGAGGCTGCCAAGCTGATGTGCAGACTCAATGTCTGAGTGTCTGAGTGCGTGTGTGCGTGTGTGGCGTGCGTTGTGCGTGTGCGTGTGTGTGTGTGTGTGTGTGTGTGTACAGCACATTGGCCTCTGTGTGTGGGAACATGGCCAATGTCAGAGCACTGATCCAAGCAAGGCTCATTCCTGGCCGTGACTCCTGGTGACCCCTGACCTTGGTCTGTCTGACCTCTGCAGCCCACGCAACGACCCCCAAAGCACCCTGACCCCATTCTAACACCCTCGGCCTGACCTTCCTGTATCTCAATTATCACACCCTGTAGCGGATTGCTAGAGAGACCCAAACTGAGAGAAAGAGATAGAGAGACAAATAAAGAAACTGAGAAAGAGAATAAAGAAACTGAGAAAGAGAAACAGAGAGAGAGAAACAGAGAGAGAGAGAGACTGGGAAAGAGTGAGCGAAAGAAAGACAATCTAAGAAGGAGAGAGTATGAGGGAGGGAGTGATAAAGATATATAGTGTGGAGTGAGAGAAACATTTAGAAGGGAGAGAGAGAGTACCTTCAGTGGGGATGAAGTTGAGCGGCCCTGGCTCTTCAGGGAACGAACAACTGGCCAAATGGAGCAACCAGCACAGCAAGAAGAAAGGGGGAGGGGCTCCGGTCGCCATGGCAACAGAACGCAGGCTCTGCAGAGATGAAAAAACAAACAAAAACAAAAAAGGGGAACAGAAAGGAGAGGAGAGAGTGAGCACATTCAGTTAGATTAGGTCTAGAATGACAAGCAAATAAACAAACAAATAAACACACGCGTGTGCACGCACACACACACACACACACACACACGCACACACACACACACACACACACACACAGTCACACAGTCACACACACGCACACACGCACACGCACACGCACACGCACACGCACACACACACACACACACACACACACAGGGGCCCTGTGGGCAATTCTGTAGGTGTGGGTGGAAGAACGAGGCTCGATAACACTCCAGAGACGTTTGACATATTACAGTAGGTGCCGAAAGGGAGAGGCAATGAGAAAGGTTAAGGGAGAGAATGAACAATAGAGAGTGGAGTGGAGTGGCTGTTTACTTAAATTAAATGTTTTGCCGTCGTCAACACAAATCGCATCTTGGGCAGTCTGTGTGCTGCTAAACCACAGGTATATTTTTCAGCGCGGAGGAGCAATGGTGGATGTGATGCTCCTGAAAAATACAAACGATATGCAAATGAAGTCAGGCCATTCAATCCATCTAGGAAATAACAGCAGCATTTTGGATAAAGCACAGGGAATTGCTATTGACTTTACCCATAAGAACTGACAGTGCACATGCCAGACAGATTGCTATGCTAAATGCTAGAACTGTGATGTGTTTTTCGGAGTGTAACCAATCACCGAGCACTTCCTCTCAACTTCGCCTCGCCAGTGATTATCCGTTGCTTCTCCCGCTAACAGCCAAGCGTGGAGGTATAATTTATATCCTCCAGAAATATGACAAACATAATTTATAAGCACTCGTCGTCACCCCTCTGCCTTGATTCCCTTTTAAATTAATAGTGAATGCAGTATAGGGTAATTTTCTTCAAAAAGCAAGTGGGGCATGCCTTCAATCTTTTCCACTGCAAACAGAAATTAATCACCGTAGCGGTGGTTTTGTAACCCGTGTGCAATTGCAACTTGTCATATTTGAATACCCAATGTTGGATTTCGTCATGCAAAATAAAAGAAGGGAGCTATTTCCCTGTGGTTACGGATGCACTGCATGGCACAATGCAAATGCCACACACTTCCATGCTCTGTACACCACCGGATTTACACAGTCAAATTTAAAGCTGCACTATGTAACTTTCCTCTTCTACCCCGGATTTGAACCTGGTTTCCTGCAAGTGCTGACATTGTTTTCCATTGAGCTAATAGAGCCGGCCTGCTTGCTCAGGGGATGAATTGAATCCTGACCATCAGGTTAAAATTCGTGTTAGATCCTGTGTCTAGGTGAGACATGACCTTTGACCCCATAAATGTCGCAATAGAAGAACAGGGAGACAAAATACAAGCAATTTATATTTTATTTAATTTGAACTGGGTATTTAGTTTTCTTCAGTTCCCAGACTTCCCACAGATAAATATTGTGAAAATAGCAGATCTACAAGCTCACACGCTTTGAGCTTGTAGATCGGCCAGCCACTTTGTTATATTATTTGACAATTTTGCCAATGTTTGACCACTTTTATAGTTACCTATAATGTGTTGATTTCTTTTGATGCAGTAATGGTAGTTTTTTTAATTTAATTTCAGTTTCCTTTTTTTAAAGATATTAAAAAGGTCTCAAGAGTCCATAAATTGTCCCTTTACTGTCATCTGGGGCTGGGGCTGGGGACCCCCCAAAATCACTTTACTGTCACCTGGGGCTGGGGACCCCCCAAAATCACTTTACTGTCACCTGGGGCTGGGGCTGGGGACCCCCCAATATCACTTTACTGTCATCTGGGGCTGGGGCTGGGGACCCCCCAATATCACTTTACTGTCATCTGGGGCTGGGGAGCCTCCAAAATCACTTTACTGTCACCTGGGGCTGGGGACCCCCCAATATCACTTTACTGTCATCTGGGGCTGGAGACCCCCCAATATCACTTTACTGTCATCTGGGGCTGGGGACCCCCAAAATCACTTTACTGTCATCTGGGGCTGGAGACCCCCCAAAATCACTTTACTGTCATCTGGGGCTGGAGACCCCCCAAAATCACTTTACTGTCATCTGGGACTGGAGACCCCCCAAAATCACTTTACTGTCATCTGGGGCTGTGGACCCCCCAAAATCACTTTACTGTCATCTGGGGCTGGGGACCCCCCAAAATCACTTTACTGTCATCTGGGACTGGAGACCCCCCAAAATCACTTTACTGTCATCTGGGGCTGGAGACCCCCCAAAATCACTTTACTGTCATCTGGGGCTGGAGACCCCCCAAAATCACTTTACTGTCATCTGGGGCTGGAGACCCCCCAAAATCACTTTACTGTCATCTGGGGCTGGAGACCCCCCAAAATCACTTTACTGTCATCTGGGGCTGGAGACCCCCCAAAATCACTTTACTGTCATCTGGGGCTGGAGACCCCCCAAAATCACTTTACTGTCATCTGGGGCTGGAGACCCCCCAAAATCACTTTACTGTCATCTGGGGCTGGAGACCCCCCAAAATCACTTTACTGTCATCTGGGGCTGGAGACCCCCCAAAATCACTTTACTGTCATCTGGGGCTGGGGACCCCCCAAAATCATGGGGACCCCCCAAAATCACTTTACTGTCATCTGGGGCTGGGGACCCCCCAAAATCATGGGGTGGTCCCGACCCACGGGTTAAGAACCACTGCTCTACCATACAAATTTGACAAAATGTCATTGTATTCATTGGAAAGAGTTACATAGTGAGTCTTTAACTGCAGTGTGTTCCTCAGGCTCTGTTTGTGTCTCACACTATGCACATACATCTTTCTCTCTGTCTCTTGTTATGTCCCATTCTCTCTCTCTCCCTGAAGTAAGCGTTATGTCCCATTCTCTCTCTCTCCCTGAAGTAAGCGTTATGTCCCATTCTCTCTCTCTCCCTGAAGTAAGCACCGTGGCTACAAACAGCTATTGTGAAGCCCCATCTGTTTAATGGAGCCATGATGGGCACACGGCCTTATCAGGACACATTATCTTTATGGGACATTTCTCAAATTCCCCCCTCGTTGACGTCAGAGTAACTGCTTGACACCCAAACCGCACATTTACAGGAGGTGGAGAGGAGAGGGAAGAAAGGAGGTCAGGGGGCCGAGGAAGATGGAGCGAGAGATGAGAGAAGAATAATGAGATGAATGGTGGGGGAGCCGAGAGAGAGAGAGAGAGAGAGAGAGAGAGAGAGAGAGAGAGAGAGAGAGACTCAGAAAGAAGATGAGAAGTCAATAAGTCAGTATATCCAACCAGAGATTCTATTGTTTCTGCTATTAATAATGTATGAATAAATGTCAGGCACGAGGCATTCGATTAGCATAATTAGAAACCGAGGGCTATAGGATTTCATGGGACAGTGCCAGTGGAATAAGTAGATACAAAAGTGAAGAGAGCAGACTGTACTGTATGTGTGCGTGTGCTGTGTGCTGTGTGTGTGTGTGTGTGTGTGTGTGTGGTTGCACACGCGCACATGCGCATCTTAGTGTGTATATTATGCACTACTGTTTCCAAGCCAAAGTGTCTCTATAATGATGACAAATGGCTACATTGTAGACCATTCAGTGAACAAGGCTTGACGTATAATGTTATCACTGACAACAGTACAGTGTTATATACTCTGCCATTTGCTGTTTATCATAATGTGAGCACTAGAAGGTCTACACTTCTGTATCATAAT
This sequence comes from Electrona antarctica, assembly GCF_951216825.1. NCBI lineage: Eukaryota > Metazoa > Chordata > Actinopteri > Myctophiformes > Myctophidae > Electrona > Electrona antarctica. Next base: position 16,177,220 of record NC_136812.1, read on the forward strand.
GGCAATGGATGTCACTAATGTCATATTAAAGGTGACTTTAACTACTTTAAGTGTATGCAGCCTAATACTGAGTAGCAGCGTTGCACATAATGTCTCTGATAAACATAATGTATGCACGGGGGGAGAGATAAGCCTTTTCGCCCGGCATGTGTCCACCTAAGCATTTTGTCCCAGCTGAAAATTCAAGGCACTCTCCTAAAGATGCTTCCAAGCAGCCAGAGTTGGAAATAGATGTTGAAAATATTAGAAGAAAATGTAGTTATTAGTCAAACATCTTTGACTAATAAAGTATTCACTCAATCAATCAAAATACACCTGCAAAGTAGATGCTCGGCGCCTCATCAAGATGCTGTTTTATTTTCTTTCTCCCATTGAAAGCATGTACTCAAGGGAAAGAAAACACCTTTGTGGACACAGCCCCTGCCATTACCATTACTCAGTAATGGTAATGGCAGGGGCTGTGTCCACAATACTCTATTGAGTGATGCCATTGAGGACAGTGGACTAGACAGACAAATGCTGTCAAATATCCATCCGTGATTAGATTATGTTGTGTACCGTTGTTGTCGGACAGAAACCTCTTATCTCCATAATGTTACGTTTTATTGTTTTTTCGTGAATTAACGTCCTATACTTGTTCATGCTACGTCTACGGCGTCACACAAAAGCATCAAAAGTAGCAGATCTTACAAGCTCTAAACACGTTTTTACCTTATCTGCTACTTTTGACACTGAACCCCAAATTGCTCCCGATGTGCTGGTTGGTACCTTGCATGGCTTCCGCCGCCATCGGTGTATGAATGTGTGTGTGAATGGGTGAATGTAATGCACAATCTATGTAAAGCGCCTTGGATAAAGGCGCTATATAAATGCACCATTTACTTTTGCTATTTTTTAAATTGAATCAAATGGACAACATGAGGTTTCCACCCGACAGAGACGATATTCACTGCATCTGCATTAACGTCCAATCAATGCCAACTACCTTCAGTGTTGTTGATTACCAGAGCAGCAGTCATCATATCCGCGCCACGTCCACCCTGGCGATGTTTACACAGACCTGCTCATTTGTCAATTTCCACGGCGCCAGATTGATTTTATCATGAGTGTTTAGGCAGGTAATTTCCTAAGCAAAGTCATTAAGAGGTTATTTAGCTGCTGAAATCAGGACATGTGTGCTGGGAGGGTTGGGGAGTAACCCCTACCAACTCGGTAAGCATATGGCCCTGTTGCTTTGTTCGAACGTCACTGTAATTTGCAAAAAATAAATAAAACACTTTTTCTCTAGTTGGAAAACGGATGGCATTTGTTGTACAACACAACCTTTTCGACAGAGTCTAAATGGGCCTCTCGGTGGCAAATTGCCTCGGACGATCGATGACGTGCAGCGTCGTCTTTAGACACTAATTAAGATGTGGAGAGAAGAGAGGAGAAGGGCTGGGTGGTGATGAAAGGGGGATTGTGTGGAATTCTCGCCATGTTGAATCAACGACCGCCACAAAAAAAGGGAATGACCCTGTCCTGCTGCAGGCTGTATGCTTAGCATGCAAATGGATAGTTTAATATGCTCTGAAATTCCTAATGTCTTTATCGCTCGTTATGGTTACTATGTCTCTCTCTCTCTCTCTCTCTATGAGCCCCCCCCCCTTTCCAGTCTCTGTATCTTTTGCTTTCATCCTTTCTTTTTTGGTTTTTCTCCCATTTTTTTTCTCACTCCCCCCCTTCTCTCTCTCCCTCTCTGTCAGCCCTTCCTGTGTGATGTGTGATTGTGAAAGTACTTCTTACACACAAGTAAGATACTGTACTTGCACGTGCACACGCACGCACGCACGCACGCACGCACGCACGCACGCACGCACACAAAGAAAAAAAAAGAAAAAACATTGGACTAGTGGTTGAAAGATTATGCATGTCCTAGATAAAGAGAAACAATTGTAATGAAATAGAGCAGCTTTAATGGGGCCACTGTGCCGGACGGGCTATTTGGGATTAAATTATTAAACGAAGGATTTTAAAGTATTATGCAGAGGTATGAATATTGGTAGAACGTCTATGGCACACAAGCTACAGTAGCAATAACCTCTCCTCGTTTAGTCTTTTTTTCCTCTTCGTGTTGGTGACCCTACTGTAATAAGAACAAATCCCTACAGAGGAGGAATCAATGTCCAACTTGGACATTTTCCACGCAAATCCCTTTTATCGTTGTTGGTGCAGAAATGGACTGTAATTTTTTTTCCACAGTGAAAAGCAACAGTAACTTCCTCTCGACATGCATTTGTGCGTGTCGAGAGAGGTATAATACCCGGACATGGAACACTGGCGCACGGCTCGTTGAAATTCCGTTCCGCGATTAATGGTTGCACAGATTGTTACTTGATTACGTACGTTCTAGGCCTGCAATTGGTTTTTGAATATTTTCCTAAATCAATCTTGTGCCAGTGTTTACTTTTGTGGGCCATGGTTGTGTAATGCCGCTGCGTTCCGTGCTAGTGGTAAATGTTTATACCTTTAGACATAACAGGCCTGTGTGGAAAATGAGATCAACTCTTTTGTCTCGTTGAGCTACTCTCATCCATAAGATATTAAGGAGGAGGAGAATCAACAAGATACTGGCGGGTTTGGTGCTCCACTGACCGCTAAGAGAGAGAGAGACACGTAAAGTCTGCTCAAACTGTTAAAAAGTTTGAGTGCCCCAGTGGGCGATTGATTAGTGCACAGACCATATGTTGCAATGTCTACAGTTAGATTCCAGACGGAGCCATGTGTACTGTGCACTCTCGATACCAATAACCTGAGGCCGATTCTACTTAATGCCTTCTAAATCAGTAGTTCACACACGTTTTCGTGCCAAAGACCCCCACATCGATATATATATTTGTCTGCGGACCCTCATCTTTGTGCCAGAAGAGAACATTTTTCAAATATTCTTTGAAATAGTTTTACTAACCTTTTGAAAAATAACTAATTTCCACTAACAATGGCACATCTCTGAGTCATATCTCGAAGGCGACATTTAGAAGCCTTGAATCACTTCAGGTACAGTATATGCGAGGCGAGCCCATAACACAGCACCAGTCTATGGGAAAAGGGTATTTGAAAGAGGGTTTTATGATTGCTCCATTTTCTTTATGTGGACTAAGAGACATGCGGTGGATCTCCCGGAGAGCAGCCCTAATTGTCATAATAAGAGAGAGAAGAAGCGAGCCCTGCTTTATGGGATGTGTGGAATCAATGGCGGGCGATGGTTCTGCGCAGATTGCTGTCAGCGAGCAATAACGGGAGACACTGACTGCACCCGGCAGGAACGAGAGAGGAAATGAGAGAAAGATGATAAAACATTATATGAGCAGAATGGAGGATTTAATGCAGTGATGGAAAAGGAATGCTGGAATGAAAAAAAATGAATTTTATAGAGGAAAGAAAGAGAGCAAGGGAGGATAGAGGAAAAAAACCAAAGGAACAAGAATGCACTACGGGGATTGAAGGGAACCAGGGAGCCGGGGAGGTGGAAGAGAGACAACTGAAGCATTTAAACAGAGTGGGACAGAGTCACACTGGGTATGTGGAGAGTGAAGCCAAGGAATGTATGGAATGCTTCCAAAGAGTGAGAAAGAGAGAGAAAGCCAGAGAGAGCGGAAGAGGAGTGAGCCAAGAGTGGGAGACTGGCCACCTTAAATCTGTTTCACTGACCCATTTAGACTAGCCCTCAAGTCTTACACATACAGTACATATACATACTGTACGTCTCTCTTTCACGCACACACACACACACACACACACACACACACACACACACACACACACACACACACACACACACACACACACACACACACACACACACACACAGACACAGTCATACTGTATTACTGTAGCCATCCCCTGGATACTGTGTCTGCCAGTTAAAATCTCAGCCAAACCACGGTTTGTTCTCTCTCTCTGTCAGGCCTAATGTAAAAAAGGTTGTAGGAATTCCCTTTTACTTGAGTGAAAGGGAGTAATGATTTTGTTCTGTTGCTCAGGACCTCTTCTGACATGTCTGTTTACACGTCACTGCTGAAGCCTCGACAACATTCCAGACATCCACAGAGAGAGAAACGGGGCTTTCATAATCGTAACTGTGCCTTGGCAACACATGACAAATGTCATGCCAATAAGGCCTATTGAATTTAATTTAATTTAAATGTGTGAGAGAGAGAGAGAGAGAGAGAGAGAGAGAGAGAGAGAGAGAGAGAGAGAGAGAGAGAGAGAGAGAGAGAGAGAGAGAGAGAGAGAGAGAGAGAGAGAGAGAGAGAGAGAGAGAGAGAGAGAGAGAGAGAGAGAGAGAGAGAGAGGGAGAGAGAGGGAGAGAGAGAGAGAGAGTGGGGACAGAGAGGGAGAGAGAGTGGGGCAGAGAGGGAGAGAGAGAGTGGGGCAGAGAGAGAGAGAGAGAGAGAGAGAGAGGGGACAGAGAGGGAGAGAGAGAGAGGGGCAGAGAGGGAGAGAGAGAGAGAGAGAGAGAGAGAGAGAGAGAGAGGAGAGAGAGAGAGAGGGGCAGAGAGGGAGAGAGAGAGAGGGTGTATACTGCAATGAGAGACCTTTTCACATGGGACACCGAATTTCCCATGCACTTAAAAACAGCACAGATGTATATACTGGGAATTAGATGGAATTAGATGTTCCATGGAAAGCACAGCAAACCCTTCAACACAATTAATCCTTTATTAAATCTGTGTAAGAAAAGAACATCATCTCTCAGCCTCAGACATCGATTATCACTTTCGCACTGTGGATGGCTCTGTGTCTAATGGATATATCATTTTCAGGGAACTTGAAGGTTATCACTGGAATAAGATCATCTTGGGAGTATTTCTCACGGCGGCAAGGAGAGCTCCCATTACTGGTGAGATGTAGGTGAACTACAGAGCAGCATATGACAGCGCGGCAATGTAATACCTGTAACAGCTTATATGGTTGATGACTGGAGGATCTTGGAATGGAACATTGCTGGAGCTCTCCCAAGACTTGTGTCGCTGTCATTAACCTCGGCAAAAGTCCTCAAAATTACAACAGACAAGATGCTGAGAGAGGATAAGAGGAGGAGTGAGAAGCCAATGATTGTCTGACATGATATCTGGATGATTCCACAGGTTAATTATGAGTCTCCATTCCTGGGAGGAGACGCTGGGTTGACATGTTGAGAGAGAGCGCGCCATAATCTCATATTCCACTCAGCTGCAAAGTCTCCTCATACTCCTACTTCTCCTCTCTTTCCTTACATCTCCAGCTCTGCATCCCTCCCTCCGGGAGCCACAGAGGTCATGTGAGAGAGGCAGTGTCCAACATTTCTAGTGCACTCTCTTTCAATACCACAGTGCATCGTGAAAAGTAGGCTAGAACCAATGGTCACTACAGCAAATCCTACGTATATCATCATATCATCTACAGTATATCATTAAAAAATGCTGACATTGATATGGCATTGTATGACAGTAATAACGTATTAACACCTTGAGGGCCCGGGCCTATTTAATCCATTAATAAAATGTGCCCATCGTTTATAGCGCCCGGACCACTTTTACCGACGGACCGGATGTTGTTGTGAATGTGTGTGTAGCAGCTAACAATAACCACACCACTCTAGAGTCGATCGACACCAACGTGAGGTAAGAATAAATCTAGGGCCGTCAAACACAGGATCTTTTTTTCATAATTAGACGGGATGATTTAGATTTTAGATGAATGTTTTAAGATTTTCGTGTCGTCAGCTAAACAGGCAGGGAACATTTTCGATGACGTGTCACTGTTGTGCAACACCGAGGATTGTGCAACAAGCGCCTCTAGGCTGTAGAACGATGCGATCAGTTTTCATAGCACTAATTTGACGGAGATGAACCAATCTCGGGCAAATGACCGTGCACTTGAACTTGACGGTGATCTCCGTCCTGCGCCTCCAAGGTGTTAACTGTGACTGCGTATTAACCACATGAACCCTAGCGTCCCTATTCTGACTGGGATATGTTAATATGCGAACATTCGGCTAAAATGGCAGTTCTACTGTACTAGCACACAATGCCAGCACTTTGTGAGCTTCTAGATCGGCTATAAGAGATTTGGGGCTCCATTTTCGTCACCGCTAAACCCCTTATCCCTAAACTTCTTTGCCTTTTTTTACTATTTAAAAAAAAAAAAATTAATAGTTCAAATGGCCAGTCTATAAGCTCACAACGTGTCAATGTAGATTGGCTAGTTGAACTATTCAAAAATGTTTTTCAAAATAGAAAAAATCACACCCGTGTGAACTGAGTGGTGCAAGGTCTTATATAGTCTGATCAGCTATGTCAGTGACGTCACACACTAACCATAGCAACCATGCTAGTTTTTTTGGTACGAACACGGGTACACGGGTACAAAGCCAGTCGTTGGAGTGGTTTGCACCACTCAAAAAAGGCAAAGAAGTTTAGGGATAAGGGGTTTAGCGGTAACGAAAATGGAGCCCTTGGTGTACAGAGGGAAAAGTTAGGTTTTTTTACCACATTCAGCACAAAATAATCATGCGAGCATGCTGTCTCTCTTAGACAAAGATATTTAACAGGATGGTAGTTTGAGCCTTTGGGAATCCAGTCAACTAAGTATAGGGTTTAAGTGGTTAAGTGGTTAATTTCTCAGATGAGCTCACTATGTATACAGTACAGTATAGACCCCTACAGACAACTCCCCATGTAGGGAGTAGGGAGTAGTAAAGGAGTGAGAGAGAGAGACAGCCAGACAGAGAGGCACGTGGGAGGGAGGGAGAGAGGGAGGAACATGGAGCCACATCACAACAGCAAAGATATAGCCGTGACCCTTTGCCCCTACAACCAGTTCACAGCCATCATTAGCAGGTCAGGGTTCAGCGACTGGTCTCATAAATCACACGGCAACGAACCATGGAGGAATAACCGTGCTCCACTGTCGTTAAAAAAAATAAAACACAACAAGAAGACAGACCGGGAGTCTAGAACAGGGGAGAGTAACAACGACACACACAAGGCCATCTTCTCCAACATGGTTATAAATAATAGAAACAAAAACCTGCCCTAATGGCACTGAGAGGGCTTTGCTGCGTGACAGGGGCCCCTCCTGATGTGATTATTGCCCTAAAATCCCCTTAAGGCTATGCATTATCTTGCATAAATACACAAGAGGGTAACCCTAGAGCTCAACTTGTTCCCTCCCAGACAACATTTGCCCTCGTCGCCCATTAATCAGGAGCAGCCAGAGGATGGATTTATTGTAATGACCACAAAAAAGTGACTTTTGTTTCTGCGCCGTCAAGAAACCGGGACGGAGAGAGAAAGAGGGAATAGAGGAGAAGGGGCTAATAGGGTTTGCGAGAAGGCGGTTTGAATCTGAGCTGTCGAGCCAAGTTGTTTCTTCAATTGGTTTCTGAGCAGAGAGGTGGCTGTCAGGAGGAGAGAGGGATAGAGGGAAGAGGGGGTGGCAGACGAGGGTCTGTATACTATACATTTTTGAGGGGCGCTAGCCCCTCCAACGTTTGGCTTTCGGAATGATGTCATATGGCAGCCAAGTCTATGGACTTTTAATGTTTATTTAGAGCACTAAACGTGACGTCATGTGGCAGCCAAGTCTATGGACTTTGTTTACAGCACTTTAAACAAACATTACCAGGCGGTCCTCATTTCACTCTAGTGTGATTTTCGGTTTAAGAATGAGAAGTCAGTATGCGAATGGTGTTTTCTTGCTCTTCCTTGCTCTGTCTTCGTCACACAGAAGCATGCCTCCAACATCAAGATGCACACAATAACACACTTGACTATATATGTCGTAGTAAGATTGGATAACCAGTCAAATTGAAAAAGGTGCCTGAATGTGACTTAATTGAGCCACGAGAAGGCACCGCCAAGCGAGCTTAGGCGAGCGAGCTTAGGCGAGCGAGTCACCGTGCCGAGAGCTGCGAAGTCACCTTCAGTCGACTCAGCGCCGTCGGAGTTACGTAACGATAGGGACAGAATCGTACGTGACAGGTGAACCCGAAGAAAACGAGCACTCCTTTATATGTGTGTGTGTGTGTGTGTGTGTGTGTGTGTGTGTGTGTGTGTGTGTGTGTGTGTGTGTGTGTGTTAATAACAGTACAAAGCTGTTGGCAACATACAGTAGCTGTAAGAACCACTTATGCATACAGAATTGTTCGCCCCATGGGGAAAGGGGGAGGTGGTCCAATAATGGTTGTTGTAAAAAACAAAAAACAAAGCTGTTTCCCGGTCCTCTGAGATGGCATGAATAATTTCCTGAGGAAATCACCTTGGCGAGTGTCCTGCTGTGTAAACAGTCCTGCTGTGAACAGTATCTAAAAGAAATGGTCTCAGTCCAGACAGAGATACACAGAACACGGCAGCAACATTTGTGAACTGTTGTGATAAAAGAAGGTTAGCCAATGGAATACAACCACCCCAAGGACTAATAACTGTACCAAGTAGACCACTAGACCTACTGCTTATGTAAACAGAGCTGCTACCTTAGTTTAAACACATCTGAGGCTTTTTTGTATACTATTTAAATAGTCTAAAGAAAAAAAGCTGCCATTTGTCCCAAAGTGACTGCAAAAGATTGCTGCTACTTGTTTCAAAAAAGCTTTATACCCTGTTATAACATGTATAAATGGTAAATGGTGCATTTATATAGCGCCTTTTATCCAAGGCGCTTTAAAGGCGCATGTAAAGGCACATGTAAAGGCGCTTTACATGTGCATTACATTCACCCATTCACACACACATTCATACACCGATGGCAGCGGAAACAATGCAAGGCACCAACTAGCACATCGGGAGCAATTAGGGGTTCAGTGTCTTGCTCAAGGACACTTCGACAGTAACTCTGGGGGAGCCCGGGTTCGAACTGGCAACCTTGCGGTTCCCATCCAGGCACTCTACCCCTGAGCCACCGCCGCCCCAATGACACAATGTGACATAGCTCTGTTTACACAATGCTGTACCCCTCCAACTGTATATACTTTCCCCATGTTTTACTGTATTTATTATATTCTGACACTTGCTTTGGCAATGTAAACATATTTTATCATGCCAATAAAACTCCTTTGAATTGAATTGTAAGTTCTCTCTCTCTCTCACACACACACACACACACACACACACACACACACACACACACACACACACACACACACACACACACACACACACACACACACACACACACACACAGCATATAATAGCATCCTTAAGACGTTGGCACTTTACCACCTTGGTAAGGAATGTCTCTTCCAGGCTGTTGTCCTGGATACTGTGTCTGGTCTGCTAGTTAAAATCAAATGCCATGGCTTATTATATTTTGACACTTGAATGAAAACATATTTTATCATGCCAATAAAACTCCTTTCAATTGAATTCAAAGGAGTCTCTCACACACACACACACACACACACACACACACACACACACACACACACACACACACACACACACACACACACACACACACACACACACACACACACACACACACACACACACACACACACACACACACACACACACACACACACACACACACACACACACACACACACACACACACACACACACACACACACACACACACACACACACACACACTGCGTGGCAGCGGTGGCCGAACGGATAGCGGAGCGGTCTTGATACCGGAAGGTCGCCAGTTCGAATCAGCGGTCCGACACGTTAAAATTACCACCGCTGAAGTGCCCTTGAACAAGGCATTGAACCACTACGATGAAATGTGTTCTATGAGCAGGGCCTGGCTGGAAACAAGTTCTTAGCCCAGATACCCTGGGTAAATATAGTAATCATTTCATTTCATTTCATTACACACACACACACACAGAGCATATAATAGCATCCTTAAGACGTTGGCACTTTACCACCTTGGTAAGGAATGTCTCTTCCAGGCTGTGGTCCTGGATACTGTGTCTGGTCTGCTAGTTAAAATCAAATGCCATGGCTTGTCCTTTCTTCTCTCTTTCTCTCTCTCTTTGTCCGACCTAATGTAAAAATATTGAAGGAATTGCCTTTTAGTCAGGCAAAACACAGACACAGTTGTATTCTTTATGCTCAGGAGTTAGACACAAGGTCTGTCTACACGTCACCATGAAGGTCCTGAAGCCTCAACCACATTCCACAGTCGAGAGAGAGAGAGAGAGAGAGAGAGAGAGAGAGAGAGAGAGAGAGAGAGAGAGAGAGAGAGAGAGACAGAGAGAGAAACACAGAGAGAGAGAGAGACAGAGAGACAGAGAGAGAGAGAGAGAGACAGAGAGAGAGACACAGAGACAGAGAGAGACAGAGAGAGAGAGAGACAGAGAGAGACACACAGAGAGAGAGACAGGGAGAGAGAGAGACAGAGAGAGAGACACAGAGAGAGAGAGAGACAGAGAGAGAGAGAGACAGAGAGAGAGTGAGTGAGAGAGAGACAGAGAGAGAGAGTGAGAGAGAGAGACAGAGAGAGAGACAGAGAGAGATAGAGACAGAGAGAGAGAGAGACAGAGAGAGAGAGTGAGTGAGAGAGAGACAGAGAGAGTGAGAGAGAGAGACAGAGAGAGAGAGAGACGGAGAGCAGTCTGCGTTGCATTTCCTCAGTGTCTCAGGCTCACATATTTATTCATCACATCATTTTGTCCATCTGCTCTCCTGTTCCTCCCCCCTCACTGCACCCATTGGGTCGCTGTCAGGTGGAAACCTTGTATGTGGAACGAACAACTATAGTATAAGCAAAAGCTTTTTAACCACCTAAACCCCATATATGGTTGACTCAGTCCCTCAGGGCTCTATGCTAGTGTATCTTCTGTTTTCTGTTACTGTGGGGAAGGCTTTCCCCCCTTAGGTCTAATTACTCTATGCCTTGATTAGTTTTTAATCTACTTTTTAACTTTTTAAGAAGGGTCTTATATTGTTGCCATTTGGTAATGTTCTTTTCTATTTTTATGCCGTTGTTATTAAACCCTGTAGCACTTTGTGATTAGCAAAAACGTGAAAAAGAGCGATATAAATAAAATATATTATCCTCGTACTTTTCTGAAAATGGATTAAAAAAAACAAGAACCATGGATCTGATGTAGTTATTATTTAGTCACTAGGTCCCTAGCTATGTTCATTAAACTCTTTTCTTTGATTCAATATACAGTATACCCATATAACCAAACCACACTTTCACTTATTTTTCCTCAAAAGTAACAAAAGTAGCAGATCTACAGCACAAGCTCACAAGTGCTAATAAATCGCAAAAGCTAGTAAAATACACAACAAGTTGAAATATGGAGATACAAGGTTTCTCTCACTATTCTCTCACTCTCCTCTCATTCTCTCTCCACCTCATCGACCACTTTATCAGCCCTCTCTCCTCAAATCACCCACCTGCTCGTCCAATTTATTCAGATACATTCCATCTCTATCTATTTCAATGGGAATTCACAAGCCGCACTGCTGCCTCACTCCTGCTTCGTTTTACACGGTTATCTCTCCCTCTGGCTTTGAGTGACACCACACACACACACACCACACGCACACACACACACGCACGCACACGCACACACACACACTCGCATGCGGTGCACGCACACATCAATATATAACCACCCACGAAGGCTGAGGCGTCAATCAAGGACGTATCTTTAATTGACAATGATGTACACAATGGAGCTGAGAACAAAGGTAAGTGACTGCACATGTGAGCAGGAATGTTCACAGAGGTACATGACACGCACACACACATGCACGCACGCACACACAAACACAGTCATAACTCTCAGGCCTGGCTTCATGGCAGGTTTGATTCCTCGAGGTCTGAGAGGCATGTAAATCAGCAGAGCAGCCCGCCAGCTCAGCCACTCTGTCTCTCTCTCTCTCTCTTTGTGTCTCTCTGCCTCTCTATCTATCTCTAAGCCAAATTTGAATACTCAAGTTTCTGCCTCCTCGCTTCCTCCATCATCTGTCCTCCAGCATGACAGTGTTACGGTGAAATTGGTGACCTGCCAAAATATGTGACCATCTTGTGAACTTCACATTTAAACTTACATGGTGGAGGTCTTTAAATACAGTACATGGCCTAACTAAAAAAGTCAACCAAAGAACAAGATTCCTGTGTATTCCTCCTCACTGGTCAACAAAAACACTTTGAAGACCGTTTACAAGGTTTCTTCGACTATGCATGCACCTCTTGGTACCACAGCACCTCAAAGGTTAAAACAAGGCTCCAGACTTCCCAAAACAAATTGGTCAGGCAACTACTTGGCCTGGCCTCACTCCCTGAACCCACCTCACCCCTGCCCATTTTGACAGGCTGGAATGGCTTAGGGTTGATGATGACAGAGTACAGCATCTTGCAATGGGTCTGGTCCACAAGATTCGCACACCACCAAGATAGCCATGTACCTGTCTAAATACTTCCTTAATGTCAATGAAGTCCACACACCCACAACACCAGAGGGAGTTCAACAAACCATGTGCAACCTAGATTCAGCTCAAACAAGGGACTAAATTTATTTATAGCTCCTATGCCACCAAAATGTGGAACGCCCAACAACAGCAATTAAGACATGTGAATCCCTTGACTCCTTCAAAACCGCTCTCAAAGGGCACCTACGGACCGCTGCAATTCGAAACTGGCCCCCGTAAATAAAGTATTTCGTCAGGTCACCCATTTCACCGGAACACCGCAATGCTGGAATGAGTGAGTCTGAGTGAGCAGAAAATTGAGTGTTGGAATTCAGCTTCAGCTTCTGCCTCTGTCTGTCTGTCTCTCTCTCACTCACCCACATTTTCGTCTAAATTCCACTCCTCTGACTCAAATTACGTCTCTCTTATTTCGGTACTTTCTAACACCGCTCACCACCTTGTCTTTCATTTGCCTCCCTGTTTTAAAGGCGATATAATAATAATGATAATAGCTTTATCCGTTTTGGATATCCCACTTTTCTTCCCCGTTCCCTGGCCAGCCTCCTCCTCTCCTCTCAACTCCTCCTCAAGTCCTAGAGGTTCTCTTCACACCCATACTTATGCAGATGGGATTATGGTGAGTAGATGTAGGTGGGCGGCTATGGGATGCTGGACGCGTTTCAGAGAAACGTGTTACAGAACAGAGGCGTTGCCAGTCGGCCCTGAGCGCTGACAGGTTCGTAGACGAGGACACAAGGGGGGATGGGGGGGGGGTGGAGACTTGAACGAAAGGATGGTGGCATGTGAAGAGAGAAGAGATAAAAGAAAAGTAGGTTGTGTTTAGAGAGCCTGTTGCTAAGGAGATGGCTACCCGAACACAGATGCAGTGCCAGTAGTGCGTGCGTGTGTGTGTGTGTGTGTGTGTGTGTGTGTGTGTGTGTGTGTGTGTGTGTGTGTGTGTGTGTGTGTGTAATAACAATGTTCAGACAAACAACGAGTGAACAGAAGGAAGGAATACTAACTGCATCATGCTGTAGTGTAGATTGTCTATTTTTGGCACGTGACATGGTCGATACATGACAAACGTACAGTATAAACTAGATAAAGTGCCCCGAGGGGCACAGGTCTCCACCAGGCCAGGTCAGGTTGTGGCCTCCTGGGGGCGCTATAATAGGCCAATGTGAAAAGGGTGCCATTTCTTCTCACGCCTTGGATGGCAATTGGATGATTTGAGGCATTTTGTTCCAAAAATGTGTTTTGCAAAGATCCACTTGTTGGTGGCGCTATAACAGGCCAATGTGAAAAGGGTGGGATATATTCCTCAGCCTAGTAGGAAAGTCTGTGAAAGATTTCACGTAAATTGCACGCTGCATTCATTTGAGTTCAAAACGGGCCAATCCTGCAAAGCCAATTAGGATGGAATATGAAATATCGGACAGATCCGTCTTGAACACATGACTATAGAGATACTGTGTAACGATTTGCGGAATTTTTGGACAGAATCAGGAAGAGTAATATAAAAAAAATTGTTTTACAAAAGTCGGCCTCTTGGTGGTGCTATAACAGGCCGTTCTGGAAAATTTTGAGCAGAGGTTCATCGTTGGCATCCAGGGAGTGTGTGTGCAAAATTTGGCAGAGACAGGGTTAACGGTGCCGGAGATTAGCTGGTAACAGACGGACGGACGGACGGACGCACACACACAGGGACAGAGTGCAAAACATACTCTCTCCCCATGCCTTCGGCCTGGTGGAGACAATCGACAATCGTTTGATTTTTAACCATATCTTCAGACAGTACTGTAATAAGTCCAGTTAATGCTCATTATAAGACAGCTGCACCATTTCTGTCTATTCTCTGCAGCTCAGAGGTGGGCTGTGAGGCGCAGACAATTCAGAAACATGCCTAACAATGACATCATCGTTGGTAAGATTTCAAACAAATTTAAAAAGTACATGCTGGCCTGGGCCGTGGCTCAGCGGTCCAGGCACCTTGGCTGGTAATCCAGTCTGGCAGTGTGCCGCGGGTTCGACTCCCGATCCCGACGGCCTTTACTGCATGTCTTCCCCCCATTTCTCTCCCCATTTCCTGTCAGCCTACTGTCTGTCCATCCATGAAAAATAAAAGGCGAAAACCACAAAAAAACATAAAAAACATAAAAATAAAAAAAGTACATGCTAACTTTCCAGGAAGAGAAACACGGTAGTTTCCACTAGCGTTGAATCCCCACTGATGGTGCCACTATAGCAGGTAGGTTTCTGAACTGTACACAGCCTGAGTGAGCATTAGTAAGGGTGAAGTGCTCCTTCAACAAACTGTTAATGTGGTTACTGTTAACATGTTTGATTGAGCTATTTTGTCTTAAATAAAAAACATTTGATAACAACAACAAAAAACTGTAATGTGATTTACAGTGAGGATATAAAGGCAAGAGGAAGACAGGATGTGCGTGCCCATTCGAGTATAGCTTCACACAAACCTACTGTACATGTGTGGCATGCAGCACAAAAGCACCACTCGAGCACTAATAAACAATGATGTGAGGCGCAGAGACGCATTGAAAGAGATGTCACTTCCTTGACCCGAATGACCCTGGCAGACAATCAAAAGAAAGACACGCGTTCTGCTTGACAGACTCCTTTCTCTGCTTCACTCCTCAGAGCTTCCATCCCCTCCCTCCATATACCTCACATGACACACTTTAGAGATAACATCTCAATGGGCCTCTCTGTGCTCACTCACCCAGTAACAAGCGCTCTCATTTGCATGATGAGGGGGGGCTCCAGCAGCCTAGTTCAGGTCCACAATCGCCGGGTTATTCGACGATGTCATTTAACTACCTGGCATATCCTGTGCGTGGAGTAGGATCGAATCAATGAAATCCATTTCGCCTGGAAGCTCGACGGACCACTCGCTCTGGCTTGTCGAGTTAATTCAATGATGAGGAATGTGAAGAAAGAAATGTATCAGTGGAGAGACTGGAAGCTACAAACACAACGTTATACCTCTTATTAACCAGACAGCTGCGGTAAGTCTCATGGTCAAGCTGCTGAAGGTGAACTGCCTTCTTATGAAAAGGAAGCCCAAACTAACGTACGTGACGAAACAGAACGTATAAAGTAGACGCTGTAGCACAATCGGCATGATATGCGCATTGGGATCTGATGCTAGATCAGGGATGCTCAAAGGAAATGCAACACACAAAGCCAGGAGAGACAGAGAAAGACTTCAGCAGGCCTTACAGTGGAACTATTCTGTCTCTGGTCTCCTGCCATGCAGTCAGAAGAGAAGAATGCAACAGCCTTATCAGCCTTAATGACTCACAACATCATAGAAACTGGAAAACCCACGCCAAAGCCATCGATCACCGCTCATCTCTCCATCAAAGGAACGGGCTGCTATGGGCCCATTGTGCTTCCAGCGCAGCACACGCTTAGGTACAGGACCCTATTTGTTCTCTAATGTGTGAGTGGCTTTGCTCATTGATTTGGTTCCTCTGGTGTTTTGAGACAAAGAGGCAAAGCAAAAGAGCCAAACAGGAAACAACCACCACCACCACCCCCTGCTGTGGCTGTTGACAGAGAAACTGATGACAATTGACAAAACGCTAAGACCACGCTATAGAGGCTATAGAGAGAGTTTGTTTTCCCCCAGGGTGTTTCTCCCTGCACACTCTAAAGACTATTTTTATACTTTGGCGCTGAATGGTGTCGCCCGCTGAAAACAACCAATTTATCAGTTAAAGTTATTTTCAGCGAGGGACACCATCATGCGACGAAGCATAAATTAGGATTATGAAACACCCTAAACAAACATTCCAGAATGTAATATCTGGCTTCCTAGTTCCCTGGGGAGTACTGTACCTTACGGAACAAATACCCAGTCAGCATAAATTACTGAATAAATTAATTCCAGTGATTTGTGTGAATGTACAAAGTTCTCCCCAGAATTAACCGTAAACCCAAAACTCACACTATTGTCTCTGTCGGGTGGAAACCTCATATGTCCCGTTACTTTTCAGGATTCAAACGTAATGTAAAAAGTAGCGGATCTACAAGCAACAATATATATATATATATGCGGCTGCATGCAAAATATGAAAAAAGAAGCGCTGTAATGATTCTGGCATACAGTACTGTCAGTGCACATGCCAATTAGACGCGAAGCAGCGCTCCAGGCTCGGTAAACAGGATTGATCCAGCAACAAACAACCTGGCTGTTTATTATCGACAGATCTCCGGGCCTCGACTGTAGCCGAGATGCCCTGCGGCGTCTCTGTCGGCTCCCACCGCCACTCTGCTACTGTACAGCCTGGCGCTCTTGTGAGCAACACAGGCCCATTATTCAATATCCCCGCCGCCAACAGTGACAGCTTTGGTTTTCAATCAGCTGTACAGGCTCCAGCGGGTCGCACTACATTATCTCAAGTATCGTAGTCAGAAGGGTCAGTGCGGAGGTACCGTACATGGTGTGCCATCTCACACCCGTTTAAAATCTCCCTCATGTGAAGCGAGGGGCGCCTCACTTCTTTAAACAAACATTGTACTCTAAACAAATTCAAAGTCTGTTTTTGGGGTACTGTTGGTTAAGCAAACATTTGAACATTAAAAGTCCATAGACTTGGCTGCCACATGACGTCACGAGTGATTCTGTTTTTTTTGCATCATTAAACGTCCATAGACTGGGCTGCCTTATGACGTAATTTCTGAAAGCCAGACATTGAAGGGGATACTAGCGCACCTCAAAAAGAATGAGCGATTATAAGTTTGACATTTCAAGATATGTCCTCTTGGACATGACATATTAGGTTAGTTAACCCCTGCGTCCCTGTAATAGTGATTGATTGAGAGAGAGGGGAACAAAAGATAAAACCAATTGCTTCTCCTCTGTTCTGTCAATGGAAGCCTGTCTGCTTGCAGATACTACGTACAGTATGCTGCCTCAATGAGACTTTAATGAAAACGGTCGCATATACAGTATGAGGCATTACCAGCACTTTTACTGCCAAGGAGGGCATGTGAATCTCCCATTGCCATTCCAGCACGTTTTTTAATGTTTTTGTTGGTAATAAACTCTCTCTGTAGTGGCTCTGTAGTGATAAGTAACACAGTTTCAGTGGCATCGCCAATACGGCATCAAACCACCTATAGGAATGTGGTTGCAACTGATTCGCCGAAATTTGATATCATGCGCTTTTTTGTTTTTTTCTGTTTAGACTTGATAAAACCTGTGTGATTCCAATCCCGATAGGCCAAAAAATCTGATTTGGAATGCCAATTTGCCTTATTATAACTTCTTCCATCGACGCAATGTTCGAATCCCACCTGTGAAACCACCATAACTTAATATTTGAGTCCCACCTCTGAACCTACTGTAGAACACTGCTATAAGTGTAAACCCATTTACAACAGCAGTTTGCTGATTAGCAACACTGTGGGCGCAGTGAAATCTTATTACCATTCTCAGCGTGCTGCCAGAAGTGCAACGTAACCAGTGCCGATGGAGAAAATAGCTACGATTAAGAGAAACATTGCCGGCGACTCAGGTCCTACTCTGTCAAACATTTCTCATCTGCGGTCGACTGGCCGTGGCTGCGGAGACACTGGCCGTGGCTGCGGAGACACCTTGTAGACAACTGAAGGACGCTTGTGAAGCAGAGGAAGTCTTATTGGAATACAACATACAGAGAGACGTGATATCCAAATGGAGTGGGGATAGGAAGGGGAAATAGAATGAAATAACAGAGCAGATAGAGAGAGAAAGAGCGGGAGAGAAAGAGAGAGAGAAGGATACAGTACCACTGAAGAGAGAGAAGGAGCACATAAATGAAATTTAGAGCTGGTGTAGAGATGACATGGGGAGATAAAAAAAGAAAAGAAAATAGACTAGTTGGATGGAAGTGGCTGGAGACAAATGGAAAGATAGTGGAATCCGGCCTCCTCCTCAACAGTGTGGTAATGCTCCATTTCTTGACAAGATAAGGACAGCCATCTTAACCTGAGCCTCTATTTCTACCAATCCTGAGTGTCGGCGGAATAATACTGCCACAATGCTTCTCTTTTATATGCCATCAGCCATTGTCCGCAATGCACACACACACGCACACATGCATGCACGCACATGCACTCGCTCGCTCGCTCGCTCACCGCAAGTGATTGGTTGTAAACACTGGCATTAAAAAGGAATTTAAAGACCTTTGCAGAAGAATTGACACAGCCCATCAACTCGCATGCTCCTGTATTAAACAGCTGGCTTTATGAGAGTCTGAAGCCCTAAAGAGTTTCTCTGGCTGCAGACATCCAGACAGCCTTGGGAGGGGGAGGCCAGGGAGGGGAGGGGAGGGGAGGGGAGGGGAGGGGAGGGGAGGGGAGGGGAGAGCAGAGGAGACGAGGTATATGCTGTTCCTCCGCATTGGTTCTGCAACACACCGATTTGCAGAATTTGAGCCAGGAGACGTGTGTGTGTGTGTGTGTGTGTGTGTGTGTGTGTGTGTGTGTGTGTGTGTGTGTGTGTGTGTGTACAGTATTAATACATTGCATTAAAAATATTTCATAACAAAATAAATGGTTTCATTAGAACTGCATAAATTACCACTGTAAGCATAGTGGAAAAGAATAAACTAAAACAAGAACAATGCATATTATTACCCTGTAATTCAACAGAAGAGACACAAAACAATACAGTACAGTACAGTACAGTACAGTACAGTACAGTACAGTACAGTACAGTACAGTACAGTACAGTACAGTACAGTACAGTACATGCATGGGATATGAGTTTAGAAATGGCTGCCCAGTGCTCACTGCTACTCAGGCATGATTGAAAGGTATTTAGGGGTACAGACATTTAAGCATTTAGTGGAAAATAATAAACTAAAACAAGAACATTGCATATTATTACCCTGTAATTCAACAGAAGAGACACAAAACAATTAACAACTAGATGAATGATTATGATTTCTTATTAAATACTGCTCAGTCCAGGCTGATCTTGGGCTACAGCGTAATGTTTTACCAAGCTCTCTCATACATAACAATGTATCCAAGTCAATGTGGAAAATAAACAGAGCATTTCTCTTGGTCGTGTCACTATTCTACAGGTTGGAAGATGCAGATGCGATATGGCAAAAGAAAGTGAAAAATCATCATTAAAAAAAAGAAAAGAAAAGGAAATTGTACCCGATTGAATTCCCCCATGAAATGGACAGTTCGACCGATCGTATTCAACACATTGCTGACCAGGCCTGGAATCGAACCTGGGGCAATTGGGGACTCCTACAAATGGAGTTGGAACAACAGATGTTCAGGAGGCGGAGGAACACACCTTGACCACACCTTCACGCCACTCTCCACCCTCCACGACAATCTACCTGAGCCTACTTATACCCGCCCAATACAACCCAGCATCCTCTATGCTTTTCGTATCCCACCTCCATCCCCATCACCACCACAGGACCAGCAGCATCTCCACTGCTCCACTTCCTCCTCCCGCTCTCCTCACCTTCTCCCTTCCTCGCAGTTCCCGGGGGGGGGATCAAGTCTCCACGTGTACCGCGGGCTGACCGCCACACGACCCCCTCCCCAAAGACTCCAGGGTCGGCGACCCCCCACTCTCCCCCTCATCATTCATTCATTCATTCAATAAAATCTTTAAACCTTCCACAATGGTGTGTTCATTCCAACTAGTGAACTGGTGCTTAAAACTGGTGAAAAACGCAACGCGGTTCGCGACGCTTCCATGAAAGCACCAAGGCTCCAAGAATCTAGAACGGAACCAGTGCTTTTGGTGGAAAAGGGGCACCTGTGAGTAGCAGAAGATGGGGTTTATCCAAAAGGAGAGGGGATGAGATCAGAGATGAACAGAGAGAAACAAAGGATTGAAAGAGAGGTTATACGTCGTACACATGCAGGGAAACAAGAAACATTCAAGAGTAGATGTTCATCAGACTGTCTTTGATTTTGTCCGTTTCAAAGGTATAAAGCAGAACAAAGGAATCTTGCTGAGATGGGGGGGGGGGGGGGGGGGGGGGCAGGTGCCACAGAGAAGTGGTGAAGTGTAATGGGGACACGGCCAAAGATGAATGGTCCATCTGTTCATGCAGTCTGTGTGTGTATTTGTACCTCTCTCTCTCTTTCTCACCTCTGCCCCGGCCTCCATTCCTTTCCCTTTCGTCCTTTCATTTCTACAAACTGACAGCTATGACTCATCCTTCAGAGGTACATTTTGGATAAAAGTCTCTCAATTCTGGCTCAAATTCTGCAAATCGGTGTGTTGCAGAAGCAACGTGGAGGAACAGCATATACCTCTACAATGCTTGTTACTGTTATTGGTAAGCCCCTCCATCATGATCACACCTGTCATTACCATAACAACAAGTGATTATTAAAGATATTTTTGGGGGGGCAACGTTTCTGCTTTACTGGACAGGTCAGTGATGAATGACGAGGGAGAGAGAGAGACAGAGTGTATAATAGTGGAGCAAGAGGAAGGCAAGCAAGCCATACGCTTGTCACATTTGATGTTCCAAGTATAATCATTTTGACTGATTACCTCAATACAGATGATGTAACTATGTTTGGACAATGAGTTGGTGCTTCCAGAAGATATACTGTATCGGTAAGAGAATATTGAATATTGAGAACAATGAGTAGTAATGTGAATAGAGGCCTTCACTCAGCTAAAAAAGTTTAAGAATTCCAGAAAATGTTATCACTACTTAATAAAGCCTTTAAAACCAGGTAAAGACTACATGTAAGCTATATCAAAAATGTATGACTGCAAAATGATGATATACACAATATGGATATAATAATATCATCACCCAGCTGTATTCTGTGGTATGCATTCTGGCTGAATTACTAGATGATGATCACTATAGATGAGGATATGCAAACCATAGCAACCACGTTTGGGTACATACTTCGTTCTTTTAACACTGGTTGAAGAATGCTGCTAAAGAAAGCACTGGAAAGCATACGTGTGGCTTGGACGACGACTCTGGCCATTTTGAATTCCCTCCCCCACGCTCTGTTCGATAGGATTCGCTGTGATTGGCACGACTACTCCGCCCACCCCGCTGTTAAGAGACACTTATTGGACAGGAGCCTAGCAGCAAAGACACCCATATGCATCCATCTACAAGTATAATCACACACAGCATCGATTAACGGTACCAGAACCTGTAGTCCATCAGAAGACCATCCGCTAGAGACACTTGGCCCACACTTCAAGGCAACTGAAAGATGTGACAAGCTGTGTGGGCAGGCCCTGTGTTCAGATATAGTGTGTGTGTGTGTGTGTGTGTGTGTGTGTGTGTGTGTGTGTGTGTGTGTGTGTGTGTGTGTGTGTGTGTGTGTGTGTGTGTGTGTGTGTGTGTGTGTGTGTGTGTGCGCGCGCGCAACTGTGCAAGCATGCGTGTGTGTGTGTGTGTGTAATCCCTTGGTTAACTCTGCTTCAGGGGTGTCCTGGTGGTCCAATCTGTTGACAGTCTGAGCTGTGATGTGATGGTTTGCTTTTCAATTCTAAAACTAGACTATATAGCAACACATCACCTGCACCTGACCTCCTCCAGCCTCTTGCTGGGAGTGGAGTAACACAAGGAAAGATACCATTGCTGTTGGGCAGAAACCTCTTATCTTCATATTCTAACGTTTTTCTTTTTAATACATTTTTTATCCCACGATTTTGTAACCAATTTTTCACCCCTTTGTCAATTATCTAATGTGATCCTGGGCTCTACACACCCTCCGCCAACCTGGGGAGAGCAACGGACTTGAACTCATGCTTCCTTCATGCATGAGTGTCCAAGTCGCTCCTTTACACCTGACAGGGGGGAGTTTCCCTGGTTGGACGCAGCGCGTGGAAGGAACACGTTATTCCAACCGGGGCGACTGTGGCTCAAGAGGTAGAGCAGGTCGTCCAATGATCCATGGGTCGGCGGTTCGAATCCCGGCTCCTCCTGTCTACATGTCGAAGTGTCCTTGGGCAAGACACTGAACCCCAAATTGCTCCCGATGTGCTGGTTGGTACCTTGCATGGCTTCCGCCGCAATCGGTGTATAAATGTGTGTGTGAATGGGTGAATGTAATGCACAATCTATGTAAAGCGCCTTGGATAAAGGCGCTATATAAATGCACCATTTACCATTTACCATTTACCAACCAGTTCCTTTACCCTCCATCAGGCACCCCGGCTGGCCAGGGGGAGGCAGTTTAGAGACCAGGATTACTGCATGTTTTTTGTGAGGGTACCTACCCTAGGGGACACGGGGAGAACATGCAAACTCCACACAGAAAGGCCCTTTCGCCAACCCCGCCTCGGGTATGGGCACTGATGACACGGAGGAGAGGAAAACGCCGCCAGCACCCACAGCGCCCCGAGCGGGAATCGAACCCAGGACCTTCTAGCTGTGAGGCGACAGCACTACCAACTGTGCCAACGTGCCACCTTCATATTCTAACAAAATCTGCGAATCTGCTACCTTTGAGATATTTTAATTTGAATCCTGCAAAGTAACAGTTTTGGACATATGAGGTTTCCACCCGACAGAGACGATAAGGAGGTACAGAGGGGAAAGGAAATCACAACGGGAGGAGGGGGAGAGAGAGCTGCATGGATAAAGGGAGAGGGAGGCAGAGAGAAGAGCAGTGTGGGGTTGGTTGGCACTCTGGCTTACATTGGCAGCTTGGCATGGATGGCACCACACAGGGCTTTGTGTGGGCAGAGGAACGACTGATGCTCGGTGAGCTCTCCCACCATGCTGGATGTCATGTGAAATGTGAGTGTGCAACACGTGCCCACCTACTCTCGCTCATGATAACATTCTCGCACGCACGCACGCACGCACGCACGCACGCACGCACGCAGGCACGCAGGCACACACACACACACACACACACACACACACACACACACACACACACACACACACACACACACACACACACACACACACACACACACACACACACACACAGAGAGAATGGGTTTCCCTTCACAAACACATTCTGTTAATGTTAGTGTTTACTGCAAAGTAAAGCCAGTGATAAGCAGTTGCAGGGCAAGCGAACTGTGCTGGGGTGAGTGGGTGTCGGTGGGTGTGCGCGTGTGCACGTGCATGAATTTGTGTGCGAGTGTGTTAACTCTGAGTGAGTGTGTTACTGTGTTATAGGTCTTGCTATCCCCCTTCCGTCTGTCCATCTGTTCTGTCCGCCTCAAACAGGTCGCTATTGATCATCCCTTTTCCTCGTTATCTTTAATCAAAAGGCTGGGGAAACTCTGCTGTTTAATTGATGAGCCCCTTAGCGTGCGTGCGTGCGTGCGTGCATGCATGCGTGCGTGCGTGCGTGCGTGCGTGCGTGCGTGCGTGCGTGCGCGCGTGTGCGCGTGTGCGTGCGTGCGTGCATGCAAGAGAGAGAGAGAGAGTTAGAGAAAGATCAGCAAACTCTGACTCCCACGGAAGCCTCGTCCGATTCATTATTAATGAACTGCGGCTAATTATCCAAGCAGTGATCCACACAGCATAGAGCGTATATGAAAGGTCTGGAAGAGAGAGAATAAGAAAAGAGAATTGGTAAGAAATGGGAAGTGATCAGCAGAGTGCGAGGAGGAGTTGGTCCGTGCGTGTGAGTGCGATGTGCACTCGTGCGTGTGCAAGAGGCAGCATGAGAGAGAGAGAGGAGGGGGAACGAGGTAAAGAGGAGAGAGCTGACACATAGACATGTGGGATTTGAGCAGACACGACACAGAGGAGAATGGAGAGAGAACTCAGCCAAGAGGATGAGACCCGTCACCTGTGGCTCTCAACGCCCGCCCTCCCTCCCTCCCTCCCTGCATCAGTCTCCATTTCATCATCTCTCTCATCTACACACACACACACACATCACACATATTTCCGCTCCTCGTTTTATCTGCTTATTAAAGTATTCCAACTTTTATAGGCTCAGACGAGAGAGGGAGACAGGAGAGAGAGAGAGGGGGAGGGGGCGTGGGGGCTGGGAGTAAAGGCAGCAGCCTCCATTACTGAGTGGTAGCAGCGTGTTTCAATAAAGCAATGATTAGGGAGTGATGGAGGGAAGGAAAAGAGAGAGGAAAAGCTGTGATATGAAAAAGAATAATGCATACGGCCGCGGCAGCTTATATACTATGTATTTATATATTTATTCATAAACCATCTGTGTAAATATCTGCAATATCTGCCTATGAAATCTTCAGAAAGAGTCAATAAGTAATAATACACAGTCAATAAGCGAGTTCCGGAGTCCCAGGATGAGACGGGCAGGCTTGGCTCAGACGGATCAAGCGTCTGCCTGGCACAGGGGGCTCCTATGTGGGTGGACTGCCCTGTCTGCCTCCCTACATTACCACACACTAATACGTATTGATGAATGGGTGGTGGGGGTTTGGCTGAGACTGCTGGCAGGGAATGAACGCCACAGCATTATCTACGGACATGCAACCTGACTCACTGCTGGCCACTGATACAGGGAAAGCCTCTGTAAACAGCCATGCCATGTGTGTCCCTAATCCTTGTGTGAGTGCATGTGCCCATGTACTGCACATGCACGTTAGTGCGTGCGTGCGTGCGTGCGTGCCTGCGTGCGTGCGTGCGTGCGTGCGTGCGTGTGTGCAATACAGTACATGCGCATGGGATTACACAACAAAATCTATGGGATTTTTAAAATGTTTCATTGCCTGCTATGGCTTCAAATCAATAAAGTAAACAATAGTGCACAAACACAAAGTACACGAATGTGTACAAAAAACATGTGTTCACTCCAACACAGCATGAATAGACTCCAGGAGTCGAGTCCATTAATGGCTCTGTGATGTCTGTTAAACATGCATATGTATCTGTTTATCTCCATTAAAGATAATCTACCAATGCACTTGGGCTGCCCACAAACAAATTATGAGATTTACTAGCTTTGCTTTGGCTCGTAGCGACTGCTTTTTTTCCCCTTCAACGCACACAAAATGCGATGCTAGAACTCTCAGAGGAGGCTGGGTTCCATTATCAAATTAGTAGTGAGCAGAGGGTATCATTAGAATGTATGTTCTCAGGCTGCTCCCACTGCCAGTTCCCAGAGCTTTTGTCAACTGCTCTCCGACACTGTAAAAACCTCAGTGTTATTAACTCTGGAGTGTATTTGGTTCCGTTTCCACACTCTTAACATTTGAATTGAACATCTCACTGTGTACTCCTATGTTTTCTCTCGCAGGCCAGATAGATTCTTGTGGGCCAGTAAAGTTTGGAATCCAGTCACAGGTGGAAATGTACGTAACAATCCAAGGAATCCAAGGGGAAAATCATTTTGATTGTGTGTGACCTACGGTTCAAGAGCAATAGGCCAAGACGTGAATCTGACAGCAATCGGACATGCCTTCATGATTGGAGGCATTTTGTTCAGAACGGGCCACCCCTGTAAAGGCTGGAAGCCAATCTTAGCCAATGAGGATGGAATATGAAAAGTCATATACAGTAGATCTATCTTGATCACATGACTATATAGATAATGTTCCGAGTGATGTTTGGACAAAATCTTGCTAAACACATTTTTTTATATTACTCCTAGAGTAGGAGTAATATAAAACAAATCTGCCTCCTGGTGGCGCTATAACAGGATGTGAAAAATGTGGCCTACAGGGGTGAAAACAGTCTTCGTCAGTCTCCGTCAAAGAATTACGATTACAAGTTAGAAATATATGAACAATACATTTTTACAAGTTCTGAGATCAGAACAAATACCTGTACCTAACCTAACCAGAGTCAGTTTTCTCACAGTTGTAATGGACATGGACATGAGCCCATTCTGAGTATAAGTAGCAAGACTACAGGCCCACGCATACTCAAGTTTGAGGTGATAAAAAACAGACAGATGTGTTGGGGTGAGCGGTGAGTGGCTTATCACCACGGCATGATGTCATGTTGTAGTTTTCCCAAGCACCACGGCGGTCACCTTATCACCTATAAAACTGGAGTATGCGTGGGCCTTTAGTGTCCAGTGATTAAAAGCAATGAGATGTAGGCCTAAGGCAGATCAGCCCCCCCCTCACTATACTATACTGTCCTATACTGTCCTCCTTTCTATAATCTATCACGCAGGGCTTTCTATTACAACCACCAGTAAACTAAACTGTACTCTCTTGTCTGTCTTTTTGGCTCCCCTCCTCCTGTTCCTTTCGCCTAAGGCAGGTTATAACTTGACTAGCCTCTATTTTTCCAGTTACATCATATCAACACATATTGGTGATGTTCCTCCCGTTTCATTTCTCTCTCTCTCTCTCTCTCTCTCTCTCTCTCTCTCTGCCAGTATCTCATCCCCTCTTCTCTTCAGTAAGGCCTTCTCTATTAAGACCTATTATATATATTCCCCCATCATCCTGATAAACCCCCCTCCCTATTACCCAGAATGCAAAGAGACTCCTTCCGCTAACCCTTCAACTGATGGTGACCTTGGCTTTTCTTGAAACTGAAATGGAAGCCAGATAAGAATCACAGACTGGCCTCTCCAGCACCCCAACCCACCCATACAGCCTGCGCCCTAATCTCAAATTACCCTCTAATGGTTTAAATGGTGTTCCCCCCCAAGGGATGTGGGCCAGTCTGGGGCCAAGGAGAAGGGCCAGCTTGACAATTTATGAGTCCCCTTAAAGGTCATCTGTAAGTCCAGAGCTGTCCTTATGGACTTCCACCTGGCAACCATAAACACAGTACCGCCTATAGCGCTGCTTCTCAGTGTGGAGGGGAGGGTCTACTAGGGTATCCCAGAAAAACTAGTTAATATAGCATTACAATCATTTTAACCACTTCATTTATAAGTTGGCTATTAACAAATAGCCGATATACAAGCTTGTACATTGGCAATATTTTTATTCTTTTGAAAAAATATAGAAAATATTTGGATTTCTTTTAATATTTAGTTTTTACACAACTCTCCAATTCTGGGGGTCCCTGACACAAAACATTTTCAGATGGAGGTCTGCGGACAAATACATGTCAATTTGTGGGTCCTGACTCCTTGACATGAAAAAGTTTGAAAACCACTGGCCTTGCTAGAGAGCATGTCAAACCTGGGGTCCCTATATTGGGCATGTAATTTTAACTAATTATTTTTCAAACATTGTCGAACATTTTCAGAACATAAGAAAAAGTTAGAAGTTTGCACATGAATCACATGGCAAAGTATACAGGGCTTAAATGGTTAATCAATTTTAAAACCTAGCAATTCCATTTCTTAATAATAAATAAATGTGTTTTCAGAGAATTGCCATGTTGTACATCAAACATGGATGTTTGTTATTCTTCCTGGACAATCTCCAGTCAACAGACGGACAGATAAAATGCTATCTCCAATGACATGCTGCTGCATCCCGACTGACTCATTTGCCATCTCGGGAACAAAATGGAAATGAAAAATATATAAATCAACTCGGCAAGAGCGTGAAAAACCCATTTCCTAATAAATAAAACGGTGCCCTTTAGCTGTGAAAAACAACCAAGGTTGGGTCTCTCTCTCTCTGCCTGGTTGCTCTATGGATGTGAGTGCAATTTGAGCTTTGCAGTATTATTTCATTACAGCGGAGCCAATATGTTATTGTTATCAGGGTCGCTCTGCCGCTCTGACTATTATTACCATAGTGAGTTTGGCTCCATTTTCACACTGTGTTGCCAAACGCGACATGGAGTGACTCCTTTTCACACTAGTATCGACACTCACCTCCAACAGTTACACTGTAAAAACCTGAGTGTTCTTTCAACTCTGAGAGTGTAAACGGAACTCAAAGGACTAGGAGTTACTGACTCTGAGTTACAGACCCATAGGGGTCCATTTTGTTGATCTTACTGAGCATTTTACTGTGTATATGAGCATCGTGCTGTGCCATTCAATACAACTCTGCTCGCTTTGATGTATAATTCAGTTTGATTTTAAAAAGGTGAATCAGAGACAAATAATCAGACCCCCGCGGCTCCAAACTGTTCACTTTTGCATAACACTGTAGAGAGAGAAAAGATTGCTGCATTGGCTTGAATAAATACTTTAGAAGGGAGAGGTGCAGAGTGCCGACTCTGAGGCCATCAGGGGATGAAGGCACGAGTTGCTGCCGACAGACGTATGGTTTGCCAAAATGATGGTTCAGCCAAATTAATAAAGCCTTTTTTAAATTAGGAACCTTGGAGATTGAGTCCTTGGAGTTTTTATTTCAGTACTTTAATTACTTTCTTTTTGCCCAGTTAGTTTTTTAGCTTTTGGCTTGGTTAATTGAAAACATCCAAACACTCAAAGGGGCTGTGAGGAAAGTAGCGTCAACGTTTGAAAGCCTCACATTTATGAACAGATTAACCTCATATTTTAAAACATTTAAACTGCAATACTGTACAATATCTCATTCACCAGTAGACCCACTGAAAATCTTGCTGAGCTGATGTCCACCTCTGACAAGGGCACCGTTTGCCGGCGGGGCCACACTTTGATTGGAACAAGTTTGCCTTTTCCTGTCAATTTCCTTGTGTCCAATATGGTGACACAGCACTGTGTTCCCCCCGTAGAGCACTTCAGGGTTGAATAACTCCCGAAACACTTGAGTAGTTTCTGTCTTTCAGCCTCAAGCTATGGGTACTTTGGGTAGAAGCCTCGGAAATATTATGCATGCCGAACACCACTTGATACAAGCCTGCTAATATTTGTATTTGTGTTGCTGAGAGGTGAACTTTGGGGAAACAGGCTCTTGTGCAGACAGGCAGATCAAGTGTAGGACTTGATTATCATTGAGACTGATTAAATTAACCCATTAAAACTGGGAAAGCATCTTAAAGTGAGGAAGGCACTTGCATGGAGGGCCCTGAACGGCATGGCCAGTGTCCAACCTCCCTGTCAAACCAAACATAGCTTCTTCTATGTAACGGTAGAGTCTGTTCTCATATACAACAGTGAAGGCTAGACTCTGAAGCCAACCCTGCAGATGTCTCTAGTAGATGGGTACACCAAAATGCTGCGTGCAGTATTTAACATCAGCAAGAGTAGACATTACCAACAAGAATCTGTATGATGGAATATGCCAAGGGTGAGACAGAAAATAGCAGTCAGGAGAATGAGACTAGCAGGACACTGCCATGGAGCTGCCAGCCAGCAAGTTAGTGCTGTGGGAACCAACACACAGGCACCGGTCATGACGATGTCTTTATATGTGGATGTACTCAAGAACGACGCAAAGCACCAACAAACTGGCCAGATGTATGGAGAACCGGGATGATTGGAAACGACAATGGAAGGCTCGTCTGAGGATGACATCTGTGTCATTTCAGATGTTAGCGTTGGCTATCCAAAAATAAAAGACCTACATGATCACAGTACAAGCTTGTACAGAATGTACACATTCTTCTCGGGGTCCCTGGCACAAAGAAACTCAGATGGGGTCCAGATGGGGTGCAGACGTTTATCTGACATACCAAAAGTCTGCAGACATGCGCAAATGAACCATTACTCCCGACATGCGTTGCGTCCACGATATGCGTTGCGTCCAGGTTAGGGTTAGGTTAGTGTTTGGGTAGGGTGTCGGACAAGTCGGACTCTTGGTATGTCAGAACACATGCCTGCACCCATATCAATTTGGGGGTCCCTGGAACAAAACATTTTCAGTTGGGAGTCCTCGACCAAATGTATATCAATTTGGGAGTCCTTGACACAAAAACCTTTTGAGAACTACTGATTTATAAGGCATTTGTAGAATCAGCCCCAGGATTTAGCTGTGTACCTGCCAGTGTCCACAGACACAGGGGGCTATAAAATGGCAATAATGTCACTCCTCATCTCTCTCTCCCCATTTCCTGTCAGCCGACTGTACTCTATCAATTAAAGGCAGAAAAAGCCCTCCAAAATAAATCATCTTTTAAAAAAGAGGCAATTATGAACAACTTTAAAACATGTCCAGACTTCTTATGGTTTGTAGTGTGTTGGCATCGGCGGTATAACTAGTAGTGCATTGGAAGCACAACATCAGTCCAGTTGTAGCTTGGTGACTCAACTCTTTATGTAATGCACTCCTGAATGGGCCAACAGTGCATGTGCATGGAAAGTACTGAGTACACATTTACGTTTAAGTCTTACAGTAAGTACAATTTTGACACACTTGTAGACTACTTTATACTTGAGTATTTCAAAAATATATCTTTATTCTTCTACTTTGCAAATATTATACTTTTATTCCAATTGATTGATTGATTGATGTAGTATTAGTCAGAAATGTACAAGGTACAGTAGGCTACAGTCAGACAAGGATAACACAAAAAAGCCATGGGGACTTGTTTCTGTTGTGTTATGTCACAAAATAAAATATGTCACACAAGTTAAAAAAAAAAAGAAAGAAAAAAGTAGTGCATTGGAATTCTCCGAACAGGCAGGCCTAGTGTGTCTCCTATAGCACAGACTGAGAGGATGATGAAAAGTCACTCGATTCCAGGCAGCTAATATTTGCTTTGCGCTGAGAGGTGATCCGCTGTGGGTCAGAAACACCTCTGCAACAACAGCAGGCTTTATCGGCCTGTGCAAACATCGTAATAAAAACACAGACAGAGCCTTCAGACAGATACAGTCTCCCCTAGAGACAGCTCTACCTGTGGCCCGATTCTGCACACCGGCCCGTCTATCGCCTGACTCATCCTCCGGAGGATGGCGCTTGGCCGAAAATATATCTGATCTATAAGATCACGACGCCTCGCAGTGTGCTGCCTTGTGAGCTTGTAGATCGTCTATTCTCGGTCGTAAGACAAAGTGCTAATCGGGCTTTAGTGTGTGGTGGAGGTAGTGGTGGTGGGGGGCGTACATGCACACAGATAGACATGTACTACAGTACATGCACAGAAAGTTGTAGGCCACGCCCCTAAGACTCAGACATCAGGGTTTAAATATAGGTGGTGGTGGGGATATACGTAGCTGTCAGATGAGGCCCCATTATCAGCCTCTATGAGGCTCTTGTGTTCCACCATAATGAATGGCCCCCTGCACCTGTCTCTCTCTGCCTGCCTGCCTGCCTAGTGCCTATACTGCCTACCCCTCCCCTACACACGGGCACTCAGGTCACACTAAATATAGCCCTGCTCTCTCTCTCTGTGTCCCCTACACACACAGTCCCGGGAGTCCTGGACTACACCCCCCCACACACCCACACATTTGCACGTTCAACCTCTCATTAGGAGCAAACGGGGGTTTAGCAGGGGGCCGCGGTCCTGCCTGTGGTTTGTTGCACTATCACCGTCTCCTCTCTCGTCCCCTTTTATAGGAGCACGATGACATGATGGTGTCCAGGAATAACAAACATGGATCTGCTCATTGGCACCAGACAGAGTGATCTCCTCTGATTACAGGGCTGTAACAGTGTGTGGATGTATTAAAGTGGGGCTGTTGCTGCTCTACCTGTTTATATGGGTCTATCTTTAGACGGCTGCGAAACGGGCCTCGTGTGCAGTTCTCTGGGTGCAGGGAAGAGGACAAGGTCAGGAGTACACAGGTTTCATCTGTGGCTCCTCATATTAACCACACTGAACCTGGTGTCCCAATTTTGAGCATGTCATTTTTATAGGTGAAAATCTTCAAAACGTTTAACGTTCAAAAATCTTGAAAAATAGATCTACAAGCTCACTGCATGTCGCGACACGCAGTGAGCTTGTAGATCTATTTTTGAAGATTTTAGGTCAGCTAATTTCTAGGTCAGCTAATATTCTTGTTTTCGATTAAGTAAAATATAGCGCTTAAGTGGTTAAATATATACGTACAGCCTTACTCTTGGTCAATTGCTTCGCTGTATATTCTATAAATAATTAGGCCTGGCATTCACAGTTATGTTTGTTACAGGACTGTTATGGAGAGATATAGTAAAGAGGATTTCTGTTGGAGAGCGGACACAGAAATGTCAGAATTAATATTGTGATAACCTTAACCTTTTTTTCCCACCTTTCAGCATGCTATTTTGAGAATAGCAAAATGAGAATCTCACTGACAGCCGTCTATAGACCCGTCTATGTCCCCTCAGCCCTCCGTCTATAGACCCTGTCCCCTCAGCCCTGTCCCCTCAGCCCTCCCCTGACAAAAATGTCCAATACTGCAGGCAGTGGAACCCCCCCAACCCCCCCCTTTCTGACACTTTCTGAGGCAATAAAAGATGAGATGCCGTGATTAGGAAAATGTCACCGAGACGCTGTGAGGCTTTTCCGGCCCAATCCTCGGAGAATGTCAATCGGTATACGTTCACTGACAACCTATCGTGCCAGCTGAGCCCTGTCGACAAGCAGTACAGTACGCTTGAGTAAATGTTTACCTCTACTTATTTTATTTTAGCTTTTTAGTTTTTACCCTTTTTCTCCTCAATTGATTACTCCCCACATTTCTGTGGTGTATCACTGTTGTATCCTACTGACTCACCTACCAGTGAGGAGCCCCCAGCGGGAGGACGTAGCTAGAGCCTTTGTGCTCCTCCTCCCGCCCAACACTCCCGGATTACGTACAGTGACAATTGAAGAGTTTAGATGAAGAACCATCTAAGTCCATACAAATTTGTCATAATGTATAAATTATGGATAAGGGGTCAGGACAGATAGGACTTTTGGACTTAAATGGTTCTTGGTCTCAACTCTCATCACCCTCCCAGCCCAGCTTCCCTCCCCCGAACAGAACACTTCAAAATTGTGTTTGTGTAGATGCACCGTGGTGGATTCAAACACACAGCCCCCTTGGTGGTGAGCAGGCACTTTATCACTGCGCCACCCGAGCGCTAAATGTTTATCACGTAAAAAAGTAAAAAAGATAAAAAAGGACACATTCCCAAGCACAGAAACATGCAATAAAGTGCTGGCAGATAGATAACAGTGTGCTTCTGCTGCTGCTGTCCCACATCTTCATTTCCAAAACCTGCACAACAACAGTGTTGTGTCACAGAAATGGGCCAAACACGTTCCGGTGATAAAATTGTCTATACACCAACAGTGCACTCCGTGGCCTTCTCTCCCCTGTCACTGTTACCCTGGAAACTGTTGTCCATGTCGGCAAAGACAGCAATTCTATTATTATGGTGGCCAAGCTGGCCAGCTCCCTCAGTCAGCAAATAGAACCATAAAACATGACTTAACAGTTAGGCTATAGAGGGAGAGAGATGGGGTGGAAGTGACGAGAGAGCAACGAGAAAATGAGTGAGACAAAGATAGAGAGAGAGAGTGGCAGAGAGGAAACGGATGTAAGAGAAATGCAAAGAAGGGAGGGTGACAAATGAAGAGAGGAGGGCGATAAAGAGGGTCGGGAGAGATAAAGGAGGAGTCAGAAACCAAATGGAGGGTGCATGAGTGAGAGCGGGTGTCTGGGTGAAGCTAATAAACAACCTTCCAATTCCCCCGAGTCAGAGACTGAGCTACTGACTGTATACAGAGATGTTGAAACAAGCGCAGAATTTGGCTAATGACAACAGCACTAGAGACAGCTAATGCACGCAGCACACAGCAATTATAATAATTGCTATCAAAGTACATCTGATTACACAGAGAAACACTGCGGGGCACAGAGAGAGAGAGAGAGAGAGAGAGAGAGAGAAGAGAGGAGAGGAGAGGAGAGGAGAGAGGGAGTGAAAAAGAAAGGTAGAGAAAGGGAGTATGGAGAACAGGGCCAGGAGCGCTAAGCTGGTTAAGCAGATTGCCTGATCTAACGATGCTTCCGTACATCTATTCACATCCTCTCTCAAAGCTTCATTCTCACCATCCATCTCTCTATCCCTCCACTCATAATGGACCCATTGAGTCACTCCATTTGTCTTCCTTCACATGCCCTAAAGCCCAATCCTCAACTTTATTCTTTCGACCCCTTTGTTGTTTCTTTTCTCTCTCGCCATCCCCCCTGAGCACCCCCCCTCTAACACACACACACACACACACACACACACACACACACACACACACACACACACACACACACACACACACACACACACACACACACACACACACACACACACACACACACACACACACTCCATCTTGCATGATCTCCATCATGGTGAAGTAGTTCACGCTGGTGGAAAGAAACGAAAGAGAGGAGCATGCGCACATGTTTATACTGTAGTATGTGGGTGTCTGCCAGTTTGGTTGTTTGCGCTTGCGTGTGAGTGCATGTATGTGTGTGTGTGTGTGTGTGTGTGTGTGTGTGTGTGTGTGTGTGTGTGTGTGTGTGTGTGTGTGTGTGTGTGCGGCATGTCACCATGGATTCTGAGGGGGATTGGCCAGGGAGGCGAGTTGCCCGGGATCAAATACTAATCAATACTGAACACACACTTTCTCTCTCAAAAAGCCTCCACTCAGTCTTGTCCATTTCACACTCTCCGAGCTGTGTAAGGGGAGAATTTTCTTCTTTGTGCGCACATGCATTTGTGCGTGTGCATGCACACACACGCAATGCCGTGTGTGTGTGTGTATGTGTGTGTGCCCATATCAGGTTTCTTTTCTTTAGCCAATGGTGAGGGAAGGGTCTTCTCCAGTGTGCCGTAGCCTTTGAGAGGCATGTTCGTGTGTGACCTCTAGATGCCTGGGAATCATTGGACGGGGTATAACATTACAAACCGGCTTTGGCCCGGATGACTTTGTTCCAGGCTTTGCAGTGAGGTAAACTATGTATGGTAGTAAAGCCACCGGCCCGGGGGCTATACTGTAGTATCTGACACGGGTCAAATTACTATTTGAAAAAATGATTTACGGTACCTGTCTGTGATTGACTTGAACTTGAGCTCAGGTTAAGACTACGAGGGTGAGTCACGTTCAGAAGGTGATGAACACATTTTGCCCATCTGGTTTTTCAAACAGGTTAAAGAATATGACTGCGAGACGATGATTAAAGTAAAAAATGTAATAGCATTTGGTTTTGATTCGTCCTTGATAGAACACAAGTTCACAGCACATAAAAGTTGCAGGACAGCTTGCTTCCAGTAACTCTGCTAGATGCACCGTTCCTGCACTGCTAATTATCTGGATGGAGGATGGGACCCATTAGTCCGCTTGTGAGAGAATGGAAAAGACAGCTGCCAAAAGTTAGAGAAAGAACAAAGGCAGAGATATGCAAGGAAAAGAATTGTTATACTGGATGAAACGAGAGAGCGAGAACTGGTGAAGCGTGGCTACACTTGACATCAGTCATCTATGACTATGACGTATGATGTATGACTCTACAGTACATATTTTCAGTCAACCGTAACTGATTTGCATTGTAAAATGACAGCTGAATATTTCAAAAAATTCAAAAAACATATGTGAAAGAAAATGGCAGGTATTTGGCATTGGCCTACTGGTAGCGTCCACTAGGCATTTGGCGCTGACCGTTCCAGCGGTTTGAGAGATTAGCCCCGGACTAGTCTGGTGTAGCTATTCCACAATCTCTGGAATGCTATATAGAGTCTGGAACTACAGCTCCCGAAATCCAAGTAAGGAAGCTGCCATTTCCCTTCACGAAAATATATATATATTTTTTCAACAATGTATTTATTTTCCTTTTTTACACACAAATGACAATACAAAAAACAACAATGAACATTACAAGACAATTACTGATATAAAGAAAGCAAAACAACAATAACCAAAAAACAAAACAAAACAAAAAAAACAACAACAGCACTACTCCTCTTCAGCTCCATCCATTAAATGTGACAAATTATTGTTCTTTATGTATCTTATAAAACGGCCCCACACCTCCTGAAACATTTCTTGTTTATCCTTAAGAATGTATGCAATCTTTTCCAAAGGTAAACATAAAGACAATTCCCTGAACCACTGTGTAATACTTGGTTTGTCTGGCCTCTTCCAGGTCAATGCTATCACTCTCTTAGCTTGTAAAAGACATATATCTATAAACATTTGTTCATTACGCTTTATCTTGTGTCCCTCTGGATATAGACCGAGCAGGAAGAACTTTGGTTCTGGTACAATATTTATTGACAAAATCTTCTGTATTTCCTGCCCGACCTTCCCCCAAAACTCCATCAATTTTGGACAGGACCATAGACAGTGGAACAATGTGCCTCTATCTTCACCGCATCTGGTGCATACATCTGGAATATTACAATTATACTTATTAAGTTTAACTGGTGTGATGTACACTCTACGAAAATATATTTTAAAATATCTTTAGAGCTTATTTTTTTATTTCCTTTTCTGCTAAGCAACAAGCTATATATGCTTGTTGCTATGTTGTTGTTTCTATTTATATTAGGATAAATGTGTGCAACTGTGAAGACGAAACGGAAGTGGCGAGGAGGCTCCACTTCCGCTTTATAGTTTACTCATGACAGCTCTTCTGTTGCTCCAGACTGTATGATGAAAGCATTTGGAAATTGCGAGAGGCAACAAACAGCCTGGTAACGCGAGACTAGCCCCGGAGTGACTGACAGACTCACAGACAGGCCCTGTTCTAGAAGGCTTGGCCTCTAAGAGCGCCACACCTTCAAAAGGAGTGGCACAGTTAGGTGAGAGATGGTGTCTGGAAAAGAGAAAAAGAGTGAAGGCATGGCTTAATCTGAGTGGAGGTGAAACTTGATTGTTGTTTCGATTACACATTATGAAATGAGGAAACCTCTGTCTATCAGTCAGTCATTTCTCTCCTCAGCGGGTTGACCAATCGAACTGAACTTGCACACGGACATTGACCAAATTACTAGATTTGAGCTGTTAAATTTAATTTTTGCCACAGGCTATGTGGGCTCTGTTGTCATGGTTACGGTCCTTGCAGGCCAGAGAGAACGGCAGCAGAGAGCTTGGCCCAGCACTACAAAGTTATGAAGGACTTTGATTTAAACACACGGCATATACTGTAGCACTAGCATACTGAGCAAGCTGTTGCTGTAGTGGATGTGACGTGTGTCAGGGTAGAGTTAGATCAGAAACGGATTAAGGAGATATAATGTACTTTAAGTAAATACAATGTCCCCAAAAACCACTGCGCTTTTGCGTGCGTGCATGTGTGTGTGTGTGTGTGTGTGTGTGTGTGTGTGTGTGTGTGTGTGCGTGTGCGTGTGTGTGTGTGTGTGTGTGTTTTTGCATGCGTGCGTGAGTGTGTCAGCACAAGTGACTCACTAGAGAGAACAGCACTCATAACTCCTCGACTACATTTTGTGCTAATGAACAGCTATCTATAAAGATTCCTCACCTCTCGTTCAACCTGTCACTTTTCTCCCCCTCCTTAGTGTTTTTGCCTCCGCTAAGCGCTGTAGCTTATTCTGTTTCCACATAACCACTCTGCTGCTATAACTAAAGCCCACACCGAGTTGACATTAAATCCCACTGCATAATAATAAGTCACATTGCACTGCAAGTCATTTTTCTTCACTCTACACCAACTGCCACCAATCTTGTATCCGTCGAATCCGTAGCACTCATATCCATCTATTCTATAGGATACACAGCTATATTCACACCTACACTGTCGCCTACTCAATACTTTGTGTCTCTTAATCTATTGCATATCTCTTCCGCCATCTATTCAGCCTCGCAAGTGCCATGAACCTTTCCCGCTCACCTGGTCTTTTCTCCTGATGTCTTCCCTGCATCTTTCTGTCAGCACAGGTGAAGGAGTGTCAATCTTCCTGAGAGAGCAAGGTGGGAACCTGTCTATCTGATGTCTGATTTATTAGAATAGCTGACTCTTTGTCTGCCTGACGTTTTTTGTTTGATTTGTGTAGCTGTCTTTGTACACGGCTTCCTGTTTGTCCGTGGCGTCACATAGGCCACTCTGTCTGTCTGTCTGTCTGTCTGTCTGTCTGTCTGTCTGTCTGTCATACAGCATACAGAGGGAGACAGGGAGAGTGGATGGCAGAGGGTTGTGTGTGTGTGTGTGTGTGTGTGTGTGTGTGTGTGTGTGTGTGTGTGTGTGTGTGTGTGTGTGTGTGTGTGTGTGTGTGTGTGTGTGTGTGTGTGTGTGTGTGCATTAACAGAACGCTAACCTGTATTTACTGTGCTGAACATGAGGTACAGTATATGTCTCCCACCCACACCCGCACATTACGACAGACAGAGTGACTTATACTATAGCAGCATAACTTAATTTGCTTAATGAACTGTCTATTTTATTATGTATTCTGACCTTCGTTTGTGGCCACCTCTCTCTGACTCGAGACATTATTGGAGACTGAAATCTCAAGAAATTATGTTCTCTCTCTGACCTTGGGAATGTGTCAACTGAAACCCCCATGTGTTCCTGGGGACACTTAATTTGATTTAAAGAATGCATCACAATTATGCTCGGACACTCCATTGCTCCATACTCCAGGCTTTCCCATAACGTCAGCATAGATAATAGACCAAAGATTGTGTCTTAAGGACTTTGTGGTGGCATTTAGGACAGGCTTTGTCCATTTGTGAGTCAGCAGAAGTAGTGGTGACTGGTGAGTCATTAGTTTCTTTCCCTGAGATGCTTTACTGGCATTGTGTACTACGGAGCCCCTGAATGGCCATTCAGGGGCTCCGTAGTTTTCTCTGTCTTTACCTGAAGAAATTACACACATGCACGCACGCATACATACAGTACAGTACATGCATGTATGTACACACATTATGCACTTGATAGAACTGAGTTCATTGGGAACGGAGCCATCTGAATGCACATGTACTTACGGTTGATTACAGCCTGACATACATTATCCACTCCTGGATGCTGGCCGAGGGCTCCTTGGAGGGACCGCATTTGGGTGGAAGCTAAATTAAATTCCAATCAATAGACAAATTAGAACTTCACAAACTGACGGTACTGCTTTTTAAATTGCCAAGAGAATTGTGATTATAGCATGCAACTCAATGCCGGTTTGTGAGGTCCCACACTGTAATGAGATTATTCTGCACACACCATGAAACAACTCCTATCTATCTAATCTAATTAACTAAAGCACTGCTGGTATGTTGCATTGAAATACGTGTGCCGATTGACTGTACAATATAGCTATATAAACTAAACAATCTGGAACTTTGAGAGAAACATGTCATATAAATAAAGGCACAGCATCAACAAAAACCAATATATTAAATAAATAAAAACACCAGTATTTGGTAACACCAAGAGGACAAGAAATAAAATATTCTCAACCCCGGAAGGCATACCGGCTTGTGTTCTACCCACAATTCCACCTGCCTGCCATCCACCCCTTCTTCCCACTCAGCCCTTCATTCTGAGAATATCGCCAGGAGCACGCCTGCATCATTTCAGAGCCGGTACAAATATGAGTTTGGAAAGAAGTATATGACAATTTCTGTTTACTCCAGTTACCATTACTGCACGAGAGAGAGAGAGGTGGAGGAGTAGACCTTGTAAGGAGAATGAGGCAGAAGATGTACTGCTAGGTAACCGAAACAGGGAAAAAGAGATGAGAGACAGACAGACAGACACACGCCATGTTTTTGTGGAAGACGTGGCATGGCTGCAGATTTTACAGAGAAACAAGGAGTGAGAAACAGAAGGAGTAAGAGATGGAGGGAGAGGGGGTGAGAGAGAGAGAGAGAGAGAGAGAGAGAGAGAGAGAGAGAGAGAGAGAGAGAGAGAGAGAGAGAGAGAGATATTGTGGCAAAAGCAGGTACTGTGACTGTCTGAAGATCAAAGGTCTGCTCACTTGTTGTGCCTGCAGCTCTGCTGGGCAGAGGACATCTTAGTAGACAGGGGCAGACAGGGAAAACCTTGTGCCCAATTAAGCTGGAGGTGATGTAGCAGACAATTATTTTATCAACACTCTTTGAACTCACATAATTGCCTATTGGGCTAAGTCTGACCAGTAACCTAAAACAGTAAGGCTTCTGCTTGTAATACAGTAACTTGTTACACTACTCTGTCAATATTAAGTCACACACCCACACACACACACACACACACACACACACCCCCTGTGTGCACGCATTTGCAGTACATATATATATGTATAAATAAAAGGTCAAACCAAATCATAGATCTTCTTCATAATCGTCACAGCTTATTTCAGTTGAGTTGAGAGTAGCAGCTTGAAAATGCACACTACTTATGAAAGACATTTACCCCAAATTATAGATACTGCTTTCTTTTGCTATACTTTTCCAACTTTCCTTTTTTACCACAATGCAAAACCGCCGCTGACCGTCTGCCTGAAACCACCGATTGCATATTTTTAGAATCCATCTCAGAGGCATTCCAAATCTAAACATCGGCTTTTGCCAAAACATCACTAGTAGACCACATACAAAGGCTAACGGCATCTCAAACGAGCATTGGAAATAAGAGATAGAGAGAGAGAGAGAGAGAGAGAGAGAGAGAGACAGAGAGAGAGAGAGCGGGGATGGGGGATGGGGGTACTGGGGGGGTTATAATAGAAAAATCACACCCGTGTGAAGTGAGGGGCGCTAATATATTAAAGTCTAACTCATGTTGATTAGGTGATGTAATGGTGATGTAAAACAAACGGTGCCAACATAAACATTAAATGCCATTAACAATAAAGAGACAATATGACGTAATGAGTTACAAAATGACGTACATTTTCCCTTCATTGTCAATGTCGTTTATAAAACAAGACAAATATTAAACCTGTATATAGGAGAGGCTAGCGCCCCTCAAAAATAGTGAGAGGGATATGAGGATGAAGACAGGCTAAATTGATTCTGGGTGCAGTCTCAGAATAGTATGGAAATCAATCGTGACAGCTCTTTATCCTATCAGAGGGAACATATCGTTGGATATTGTACCGTTTTTCTTCTGCTGAACAAAAGTGGATAAAAGGGAAATTAATGTGATGGTATTTTCTTTCAGTTGTCGGCCAATTTAAATGCTAATACTATGGTTAGCCTACGTACACTCGTACAGTATACTTGTAATTTCCTGACAGGCGGGCCACCAGTGAGCAGGAGACAATGTCACCCTGGGCCTGGCCCGTCTGGATTACTGCTGAATTTAGGGCAAGAGAGGGCTAGCGAGAGACAATGTGTGGGGCGTGAAAAATAATAATAGCTCAGATTTATATAGCGCTTTTCTAAGTACCCAAAGCGCTTTACATAAAACACTAGGAACAACTTTAATTCAAGATAACAAAAAAATCACACCCATGTGAACTGAGTGGTGCAAGGTCTTATATAGTCTGATCAGCTATGTCAGTGACGTCACACACTAACCATAGCAACCATGCTCACCTGTGCACGGACACGTACACAGGTACACAAACATAGATACAGACAAAGCTGGTTGTTGGAGTGGTTTGCACCACTCAAAAAAACAAAGAAAGGCAAGTAAAATATCAGTGCTAGGTTAAAAACATAAAAGGCTAAGCAAGGGATGGGGGGACATCTTAACCAGACCTCAGCTGGGGAAGACTATCTTGAAGAGGTGGGTTTTGAGTGAGGTTTTGAAGGAGAGGAGGGAGGGGGGCAACTCTGAGATGATTGGGGAGTTCATTCCAGAGGTTGGGGGAAGAAACATAGAAGGCCCTGTCCCCCCAGGTGCGGTACTTGGCCTTGCGGACCCTCAGGAGGTTGGCTTCACCGGACCTGAGGGGGCGGGTAGAGTGTAGGGTTTGAGAAGATCGGAGAGGTAGGGGGGAGCCAGGTTATTGAGTGCTTTGTAGGTGGTGAGCAGGATTTTGTATTGAATTCTTTGTTTGATGGGGAGCCAGTGTAGGTCATGGAGGACAGGTGTGATGTGGTCTCTGGAACGTGTACTGGTGAGCAGACGGGCAGCTGAGTTTTGGACGTGCTGGAGTTTATTGAGAACTTTGGAGGTGGTGCCATTAAGGATACTGTTGCAATAATCAATCCGGGATGTAATGAATGCGTGGATGAGTGTTTCGGCGGCTGGGAAAGTCAGAGAGGGCCAGAGTCGAATGTGACACCAAGGTTGCAAATGTGGGGAGAGGTTGTTACAGTGGAGCAGTCGATGTTGAGGGTGAAGTTCTGGGTGGGGCTGGTGAGGGAGGTTGGGCCAATGAGTAGTATTTCTGATTTATTGCAGTTGAGTTTTAGGAAGTTCTTTTGCATCCATGTTTTAATGTCAGGTGGTGAGGGTGGAGTGGGTGGCAGCGGTAATAATGTTTGAAAAAAAGAGAGAGTATTGAAAGAAAAATGAGAGAGAATTATAGAAAAGTTTAAATCCATGCATCTTCCGTTCCACGTGACACGAAGGAAATTGAAGATCTCTTGTGTAAACATGACCCTTGACCTCTGTTTACCCAGTATTCCGTCAGGATGACAGTTAGGGGACACTCACACTTGCAACCTGTCACGCTAACAGGAGAGAT
This sequence comes from Electrona antarctica, assembly GCF_951216825.1. NCBI lineage: Eukaryota > Metazoa > Chordata > Actinopteri > Myctophiformes > Myctophidae > Electrona > Electrona antarctica. The sequence goes on from NC_136812.1 coordinate 16,219,874, forward strand.
TCCATTAGGCCATGGAGGAAGGGGGCGGGTGGGGCGGGCCAAATAGGGTCACGCTAGATGGAGAGCAGAGAGATTGAGGTCTCCCATGTCTTTCAGCATGACAAACGGCTGAATAAAATGCTCCTGATAGCTGCGAGACAGAGAGCAATCTGCAGGGACCAACTCTCCTCCTGGGAGAGAAGAGGACTGTGATGCTCGTGCACTGGCAAAAAAAAGAAAAAAGAAAAAGAAATGTCACCCCATTTTCCTGTTCCGAATAGGAAGAAGCCTTCAGCCTTCGCCATAAGATTTTGATCAGGACCTCGTTAGTAACCTTCAGGAAGGCATGGTTGAAGACGGGAAGGGGTGGGCTATCCGGCTGCCCAGTTATGACCTCCTCCCTATTGTACTCTCGGTGGCTACTCTGCCTTTAGGCTGTGATATTTACTGTGGGAAGAGAGCGAGGGAGAGAGGCTACAGGACAAATGGGAGTCATACAGTATGTATTGTTCAGCTGTACGGCCAACATAAACACATGCCGGAGGACTTTGTGAAAAAACGCGGCTCCCCTGCAATTCTTTGGCGATCATCGAAACCTTCAGTGGTATTTCATGGCAACGATCCCCGCACCTCTGAACCTTGTACCACGGCCAAACAACACAATCTCCCTGCTAAAGAAAAACACAGTAGACACCGACTACTTGACCTGATCTGATCACACGCAAGCAATGTGCTTCAGATTACACATTGAATGTATAAAGGTTTTTAATTGCTGTAGCTATATTGTAGTTGTACCATAGCATATATTTATATAACCGTATCACACTTGGAATGATACATGCATTTCATTGCTACCAGGCAGAAACCTCGTAGGTTATCTGCAAGTTTTGATTATTGATTATTATTATTTTTAAGCCCGACTTCATCATACAAGAGTGTCGCACAAAAGTAGTGAAAATAGCTGGCCTGGCCAATGTGAGGCAGATTGTCTATTTTCACAATTTCAAAACATGTTTTAAAATAATAATAAAAAATCACACCCGTGTGAAGTAAGTGGTGCAACTCCGTGTGGGGGTCCCCGGGGGGGGGGGCGAGCCGCCCCGCGTCCGAAACGGTTGAGAAATGACAGAGTGGGGGTCCCTCTACTGTACCCTCCACTGTACTGTACTGTCACTGTACCCTCCACTGTTTTAAGTGGTTGCACCACTTAAAAAGGAACGGTTTTTGAACACACAAGGTTTCCATGCACCCGTCACCGATGATTTGTTTTTTATTTGTTAAAAAATAAACACAATTTTATGCTGCTATTATATTATGATTTCTCAAATATGCTGCGGTAAAGCATTTGACTTTTCTTCATGCCAGAAAAATGAGTGCAGCTGCAGTGGCAAGTATCAGGTTGAGAGCAACATTCGAGCTGCTGGAGATGTGAGGGTTCAAAAGCAAGCTGGAATTGGAGTCACGAACATCCAAGCCCCCACCCCCTCCCCCCTGCCCCCCCTACTCCCCGCATCAAAACAGATCATATGCCATCAGAACAGCCGACATGAAACACAGAGTGAATACGGTAGATTGCTAGGAGGCAGAGCAGCAGGCGGGCGGATTTGCACCCAAGGTGCAGCTTGATGGGTCGATTACCACACAGCACAGACCTCTGGGGAAAGGCCCACGTTCAGTGGCATGTTGGGAGGCGTGAAGGCTTTTAGCTTTTAGTTTTAGTTTAAATCAGCGGTTCCCAAACCTTTTTGGCCAACATGCACCCCCTGTTAGTGCCCGACCTAGCTGACGCACCCCTACATGGAAATATAGTATAATTGAATAAGCTATAAAGAGACATATATTTCCTATTCATCCACATATACAGTATGCACATATATGAACCTGAACATGACATACTGTATGCAGCATAGGCCATATTCTGTATACACTTGCCCTATATGGGCATAATATGTTAATATATTTAAAATAAAACTATAGCACCACCATTAGCCTTTTCATGTCGCGCACCCCCTAGAAGGCGCTCGTGCACCCCTGTTTGGGAACCACTGGTTTAGATGTTACATTGCTGCACTATCACGGCAGATTTCAGTCCGTCTGTTTCCGTCTTGCGATTCTAAATAAGTTCTAGTTGTTGAGACGTTCCGGATTGTGATGTGGAACGGAGCCCAGATACTGTGACAGTGTCTACATAATCATCTTTTTTTTAATATATTCAAAAAAGAATGCTTGTTTTTGGCTGGATAAATAAATACTTATAAATACGACTAAAATATGTGTTTTTTTTGTCACTAACTGGGTGGTTAATGACATACCGTAGTCACGTATTTGCATTAGCAGACCGTGAATAACCCAAAACTGGCAGAGAATATGCCAGAATATAAACATCCTTGAGCCGACTTATCCTGGAGGCTTGGAGGGAGTGCTTATGTTGTTGTCTTACCTCAGTGGTGCTTCATAAAAAGGAGCCATATTTAAACACCAGTCTGTGCTTGTGCTGTAGGAGGAGCATTTTCATTTCCATTCTAAATTGCACTGAGACTTCAGAATGAATGTGCATGCTGTGATACATGGCCGCCGGCAAGAGAAGAGACTTACAAAGGAGCAGTGCTGTGAACAGGCCTTTGCTAGGGCAGGTGCCATAATGTAACAGCCTCCCCCCGCCCCCCCCCCCCCCAAACACATGCGCACGCACACGCACACACACACACACACACACACACACACACACACACACACACACACACACACACACACACACACACACACACACACACACACACACACACACACACACAAAATGTTGAACTTACAAACGGAATATAAACAGAATTGAGAAGAATAAAATATCCTACCGATACATTAATTTCCGGTGGGCTGTAGATATCTATCTATAAATGCACCAAGTCTCTGTGTGTGTCTACGTACGTCTGTAATCCACATAACTCGAGAACCGTTCGCCCCGCCGACTTATTGAGTGGTGTAAACCACTCCTACAACTGGCTTTTGTGTGCAGTAAAAAATGAGCATGGTTGCTATGTTCAAAATAATTTCTGACGTAATTAAATCACACCGGGTGAACTGGATGACCGTAGCAACCATGCTCATTTTTTCTGCACAAAAAAAGCCAGTTGTGAAATCACATCCGGGTGTGATTTCATTACGTCAGACATTACGTCAGACCACAGCTGATCATGCTATATAAAACCTTACACCACTCAGTTCACACGGGTGTGATTTTTGGACACACAAGTTCCACACCCCCACAGGGAGTGCAGTGTCCGGTGTCGAGTCGGTCGGACCCACGGTTGTCCAGAACCGTCCCGCCCCTGCCAAAGTCCATATATGGAGCTGGCCTGTTCTGACATCACAAATATGTTATGACATCTGTAAAGACTCCATATTTGGGCATGCCTGACAAAGAACTCCATATATGTTCTGACATCACAATGATGTTCTGACTTCTGCAAAGACTCCATATTTGGGCATGCCTGACAAAGAATTCCATATATGGACATAAAAGGGACACAGACATAATAACTGGGTGGGGCACGCATTTCCAACTTGCATCATTCCAAGTAGGCCAGAGCCAAACGGGCACCGCTCTAATATTTTGAAATCCTCTCTCTACGTCGTCCTCAGACGAGCCCTCCATCGGCGTCTCCAGTCATCCAGACCCCGCATTGATTTTAAATTGATTTTAAAGTCTAAATAAAGATTAAAGTTTGGGAACCTTTATCCTGACAACTAAATGAGTATTAAACAATATGCCAGTCAGATACCTGGAGGAAGCCGCTAGAGACGAGTGGTGACTCATTCAGGCAATAACATCATTTCCCAGGGTTTGTTTTGTGCCGTGGCACCTGCAGCAAGCTCACACTTTTGGGGAGTGATGTGTCTGTGATGATAGGATGTTCTAGCCATATCCAGCAGACTTCACACCCTCATGTCTCAGAAATGATGAGATTCAAGATTCAAGATTGTCATTTGTTACATCTCATATATGAGTAAACTGTATGATTACTTTGTTAGTTACACAGGAGTAAAAAAACATTGCAGCAACAATAACTAACCACAGTAGTAAGTTAAATAAAAAGCAAGCCTATAAATGTGTATTAATCATGAAGGTGATGCACTGTGTGCAAGGGTTCGAGTCTGAGGCTGTTTTCCTTCTACTGATGTGTGTTATTAAATTTAAAAGTGTTACGTACTTACAGTATATGCACGTACTGAATCTACTCATGACTTCATTTCTTATTTGTGTGTGCTTTATGAGTCAGTATTCATCCCATCAGTATTCAGTATTAAATATTCATCATATGATTCATACTTTTGAGTTGAGCCTGCCAGTTCCCTTGTCTCTTGCTAAAACCAGACTTATGACGAGGGGAAAAGAACCTAGCCTAGCCATTGTAATAGAATGAAAGTTCAGCAAGAAAGATATAAATGAAAGAAATTATATAAGCATAAAATGGGTCACTTTCTCCTAATGAAGGCCATTTGGCAGGTGCTTGGGCACCAGTTGGCTCCTAGCCTCCTACTGTACACATGAGCAGTCAAGCACTCTCTATGAGCCATTCTTGTCGCCCAGGGAGAAGGTAGAGCCACCATACTCCTGTGTCTTTACAATATGAGCAAAGAGCAAAAGATAGTCAAATGGTGTGACTGCCGGCCTGGGCCATGGCTCAGTGGTCCAGGCACCTTGGCTGGTAATCCAGTCTGGCAGTGTGCCGCGGGTTCGACTCCCGATCCCGACGGCTTTTACTGCATGTCTTCCCCCCATCTCTCTCCCCATTTCCTGTCAGCCTACTGTCTGTCCCTCCATAAAATATATAAAATAAAGGCGAAAGCCACAAAAAAAAAACATTTAAAAAAAGAAAGAAAATGGTGTGACTGCCTCTGTCTGTCTGTCTCTTGTGTGCGTTGTGAGTTTATGGTTCAGACACCTGGATAGTCTGTCACCACTACACCCGACACAAGATGCCTCCAACTCCAACACATCCTTGACATCACCTGGCAGGACCATGTTACCCATACTGACATCCTGAGATGCACTGAGTCCATTAGCATGGAGGGAACACTACCACAGGTGCAACCACCGGCGGGTCATCATCCGGATGCCTGGCTGCCATTTGCCCGTCAGGTGCTTTATGGATATCTCCTGTCGGCTAGCCGAAAGACGTGCTGAAATGGACACTAAAGAAGTACAACATCAACCCCAATAACCTGGAGAGTCACCTGAAGCAAACCGTCCACTTTAGCACACACTGGGGTCATCATACACCTTGAGGATAAATGCACTCAACAGCAGATGATGTGGTGCCAGCTAATACACTGTCACGCTGATTCAGCACTGTCTCACCCTCTTGATCCAGGCCTCCCATAGTCCCAACTAAGGCTTGATATGTGGCTCTAGAATCTGGCTTCCTACTAGACATCTACCTACTGTACATGGCATTGTGAGCAGCGCCGACAAGCCTACTAATCTCAGCACAAGGAATATTGCGACTTGCGTCATCTTAGTTAACAATGGACTGCCAAGAAGAAGGAAGACGTACGTGGTGTGCATGCACAACAGTGTGCAGTAGTCTGTGAGAGGGAGTACACAATAGAAATATAAATTTTAAAGAGCTGGCCTGGAAGCCAGCCAGCCCACAGTCTATAACTTATTATCAACCAGCACAATGTACTGTACATTTTCTTAAAACTGAGAGGCAGGGCCATGGTCGGTCTGTGCACACACTGGTGAATCAACAGTCATCCAACAATATGGAAATCAGCCCCTGAAACTGTTAAGACACTGAGGGCCTGTGTAATGCGATGATAATGTATTGGCCACGAGAGCATATGTTTGGTTGGTGGGCGGGTGGTGGAGGTTGTAAAAATGCACACTGTACTCTACTACTCGGTGGCGTTGCTCTCCGTATAGGAGTGTAACACCGTGGAGTGCAATATGTGCATTTTTTGTGTGTGTGATAATCCCTATTAGTTCATTCTGCTGTTCTCTCCTTGGGAGGGGTGCGGTGAAAGCTTGGAACAATGCAGCCCTGCTGTACTGAAGCTGACTGCAGGAGGAAGTTGGATAAACAGCTCCACTGTCCAACTGCATCAGTGACATTTACAGTCAGAGATGTGTCACAGTGAAAACAGCGTTGAACGGAGGGAAACCCGCAGGGAAACGATGAAGAACAGGTTAGTTACAGTAGGATTTCAGTTACGTTGACACGTCTTTCAGTTCAAATGCATCGTTTTCGTACACTGCCTTTCAATCCATGCCAACTATGGTACAGAAAGGTTAAGTCTGTGCATAACTGCAGTACCGGGTTTCCTGAAGGTGGTGCAGTCGCCCATAGCTTCACTTGATTGGTGCGGCAGCATATTTATCCAAAAACACAATTATGAGAGGCTATTGCACTGTCTACCTTGACAGAGGAGATGCGGAGAACACATGACACGTGGCACGCCCCTGCCTTTAACCTGATTATGCTGTAATATCACTACCTCATCCCCTTGACTTGAATAATCACCTCCATAGGAAAATAGAGGCTGGTGCCAGGCGGCCATATTACTGACATGGCAGCTCGATGAACATCAGAGCCTGTTTTGCTATAAGGCTAATTTGTGGAGCAGCCTGAAAGAGACCCGGTCTAATGAAGGGAAGTGATTAGATAGGCAGGCAGAGACCCAAGTCACGCACAGGGGACCTGAGCGCCTCAGCCTGGAGAGAGGGACAGGCAAGGGGAGGGGGAACAGGGGGACTTTGGAACAGAGGAGGGCAGTACAGGTAAAAGCCTAATCCATACTCGTACTGTACAACAATGTATGCATCACGTCTGGCAGTTGAAAAACAATTATTTACGGCAAGCCACGTGGTCAATCGAATATTAATTAACCCAGACATGAGGCAGATTCTACAAATGCCATCTAAGTCAGTATCGGCACAAAGTGACGTGATGTGAGCTTGCATGTCTGCGAAACGCAGAAAATGACACAGATGCTTAACCCAGTTTGAATGGGTTAAGCATGACGTATGAAAGAAATCACAGTTGTAGATACACCAAGGGGCACGTTTTTGTTCATGGCAAATTCTGACATTTTGTATTTGAGTAAAAGGTGCATGGATAAATGAGCAGGAATTCATAACTCGAGGCAATCGCACAGAAACAAGCTGGAAAACCGCACTACAAGTGCAAGATATCTGAAAGAGTCTTTGGGACAGCGTTTGATAGCAGAGGAGAGATGGGGCATAAGAAGAAAAAAAGTATTGACATAAAAACGGAACTGTCAGGGCAGAGAAGGTGCATGGATGGTATACAGCCGGCATACAAGCAGCTAGCAGCCGAAGGTGTGAGAGGTCATACACTGTCTGCCCAGTCTGCAGGTTATATGCTGCGTCAGCAGCGACAGAGCTCCAATAGTAGTAGTGGTGTCATTTGTTTCTTAAAACAGTATTGTGTGAAAGACAGAGGAAAGTCACCGCAAAGTTAATTTGTTCCATTTTGTACACTCTGGGAGTTGAATGAACAGTGGGGATTTAACAGTGTTGCCACTTGCCAGACAGGCAGACGGGAGAATCCTCATCGTGTGTGTTCCCTCCTGTGTGAGGGGAAAGAAGCCGGTCGTTTAGCAAACAGCCACGAAAAATGAAGGCAGCAATTAACATTGTTTCCCTTAAAACAATAACATGCCGCCGAAGCTCTCTTCCCGGGTTGAAGATGCCCCCCCTGTGCCTGACGGTGAGAACAAATGAGGCTGTGAGGACGTGGTCGGCGGGTTCGGCAGGGGATGGCGAGGATGTTAATCATTTCCAACCAGTGGTTTACACGAACTCAGCATGTCGCTGTCTGCCGGCTCCCCGCTAAAGTTTATTTACCTTGCGTCATCAGTATCCTCCTCTCCTGTACCTTTACTTTAGTGTGCACGCACGCGCGCACACACACACACACACACACACACACACACACACACACACACACACACACACACACACACACACACACACACACACACACACACACACACACACACACACACACACACACACACACACACACACACACACACACACACACACACACACACACACACCTCAATAAACATCCCCGTTAAAAAACATCCAATGTGCTCTAGGCTAAGGGGTAAATAGCAAATGCATGGCAGGTGAAGGGCACATACATGTGACTTCATTCACAGGCAGATGCCCACAACAAAGAAGCTGATATGATAGTGAAACTGGCACCTCCTCTCCTCTTCTCTCTTGCTCAATAAAATTCACATCCTTTGTTGCAGAGAGAAGAGCAAACAGCCTGAAACTAACACAGTTTTTTCTTTTCTTTTCTCCCTGGAGTGTGAATGGCGAGAGAAGTCTACGAATTTGTGTGTGTGTGTGTGTGTGTGTGTGTGTGTGTGTGTGTGTGTGTGTGTGTGTGTGTGTGTGTGTGTGTGTGTGTGTGTGTGTTTGCTCGCGTGCGTGCGCAAGTTCTTCCTCATCAGTGTTTATCACCCCAGTGAATAAAGTGTGTGCTTTTTTTTCTTAATTAACTAAGTGGTGTCCCCGGGGTCTGTCGATGCTCTACTAGGTGCCAAACTATCAAGTCACCAGAGCGTCTCCTACAACTTCAGAGACCGCCTCTGGTCTCAGGACGATAATTGTAAAAAAAAAAAAAAAGAACAAAAAACGACAAGGGGGGAGAGGAAAAGAAGCGAGCACAGATAATTACAAACACAGAAAAGGAAAGCTTTACTTTTCCACTTAATCCCATTTTACTCCATGCTAGCTGCCCCCCCAACCCCCCCAATCCTCATCCCTGCTTCCTCTCCCACTGGGTGGCTGTATTCCAAAGTCCTCTCGAACCTTTTTTCCAACCTCCAGCGGTCACCCTCCCGTTCTATTCTGGTTCCTTCTACTTCCCCGTGCCTCGCTGCTGTTCTCTGCGTTCCTCCAAACTCTTCCATGTCCCCTGCTTGGCCTTGGCAAGAAGCAGCAGCGGTCGTCCTCTAACCAAACTTCCATCTGGCCCACTTCAGGCCCTCATTCTGGGGTCATTTATTTCTTTCCTTTCCTGGCATAGAACGAGCTGCATTCTTCCAAAGGCACTTATGCAGCAATGGAAATCATTTTGGAAATGACCCAGCCTGGTCTCTCTTCTCTGCCCAAAACTATCGCACCCACGGAGAGGAGAGGATTGGAGAGGAGAGCTTTTCTGGCTTGGCCTCCAGCCAAACCCCCAGGTCAGCTTGAGATTGATGGAATGGGAAACTCAGCACACACACAAACATAACACACACACAAACACCAGTGCACACGTTATTTATTTCTCCTGAAAGCACCACTCAGTGCGGCTTCGTTCAAAGGTTCCCAAAGGAGAAGACACATAGCGTGTCTCACCCAGCACGTCTCCTTCCAATTGAACTCACACATTGTAGCCTCCAAAGGTCATTACCCCTCATTCATTCACTGCCATTGACCTGGGAATTACTCTACAATACCAATGTCTCCTCCGGCTCCACTGGCTGTTGACACAAACTAGATAATTGTCTGTGAGAGTCAGTGGCTTTAGTTCGACAGGGGTCAACTACAGAATTAAACTTTAGGTTAGGAGGAGTGCAAACGGCAGATTGTGCATTTCATTAATATTAAAAAACAAATGCCACTTGTCAAACATCTTAAACCTGTTCAGAAAGCATTGGAGTTCACATTTTGGGACAAGTCAGCTCGTTGCTAAAGAATGGATTTTGAAATGGTAACTCATCTAACCCAGTGCCGTGGTCATGTGGCTCGTTTATGTCAAATACAAGCCAAGTTAGAGTTTGGTCTTGGCTTGAACAGCCTGCAGCTGGGAGCATTCCCATTGGTTGTCTTTGGGCATAATCAGTCTTCCATGATATCTAGGCTTGTGGACAGAGCATGGGGTCCTATAGTGGTCAAGGCTATTGGCCATTATCTAGGTCTCTCACACAGTGCGCACTGGACCATTCAAAACTCCAGTCTCTATTATTGCTTGGCTAAAGCGCCATGGTCGTTTTCCCTGTGATGACACCCTCTATTACATTAGGGGGAGGTCCTTTGCTGTTTGAAAGAATGAGTTCTGTGCTCTATATTTAAGCTTATTGAGCTAATAGCAGTAGACTCTCGTTGTGGCGGTGGTCTAATTATATATATTGGTCACTTAATAAAAATACACCGTATCAAACATGTGATACAGAAATAGACTGTGCTCAGACCAATTTACAACAGTTATTCTGAGTAGAGCAAAAACGAAAGCGTGCTTCCTGAAATAATGAGCTATTTACGCTGTGCTTCCGGTTTGTAATGAAACACATAATGGCTGTGGCCCTGGCACCGCCACCACACTGGGCTTGTGTTCCTCCTTCCCTCTGAAGTCCGTCTGAATCTAATTATCACAAAAACAACTTGCGATAACACGTTATGTTTATTACTGTTCCTTGTCTGTTCAATGGCATCACTTAGTCTTAGTGCAGCGAGACGATCGAAATAATCGTTTCCTTGTTTTGTTTTTTTTCCACCCGGGTCTGACCTTTCAGGAAGATGTTTGGCAAGTTTTGCTGTCATCTAATGCACGAGTAAATAAACCCCAGAAGAAGCAACTCATTCAAATGCATCTATTCACTGACCATTTTAAAACTCTCGCAGGGAAAACAAGCTCTCCTCCTACAACAAAGAGGTTTGGCCATGAGAGAATGTGTTTACTTGCTGTGTACCTGTTCTCCATCTTTTGCCGGCAGGCAAATTTGTCAAGCAATTGATTTTATTTGACTTTTTCCATTTTTGTGTCCTTGCACTGCAGTGCAATTATTTTAGTTACACAACCACATTGATTGGCAGTGGCAGGATGTCTGATTAGATAACTATTTGCAGTAGCTCCAGCAGCTCCTAAATGGATACCGTTCATGTCTCTTCTCATTTTCTCAATCAGAAGTTAAAAGGGGTTAATGATATAACGAGGCTCTGGTGCAACCACCTTCATATAACCATAGAAACAGCACTTCGTCTCTGTCAGGTGGAAACCTTGTATGCCCAGAATGGTTTCAGGATTCAAATTAAAAAACCGTAGCAGATCTACAAGCTCAAAATATTTCGAGCTTGTGGATCTGCTATTTTGATGCTTTTGTGCGACGCCGCAGGATGATCAAGTAGATTTTAATACGCAAAAACACAAAAAGTTAGAATATGGAGATAAGAGGTTTTTATTTGATTTACAAATGCAGAAATAAACTTAGACGTTCTCATACCTATGACATGAATCAGAGCAGAAGAACAAGCACACTTTACAGATAACGAGAGAATGAACATGGTCCTCTGTGCAATTATCGGCAAGAATCTAAGACCTGGAGTGACTCAAACATGAGTGGGTATTCTTAGTTTCCAGACGAGTTTGGCAGCAAACGCTTTGGCCGGATTGGATACTGACTGCGGCCTCCTGAGTGTATAATCAGTCACATTAATGTGAATAGTAATGCGATGCAGAAGGATTAGTCCACTGTGCAGGGTTGAGTCCCTGGGGGGTTGGAAGAGAAAGTGGCTGCCTAGGCACTAGGCAGTAGACGTTCGCTGAGACTCGACAATAAGCACCCCTTGCTTGGGACCGTTCTCCAGAAGGAGCAAGGCTACCAAGGTGCCTGACAACAATAACAAAACGTCCCAATGTGATTGTATACGCTGGCTAAATGAGACTGTCTGCCTGCGAAGCGGCTGTGATGAAACCGGCGTCATTCCACTGTTTATTATTATGTGTCCCTGGAGCTGAGAAATTGCAATACATACTAAACACATTCAAACACACGGTGACAAACGTACATGATTGTGCACACATGCACACTAAAGACGCGTACTTGTATGCATTATGCAAACATGCACACATGGGAACATGCACACATTTGCAGGCTCAGAAACGCCCATATAGAAAGTAACATACATACTCATAAATACATAAGTGCGTGCTCTCTCTCACACACACACACACACACACACACACACACACACACACACACACACACACACACACACACACACACACACACACACACACACACACACACACACACACACACACACACACACACACACACACACACACACAATACGGTACATGCATGAATATGCACAAACACACACATACAAACAGAGACACACACGCAGGAAAATCTGCAGAATTGTTGCAGGCCTGCAGTTGTGTTTGTGAACCACAAGTGGGTCTATTTTAATAGTGGGTCTCCCCAGGGTGTCTGCGCACCCCACAGGACTTACTGGTAGGAGAATGAGTTCACCCAGGCACAGAGCGAGAGAGCTCAACCACAATATGGCTGTCAGCAGCAGGAGATCAGCCTTAAGGCAGTTTACTTCCCCAAAGGATGAATATCCACCATCACACGAGACAATATTACAGCATGTTTCTATGCAACCATCAAAACCGTCAGTGAATAGGTCCCTTGCTGCTTCTTGTATCAGTGTATCTGCGTGGGTGAGTCTACGTGTGTGTGTGTGTGTGTGTGTGTGTGTGTGTGTGTTTGCGACTTTGCGTGTGTATCATTGATCAGTTTGTTTCTCTCTCTCTCTCTCTCTCTCTCTCTCTCTCTCTCTCTCTCTCCCTCCCCCCAGACCCCAGACTCTCCACCAGACAGTATGTGGGTTCTAATGAGGAACACCACACAAACCGTCTTTGCAGCTTGCTTGCCAAAGGCCCAGCTTTAACCTCGTATATACCCAGCCCCGGAGTGGCCTATGGTGGGCACCACCTCTCAGCTTCTCTCCTTTGGTTTGGCACCGTGCCTGATGCTGCCGTTGGTGTTAAGGTGCATTAATGAGCCACTGGGGGGGGGGGGGGGGTGTTCACTTTCACAGACTGATGTTAGCCAGTGATGTTAAGAGTGTGTGCGTGCATGTATTGTGTGTGTTTGTGTGCGCGTGTGTGTGTGTGTGTGTGTGTGTGTGTGTGTGTGTGTGTGTGTGTGTGTGTGTGTGTGTGTGTGTGTGTGTGTGTGTGTGCGTGCGTGCGTGCGAGACACCCCCATTGCCATTCTCTGTGGCCTACTACCTCCCCGTAGGGGGCCTCTGACCTGCTGTATGCAGGATTCTATTCATTTGAGCCAAGCTGGCGAGGAGCTCAACGAGAGAGAGAGCTCTCCACTGTCTGCTGCCAAAGAGAACTGGAGGCCTAGACCGCAGAGACACACGCATGCACGCACACGCACACACCTCCCACGCACACACACACACACACACACACACACACACACACACACACACACACACACACACACACACACACACACACACACACACACACACACACACACACACACACACACACACACACACACACACAGTACACACACACACTTGACATGCAGATGCACACGTTTCACTCATCTCCTTATCTATTCCGTTTCACACTTCTGCAACTCTAATCTTACCTCACTTGTCATTTTTGCCTGCATCATTCAAGAGAACATAAAACTAATTTTAGAAGTCAATGGAATTACGTGATGCAAAAAGAAATCTCTCCACCTCTTCAGGGGAGATTTCGATGTACACTTTTCGTGTCAACAAAAAAAAAGAAAAGAAGCCTAGTCTCAAAGCCAGCTGGAGATTAGGACGGCAGCTCTCGAGGAAGAGCCAAGTCAAGCGCCACACTAGCAATTACTCCTTATCGGTGCCGGGGAACAGCATAACAATGACAGGGGAAACGCAAAGCTGATGGCCCATGAAACACAAACAGAGGAGAATGCACACGGCATAATCAGCTTTCCCTCTCTCCTTGTTGTGAATGTGACAAAAACGCTAAGTGACAAAATCACATAAATATATAAATAAAGCGGGAGGCAAGGTGGGGACAATCAGGATCCGTGTGCGTGCCCGCGCTCGTGTGTGTGTCACGGTGTGCACAGTGCACATGGAGACTGTGAGGTGTGTTATTCTATTAATGAAGGGCCCTTACAGCTGCAGATGTAAGAGGGGGTCCTGGGGGTCTTTCGTGGTGTGTGTGTGTGTGTGGACTCTCAGGTCTAGTCTCGGGTAGCCAGACTATCCCCTCCTCCCGATACGACAACTAGATTTCATGTAGTTGCTGGAACAACAGAGATGTTAGGTGTTAGGTGTTAGATGTTAGGCAGAAATCTAGGATCGTCTGGATATACGCAAGACTAATAATACCAGACCAGACCCAACCCTCCATCACAATCCAATTAGCCTTGGGGTGCCGATGGCCGAGTGGTTAAGGCGTAAAAACCACATGCTGTATAGGCTCAGATGCAGCTTGACAGCGAGTCCTGGGTTCGATTCCCGAATCCACCGGACCATTGCTGCGTGTCACTCTCCGACTCTCTCCCCATTTACTGTAAATCTACACATGTAGTTCTATTAAAATAAAGACAGAAAAGCCCCCAAAACAAGAATGACTCAGATATAATTGCCAGCTTGCAGCAAGCTCTCGTTTATGAACATCTATAATCAGTTTGTGTGCCACAGCCTCTGCCTCAGCTCATGGCATTGCGTTGCGGCGTTCAGAGTATGCAGCCAATATGGCTTCACATTGCCGCGTACAGAATTCAGATTATGGGTTTTATGCCGTTCAGTCTATGAGTTTTATGGGTAAGTCTCCCGCTGGCTTAGACGCAGCCTAGAGGCAGCCAATGATTCAAAAGTTGAGGTAGGTACTAAACATGTTGCAAAAAAATCAACTAGTGTCACTGGTGCTGAGGCTAGTCCAGCAAGGGGATGTCATTTTCACCCCATCACACACACATACACACAAAGACATATAAACATGAAGGAATTTCTCACCCTGGTGCACATGCATGTGTGCGCACTCACACACACAAACAGGGCACTGCCTTCTTGACTACAAAACAGGTAGAGGAAACAATGGAGACCCATATGGAAGAGGAGGAAGACGAGAGAGAGAGAGAGAGAGAGAGAGAGAGAGAGAGAGAGATGAAGACAGGGGAATGTTGTATGATTGGAACTGCCATCTGGTTATGCCTGTAAGACAGTAAATTATAAAAATTAACCATCTGATAAAGATTTGGAAAGCGGCAGAATGGAATGCACGACGTGCCCAATTAACACAAGAGAGGACAGAAATATTGAGCCACCAGCAGTTGTTACATCTGCTTGTAAAAACAACTCCAGTGGGCTATTACTGTATGTTTATTACCATGGCTGTGTCCACTTGCTACTGGCTATTTCAGCTCCATCGCTTACCTTCAAGCCTGCTTTATACATCATCATACGGCGGAGTAACAATGGGTTTCGGACGCGGAGCGCTGTAAGCTGGTGGGTTGGCTAATATCGGTGCCAAACTTGTTTCGAAGGACCATAAAATAAATGAGCCTTCAGTCTGTAGTAATAGTAGTAGAAGTAGCTATGATCTACTACATCCCTGTAACCACCATCAACAACTGTGTGGTGTTGGGTTGCAAAACAAATGGTGTATCCCTCACCTTACATTTCACCACTATGACAAACACAGTTGCAGGAGGGTTGAGCGAAATTAAAATGTGAGAACTGAAGGTGAGAGGGAAAGAGAGAAGGACAGAGAGAGAGAGAGAGAGAGAGAGAGAGAGAGAGAGAGAGAGAGAGAGAGAGAGAGAGAGATGGAGTAATTGGCACAGTTGTCCTTAGAGCCTTAGCTTATGAAAGGGGGGCAGAAATGTGAATATAAAGAAGCAAACAGTGGAGCCTCTGACTGAGATGTCCGTCTACTAAGGGTTTGAGCCTGAGGCTGTGCTCCCATTACCGCCTAAAGCCCCGCGGAACTTCAAAGACACTTTGTTGAGGCTGTTAATGGTGCTGATGACAGCACAAGCTCTGTGCCAGGTGAAATGGCAAGGCCAAAAAACCAAAAGAAAGATACAGAGAGAGGGACAGATAGGAACGAAGAGGAGGAAGAAAAAAAGAGTGCCCACCAGGGAAGAACACTGCTGTCCAGCAGGCTATAAAACAGAAAAACGCATTCTAGAATAACTGCCATCTTTAACATTTGGCAGGAGGGAGTAATGCTGCTCTTTGCCAATGTTGCTGTAACTACAGCACTCAACTCAGCCCCTCGGGGTGGCACAATTAAATACTCTCTCGCTGAGATTCATCAATAACCAAATGACTGAGAGGGGGGAAAAAATCATTCCGCTAAAAGCTAGGAGCACGCTGTGAAGACAAGGAGTGAGGTTGAATGTTTACCACTGACTTCATGTTCCTGTGATAATGTGGCCCACATGCGCTCATTATTTCCACAAGAACATAATGCTTTTATTGCAACTCGTTCCTAACGTGTGGTAATGGGAAGAATATGTCAGTACCGTTCTTCAGTTACCTCGACATTAATGGATGACAGTACAGAGACGTATGACACATCTCGGGCCCTGTGAGAGCAGACTCTTCAGGTATTTTCTGCCTGTTTGTTATTGCTTTCAGTTCAGACTCAGGGATCACATTTCCTCAGCTACTGCAGAGAGCCAGGGGAGAGCAGTGGCCATTTCTTTTAATGAAACAAACAGCAAAAACTAGCAGGGCTTTTTTCTGCTGCGAGCCAGATAAACGGTGAGAGGGTTTAGACTGCAGCCACAGCAGGTAAACAGCGACGATGGTGATGATGTCGCCACAGGAACGGTATGCAGCGTCATGATGATGTCGCCAGAGAAAACCACAAGAAGACCAATTACCAGGAGGAGATTGAGAGTACCGTAACTGATGACGGATACTGCCAAAGCCCACAATATGTTATTCAACTTAGATTACCGCACAGACAACAGAACATACATACCCAGAGCGTTTCTCGACAAGTGGGACAGGCTCCAAAAAGGGAGCTGCGAGATCTGCTGACATGGTTTATTTAATTGAGGAAATATGTTATTTAATATTCTGACTTTATGATCAACACAACATGCGGGCCCCAGTACAAAAGCAGCTGGGAACCACTAATCTACACAACTGACAAGCATAGAGGCTGGCTGACCGGGGAGGACATTACTCTGGCCAAACATCTCCTACAACATCCTCTTCTACCATCTACAACACAAGGAGGAACTCGGGACTAGCACCTTGGGTACATTACTTACTACATTCTTTACAATGGTACATGTTTTATGACACCATTACCATACTGTATAACCATAGTCAAAACACAAGTCTCATTATGGTGAATATAATACAGTAGACAAAACACAAGTCCCATTACGGTGATAAAACATCAAATGTATAACTTATACGAGACCGGGGTTAGAGTAACGTTACGGTACGTATTACAACAAACATACACCGACATAAGTTATGAAAAAGAAAACACTTTTCAGTGGGTTTATGCGTTTATTTAGACAGTATATACACACAGAATCACTCAGACTGGCTAACACTCACACCCACAGCCACAGACACAAACAAACACGCACACACCGAGAGTCATGTTGCGCACACAGTACACAGTGGGTGGAAAACCACCATGGATTCAAACTTGTCACTCAAACCATGCACCACATACCATGAACGTGCTATATCACGAATCTGAAACTGACTCACCATGAGCTTTGTTGCAAGTCATCCAGACAGTGGCCTTGTGGTCAGAGTGTCCGCCCTGAAACTGGGAGGTCGGGGTTCGAACCACGGCCGGGTCATACCAAAGACTGTAAATAGGACCCAATGTTCCCTGCTTGGCACGCAGCATCAAAGGGTTGGATTGGGGGTCAAATAGACTAATGATTCCGGAGCGCGGCGCACGCTGCGGCTCACCGCTCCAAGAGATGGGTCAAATGCGGAGAACAAATTTCACTGCGGTAACGTGTGCGACTAATCGTACGACTTTGACTTTGATCCTTCCTGTTTTCCATGGCAATCTCTACTGTGTGTTGTCTGACAAAGATGAAATGCCTAAAAGGGAACTTTGAATCTAAATCCCATTGTTGTGATGTGAGACAATACATTTAGTGTGGGGGGAAAAAGGTTACCTATCTTCGGTGTATAGAGGGTATGCGCATGCTTAAAGTGAATGGCACATCGAGTGGCAAATCGAGTGGCAAAGCAACAGGCAAAGTGAGTTTAACATGGTTTAATGTTGTTTAATGCAATCAGATATGACTTTTCTGTGTGGATGTATGGGCTGTCAAGGCCAGAAAGTATCTTTTTGCCACTCAGTAGGCAGTTCCTGCATAACTTCCTGGTTTGATGATGATGTCACACGCATACTCTCTATTCCCAAACTACAGTACTGTACTGTATAGTGTCTCTGCATATCTCATCACATCAGATCAATGGGATTTAGTTTCAAAATCAGCTAAGGTTCCCTTTAAAATAACAATTTCAACCACAACCTATTGATGGAAAAATGAATACTGGTGCACAATGACACATCTCAGTTCTGAGTTGTATGCCAGACTCTGATCAAAAGGTGGAGGCTGGGGTGGAGGAGGCAGCTAAAGCAGCCGCAGGAGTGTAGCAAGCAGCAAGAGAAGCAGAGATCTAATGAATGGAGAAGCCGTGTTTAGAGGAGCCGCTCTGTTAAGAGTGTGAGCTCTGATTGCAGTGTAGAAAAGCGTTACTGCTTTGGTAATGGCCAGCCGAGCTGTGAATGGAGTAGGAAGCAGACTGACTCCTGTGTCCTGCATGAACTAACTCTATGCTTTATTTGTAAATCTGTGAGTGTACTGTAACCAATAGAAACCCACCTACACATTTCTTAAATGGAACCTTCCAGGGTCCATTTGGTTATAAATTATTTGTGCACTCACAGAGAGTACTGCATAGCAACTTTTCAGGAATAGAAAGCATGCCGTTTCCATTAGCTTGGATTGCCCATCGATGATGTCACTGGAAGACATGTTTCTGAACTGCCCACAGCTCTCCTATGAGACAGACCGAGTAGCAACAAAATATGGTATTTTATAATGAACAATAATGAGGACCAATTATATGAAGATAGGTTGAAAAATGGTGAAGTTAGTGAAATCGTCCTTTGAGCATTGTCCTACAACAACATAGGCTACAAGCTACAGTATACAAGCCGTTAAACACCCATTTTTCCTCCATAACGACATTGTCCATAAAATCCTCTCTGCCTTCCCCCTCTCTTTCCCCTCTCTCAGGGAAGCCAAACGCCCACGTACAGTATGCACATATCATTTGTACTGTATGTCAGAGAAGCTGAATGAGTTTCAAAGAGCCAGAAACTGTTCTCTCCTCTTCCCCTTGCAGATGCGCACCTATGCATGTGCGCATGAATACATGCCTCTGTGTGCGTGTGTGAGTGTGTGTGTGTGCGTGCGTGCGTGTGTGTGTGTGCGTGCATTTGAGCATGTCTAAGCAGGAGAAGCCTTGGATGTGTCCATCTAGCTGGCGCCAAGGGACAGCTAGATGGACGGGCCAAGCCCAGTTCTGAGGCTGGCTGGCTGATTCGTTAGAGGTGGTGTGTGTGTGTGTGGGGGGAGGGGGGGGGGGGGTTGTTCAGGGTTTGCTTCTGATGTTTGGAGAAAAACAAGTCATTAAAAACAAGGCCATAAATATTCACAGAAGGATGGAGATTGCATCAAGGAAAAGAAAAGACTCCTCTCTCCTTCCCTCCTCAGAAAGGAAGGAACGAGTGACAGAGGGGAAAGAGCCTGTTCACTAATGTGACCACCAGGAATAGCAGCCCGCCTCTCTCTCCTCTGTGCATTGTCTCTTGTAGGATCTTGTAATGATATCCGTGTTTGCAATTTCGTCCGGGTTTCTGCTTTTGTTACCAAAGGCACTGGACCTCAGGCCTTGTATATTCCAAGTTGAGATAGTGAAAGATTTGTATTCCAGTCCAGCCAGGGAGTAAAAAACATTTACATGCATGCAAATACAAATGACCTTAACTGTGGTATACTGTGAGCATGCATGCGAGCCATGCTACTCTGAATGTACAGCAACCGCCAAATAAAAATAAATAAAACACACACAGGGGCTAATTACCTACTCTGTCGTAACAGCAGCAGAACAAGAAGCTGTGGTATAACAATTATTCTTACTATTTTTGCTGCTCATTTGGGTGTTTGTTACAAATTCGCGAATCATGCTCAACAAATTTAGAGACAAAACGTCTTGTGTTAAACAGATGTTCTGTGGAGTAGCCTAAATCCTCTCTGTTCCATCTCCAGTACTCCGCAGACAGCTTACACCACTAAAACACACCTATCTCCTCAAACAGAGCTAATACCATGTAATTAAAACATAAGCACTCAATTTGAACAATTATAATCACTGACAGCCATGGACTTCCATATTTGCTGTGTGATAATTGTACCCTGAACTGCTGTGCTACCTTTGGCGACTACCTTTTCGCTGTGGGATTAATAAGGAATGGTGTTATCTTATCGTACCTTACAAAGGTAATAGAGCAGGGGTGCCCAGTGCCCACACATTTATGCTGGAACTTTTTACTTTGAAATGATTTGTAGTTTCTGAGTTATTTAACTTAAATGCCCAATGCATTCTCAATGGCAATAGCACAAACTTTGGCATGCTACTAGTCCTACATCAGGGGTGCCCACACATTTATGACGTGAGATCTACTTTCAAAATGACCAGCTCAACAAGATCTACCCACTGAAAAAATAAGTGTACCATTGCTGAAAATAGTTTAAATATATAATGTACCTGGGGGAGCTTTGGAATAGGGAGGGGGGTGAAATTATGACAGGCAGTTTCTGCTGTCATATTTAACTTAAACGCCCAATGCATTCTCAATGGCAATAGCACAAACTTTGGCATGCTGCTAGTCCTACATACTTACACCTAGAAACCCCATTCAAACCTATTTAGGTTCATCTTACGGTGGACATGTTTGCCTGAAAAGGAATCTTTGAAATGTTTCATAGTTTTAGAAATATAGTGCTTTCAAATTTGAGAAATTCACAATGGGGCTCAATGGCAGATATTGGCACGTCAAAAAAGCACTTTCACCTAGAAACTCCATTCACACTTTTTATAATTCAGCTTACTGTGGAGACACATGCTGGAACTTTTTACTTTGAAATGATTTGTAGTTTCGGAGTTATTTAACTTAAACGCCCAATGCATTCTCAATGGCAATAGCACAAACTTTGGCATGCTGCTAGTCCTACATACTGATACTTACACCTAGAAACCCCATTCAAACCTATTTAGACATGTTCTTTTCAGACATGTTTGCCTGAAAAGAAATCTTTGAAATGTTTCATAGTTTTAGAAATGCTTTCAAATTTGAGAAATTCACAATGGGGCTCAATGGCAGATATTGGCACGTCAAAAAAGTTAAATAGAGCATGCACATCCACTCTAGCCCAGTTGCTGGACAAATGGCAGTACAGGAGAAAGAAATGGTAAGGGAAAACGTATCTTATCGTACCTTATCTTCTGTTTTTGAGTCCTCCTATATACAGCTTTTCACCCCACACATCTCAATATTTGCCATTGACAATGAAAGGAGAAATTAGGTCAAATGTCCGCCAAATATGACGTAAATTTGTGGCAACAGGCATTCTGATTGGCCAGTATGAGATGATGATGTACGATGATAAGAGCGCCCCTCACTTCACACGGGTGTGATTTTTGAGGGCCCTCCTATATATAGCTTTTGTCCCCACAAAATGTCCGCAACACAAACATTAAATTGCCATTGACAATGGGAAAGGGAGTCATGTTGTCCCCATTGACAATGGGAAAGGGAAAATTTACGTCATGTTGTCCCCATACGTCTCACATTTGCCATCGACAATGAAAGGAGAAATTAGGTCAAATGTCCACCAAATATGACATAGATTTGTGGCAACAGGCATTCTGATTGGCCAGTATGAGATGATGCATAATGATGTACGATGATAAGAGTGCCCCTCACTTCACATGGGTGTGATTTTTTTAACCACTAAGCCACTTAAACCCTATATATTTCAATTGATCAGGGTCCCCCAGGGTTCAGTAGTCGGTCCCCTCCTTTTTCCCTTCATTACAAATCTCTTCAGCGAACATAGCAGATACACTTTTAGCCTATAATAACAAGCCCACAATAGGGACACCATGGTTGTAAAGTGGTTAACTACACAATAACACACAGACAGAAATGGGCCAGATTGGACTGACTATGTGCTGGTCTCGAGGGCGTTTGAGCATGGGAGCAGACCACGGCTCTGTTCCTGGCTGTCACCCATGACGGAGGTGCTTGGATGGAGATGCTGCCTGCTGTCACCAGACCTGTTATTTCCAGATGGCCCCCATGGGTCTGGTTCTCTGATTCCCCTCCCTCTGGAGAATCACATTCGCTCTCTTCTTCTCCACGTCTCCAACCCCTTCTTCTTCACATCCTCCCGCTCCATTTTCTCGTCTCCTCCCAGCCCCTCCCGTCATCCATCTGTTTCGTCGCCAAAACTTAAACAGAGCATTTAATAATCGCTCTTTTATTCCGTGTTATTTGTGATTCATCTTTGGATTTATTTGACGCTTTCATGTCATCTCTGACTCATTGCTTCACATGCCATTTTGCTATTCATCTCTCTCTATGCATGTGGGTGCACACGCACCTGTTTGCGTGCACACCCACTCACGGATGCATATTTGCATGCCCACACACTTGCGAGGTGAATAAACACGGCACACAGCAAGACCTCTTTTCTCTGACACAATAGCGACCGAGCTGGTGCTTATGAGCTGAGTGCTATCTCCATCAGAGCTAGGAGGAGCTGCACAAGCATCCTCCATCTGTCTTCTTCTCCTTCTGGTCTCGGCCTCTCCTGCCTTCTTCACACTCGCAGACTCCTCTCCACTACTCCTTGCACCTCCCTGTTCCTCCCATAGTTGAATTACAACATAGTCTCTGCTTTTCTGCTCAAAAAGCAGCGGAAACCCGTCCTCCTGCCTCCACCCCCCCTCGTCATCTCCACCACCACATACCCATACCAGAACACAGAGCCAGAAAACAAACAGTTTGGTGCTGGACCCCTCTAGCTGTCCCTTCACCTCCAGTCCAGAAAGCCAGCAAGCCAGAATTCCTTCAGCGTTACTAGCTCCCCCCGGGTCACAGAATGCATTGAGACGTTAGCTCCCCCCTGTTCACTGCAGAACGCATTGACACGTTGATCACCTCAAAGCCCAAAACAAGTGTCAGCGAGGCAGCAGAGGAGGATAGAAAACAAAACATAAAATAAAAAAGGAAAATAAACAAACAAGAGAGGTTTTGAGCCAAGCTAGAGATCAAAAACAATGGCAACCACTGAAGCAGCATAGTGGTAAAACTACTCTGTCAACAGAAGGGACACAGAATCACCAAAATGAATCTTCTCATTTCATTCTTGGAGATTCTCTGGGAGCATAAAACGGCAGGGGAGCACCAATTAGGCTAGAATTGTCCCCAAGAAAACAATCAGACATTAAACAGCAGCATAATTATATCGACCAGGCCCGGAGGACACAGACAGCCCTCACATTGACAGCCAAACCGTCCCCACGATAAAACTCAAGACATGTCAGTCAGCTGCTCAGTGATTTTGTGAAATATTTCCATGGCCATATGCCCTGAGTTGGGGTCTGTGCTAACTTAGGTGTGTGTGTGTGTGTGTGTGTGTGTGTGTGTGTGTGTGTGTGTGTGTGTGTGTGTGTGTGTGTGTGTGTTTCAATGTATTCATGTATTCCTCAACGGTATATGGGTGGTATAGGCGACATTGGGCTCCATCTCTCCCTGTCATGGCCCCTCATTAGTGTCCTCTCTCGTTAACAAACTGGGTCTGCACTGACACCAAGGCTCCATGAGAGAGACGGAGCGAGAGAGAGACCGAGCGAGAGAGAGAGAGAGAGAGGGACTCAATGACAAGGAAACAGGCCGTGAAAAACACTCCACTCACCCACTCATGCTTAATTTATACCCGTCATACGATGGTGTTGCTCGCCAAAAATAGCCAATCTATAAGGTCACGATGCAATGTTACAGGCGGAGAGGGTGATGAGAGCCAGCTCTCTTTTACACAATGTTACAAGCCTGCAGATCGTCCAGAGACACTGTTGTATGACAAAATAAAATTAAGTCTTCAGTCTGTTTATTCATCAGGAAGTAAACTATCAGATATTTTTCCATCATTGTGCCTGCCTCAGAGTCAGTATCAGCCCAAATCAATGCCAACTAGAGACACAGTTTTTTGTCACCCTACCTACACGTTCATTATCCACCCGTTATAGTAAGTAGCCTTGCCGAGCCATGAGGCCCATAGGGCAGGAGCCTATCTCCTGTTTCTGTAGCGTGAGGCAGCTTGATGGACATGACGCTAGTATGTCGCAGGGACTTACCCCCAATCCAACCCTTGATGCTGAGTGTCAAGCAGGGAGGCACTGGGTCCCATTTTTAGAGTCTTTGGTATGACCCGGCCGGGGATCGAACCCCGACCTCCCAGTCTCAGGGCGGACACTCTAACCACAAGGCCACTGAGCCCGTTATACAACCGCATTAATTAAATATACAAATAAATATCATCCTATTTATATTATCCGCACCAACTGCACCTCAGGGATGCACATGGGATTCTATATATACAGCGTACTTGTACAAACAATGTCACTCACCACTGTCGCCGTTACCGATGTTACATAGCGACTCACTGTATATAGTATATACTGTATGTATATCTATAATATCCATGGTAACAACAAGCCGTTCGCTTGGTCTTCATTCACTTTCTCACATCGCAACGTCTTTTCATAAGACAGTCATCGTCAGCAGGGCTAACACATTCTCTGCCGAACCCAATTTTCCTGAGTTTTGGACTAAAGGTTTTGGGCAGGGAACGCCATTAGACTGCGCATGGCATGTGTTAAAGGGACACTTCACCCTTTTTGCAAAAACATATATGTTAATGACGGTTAGGAGATTTAGAACACTTTCCTGGGTCCTTATGTGTGTAATATATGGTTTTAGATATTTTTGATTTTAGCAGTGAGCCTAGTGTCTCTGATGTCATGGACACTGGGCTCACTTCCTTCCTGGACTACAAATCCCATAATGCTTTGGTGCACTGCTCCTCCTTGTGGATAGGGGGAGGGATGTCTTACTGAGACAACATGTAGTCCAGGAAGTAAGTGAGCCCAGAAATTTGTTGAAAATGCTTTTTTTTGTCAAGCGATACATTATCATGGCACTTTGTCAGTGAAGCATAAATCAGGCCTTAGACTTTGGTGATAGCACCACATTATACTTGACTCTCGCACACTGCAGCACCTCAGACTTTCACATCGCAACACTGCTCCAACTTCTCAAAGACATTACATCACGGCTAAAGGGCATAGACAAAAAACACTGAAATCATCATCACACATAGTAGATGCTCTGGCGAGAGGTCGGCCTATGGCTGCTGATGGGGAACAGTCATATGAAAGGGCTTTTTCAAAGAGAAACCGAAGACGGCTCATTATTGATGTATCAGGGCCTCCTCCTTTGAACTCTCCCATCCATCTTCCTTGCTTTGGTGCTGCGCTAGATGAACATGATAAGGACCATACTGAAGAGGAAGAGTGTGATGAAGTGAGAGAGAGAGAGAGGTCTGAAAAACAAGTGATTAAAAGAAGAAAGGGAAAGAGACGATGAGTGTGAGATTAAATGGCTCCCCTTTGGGGAGAAACCTTTATTGCATTTTAATGGGAAGCTGGATGACCATTGACCCTTTAGCCAGGCATTGGTAGGACCTCAACACAGGTCAAACCTCAGATCACTGAGCCTGTGCCTGTGCCTGTGTGTGCCTGTGTGTGTGTGTGTGTGTGTGTTTGTGCGTGTTTGTGCGTGCGTGCGTGCGTGCGTGCGTGCGTGCGTGCGTGCGTGCGTGCGTGCGAATATATATGTGTGAGGGTTAGTGGGGTCACTAACTAACCTGTTTATCCTGCTGCTATAGCAACAGCAGCAGTAGCCTTGGGCATATAACAACAAGCAGAATTGCTATATGCACAAGCGTGTGTGCGTGCATGTGTTGTGTGCATGTGTTGCGTGCATGTGTGCGCGTGCGTGCGTGCGTGCGTGCGTGCGTGCGTGCGTGTGTGTGTGGGTGTGTGTGTGTGTGAGAGAGACTCAGGCAGAGGTTTTTAAAGGTATGTATTTCTAAGTCTTCAAATCATGCATTACAAAGAGCATTCCAGAGTCTTGCCTCTCTCTCTCTCACACATTCTCTCTCTCTCTCTCTCTCTCTCCAGCACGGCTGGCCTGCCACTCCGTCATCAGGCCTTCCCTTTCACCTTCCCTTTATCCCAGCTCCACATGCTAAGTGGGAACATTGTTACGGTCAATTTGTCCCATTCAGAGTCCCAGTGGGCAATGGCCTTTCCCTGACAGCCAGAGAGACCACACTGCCTGAGAGGCCTTGACATCAAGGCCCAGAGCAGGGAAATGGGGGGGGGGGGGGGGGGTGTTAGAGAGGACGAAAAAGAGGACACGGGGGGTGGGGGGGGGGCTAGAAGGTAATGAGGGGAGGGGAAATAGGAAGGATGAAATGAGAGGGAAAAGAATCAGGATGGAATGTTGAACAGAAAGGATGCTAGAGAATAGAGGCTTCCTGGTCTAACAGTCCAGCTCAATGCTATTGGTATTAGTCTGTCAATCTAAGTCCTGTGAGGTGTCAGCTCTGGTATAGACAAGGCCTGCAATTAGTCTGCCCGTAGAAAGAAACAACTCGTAGAATGGACACACTCACTGAAGTATACATGGAAAATGAGCCCATGTTTGGGAACCTGCTTTTTTTGGCATAGAAACATGATATTTAATTAGAATGCTGTTCATTCAGGCACATTATGCCTCAGGCTATAGCTCAGCCAAGGTGACTTTAAAAGTCTGTGCTGTAGTCCGGATGCATAGCAATACACTACACATGCAACAACAATCATTAACATAGCAATATGGTCTGTTTCATTACACAATCCCCAAATCCACACAGCACATGGAGCTATGCAATTAAATTCTATGCTTGGGTAGCACCAGACCCTCGCAGGTGATGTAACCCCCCCCCCCAGTGGGGTGGAGAGATGAGGATTAGTCGTTGTGTAAGGGCACCTGTTGTTTTAGCACATCAGGCACAACACTTGCTCTGAGGCAAACGGTGCTGTGCGGCTGTTTGGGCTTAAAACACAGGGTGAAAACAAGGGAACCTATTCAACAAACTCTGGACAGCGCTGAATCACACTTGTATGGGTGCAGACAGGCTGCGTGTGCTCATAAAGGCGAACACAGAGAAGAGAATGCAACAAACATTCCTCAGCTTGACACAGACTTATACACAGTACTACTACACACCACCACACACACTTACAATCCCTCAAATTAATTGACAACTACAATTTTCATATGAAAGCAGTGACGGAATTGTTATAAGTGTTGTGTATGTATGTGTGTGTTTGTGTGTGTATGGGCGTGCACGTGCAGGATGTTGCAGATCTCCCCAAAGTATCCACTTAAATCCCAGCATCAATAATAGCAAACAGAAAAGACACTGGCATAGAGCCCTGATAGATTCCACTCAACCATATGGGGTTTAAGTGGTTAAGTAACTGTGTGTGTACACTGAAGGATGTCGCAGATCTCCCCAAATTAAGTAACTTCCTAATAAATAAATCACTGGACACTGCCAGCCGGGGATTAGCTGAGCTCCAGTGAGCAGTTTGTTAGAGCAGAGTTAGGAAAAGGAAAGGCACTGCTAAAGCATGGCCAAAGAACTGACATCAGAACAGGGGCCTTGGACTGGCACAAGCCCTTTGGTTTTCTGGACACACATTGAGCCTTGTTATCCGGATTGTCCCATTGACAGAAATTTCTCCGGTCTTACATTAGGGCTTTATCTGTTGTAAAGCCTGTCCGTGGGTTTTGTTTTTTCAGTGGGTACTGCTCCGTTGAGAGAATGATTTTTAGTGTTCCAGACAAGAGCTCCTCTGACACCAGGTACATGACTCTTCCCCTGAACACAGCCTGATTCCTGAACACAATTCCACCCACTAATGAAGCATTTACTTTGGCAGGAATAACACCTCCTGCAGCCCGGTTATATATACTGGTTAGCCCGCAGTAAGCTATAAAAATCCAATCCAAATAAGGGGGGGCGGGTTAGAGGCACTAGGTTTTTTATTATAATTCTTTTATTTTTTTGAAAAATGAGAAAGTATGGCTCAATTCACATCAGTAGTAAGACCCATTTTACGAATTAAGTTAAAATTACTGATATTAACTGTATTTTGCGCATGTCATTAATTACTGTATAGGCAACATTTTTGAAAAATATCAGATCTACAAGCTTGTTCAATAATGAAAAAGGATTAATATTAGACCCACTTGAGTGAATGCTTGCCACAGTAAAATCATCAGTGTTCAATTATCCCCACATTTGTTAGTTGTTACTCTCAGACGTAAATGAAACACTGAGGATTTTGTGGTGTATGGAAAACAGTTAAGAGTGTTTCTTTCCTCCTTTGGCCCTTGTAAGCACAAGGATCGGATAAGACAGGTATTTTCCCTTGTTGTCTGCTAATTCATTCCCTGTGATAATGGTTCGCTAGTAATTACTAGCGATGTGATAGGCCCACAAGGGGATGGCAGCGTGTGAGAGGCGAGGGCAAAGCTCCCAACGCTGTCTGTCACGCCACAGAGGGAACAACACGTGAATGATCAGAAGGCATCACCTCGCCTTTCATCCTCCTCTTCTTTTTGTCTTTAACTTCAACCCTGCCTCCTTTTTCTAGGCGTACGCAGTAAAATCCTCCATGTTAACTCTGACAATGTACACATGGAACCAAATAGACCCGTAACAAGGGCCCATTTGGTTCCATGTGTACATTCTCAGAGTTTCATGAAAGATGCAATCCGTTACTTTCATGTTCTACCATGGGATTTGAACCTGGGTCCTCTCTGTGTGAGTGCCAAAATGTCTACTGCTGACTGCTGAGCGAATACAGAAAGCCTTCTTTGGGTGGAGCATATATTGCGTTTTGAGATTAATGCAACATCACTTGTCAGGATCAAAATGTAATGTAGGTACTGTATACCAACTACAACCACTGCAGTAGTGTTAGTTATATTTTATTGAAATTAGGGATTCACGATTAATCGCAATCGGTCATCATATTGGTATCGGCCAAAGTTGGCCTTAAAATGCAATATTGGCATTGAACCGATATCACTTTACTTTTAATTTACCTTTAATTTTATAATAATTATGTTTGAATGTGAAGCTGAAAAGCCTTTTGTGATGATGATGAAGGCTGTGATGATGATGAAGG
The DNA here is from genome assembly GCF_951216825.1 of Electrona antarctica. Classification (NCBI taxonomy): domain Eukaryota; kingdom Metazoa; phylum Chordata; class Actinopteri; order Myctophiformes; family Myctophidae; genus Electrona; species Electrona antarctica. The sequence goes on from NC_136812.1 coordinate 16,249,083, forward strand.
CTGCCGATTCAATCAGCAAGTGTTTTCAAGGGAAGCTTTCAAAAGGGTAAACAAGTTGGAATATTTTTATACTATGGGCTACGGGGCCAAAATGTCTATATGGTGCAGCTTTGGAATAACAAGGCATTGCTTTTTCAAAATTCAGTGTTGTTTATTACTTTTTCATAAAGGACAACATTTGAACTTGAACTTGTCTCCACAAGCAGAGTCAAAGGACAAAGGTTGTTTAATAGTCCGTGCACATGTACACAGTGAAATGCTGCAGCCTGGGTGATCATTTTACTCTGAGAGTGAAGAAATGTAACCAAATTGTTTTACAGTGTAATAGCATCTGGCCACAGTGATAACTTGGCTATCTATGGACCAGAGATAACCTGCAGCATGCTTTCCAATTTCCTGGACCCAGGCTAACCAAACTAAGTTTTACTCTTATGTAATATGCACCTGTACACAAGACAAGATGTAACAATAAAGTGCAACCTTGAACATAACAAGGAGCACCACTCAGAGGTAATAGGTGTTTAAGCATCTCTTGTTGTGGCCATATTTACACAGTGACAGAAGTGTGATTTTGCCATGTAGACACCACGATGGGCAAGACCTACGCTGTAGTGTATCATTTTTGGGGGGCGGAAGTTGCGGGATTTTGGCGGAAGTACCGCTCAAGGAAATTACGTTGACGCTTTACAAATCTGTTTACATTCTCCGTGAATGAAACAAGTGTTGTGATTGGTCAAAAAAATATCATATCCGGAGGAATTACATCTGACGGATGTTCCTGCCCGTCACTTCCGTCAATGTACTCTCTGCCTTTAGGTTGTGACCAGGCTTTTGTCTTCGCAGATAAGTAAGGCTGGGACCGAGGCTATGTAGACACAGTACACAGTCCCCCAGCAGGGTCTAGGATCTCAGTTCTCACCATTGTCACCAACAACTTTCTCTCTCTGTCTGTCTCTCTCTCTCTCTCTCTCTCCCCTTCTAGTCTTTGCTCTCTCACACTAGGGCTCATTATAGGAATGCTCTGACCCTTGGGGACTTCACTTACTTTTCTCTCCCTTTCCAGTCCACAAACCTCCGAGCTGGACAAAAGACAGCTGAAAGCCAATTTGAATTTGAAACAGGGACCACAAAGAAACACGCAGATCCCAAATGGGGAAACTTTAGGAGACTTGGAGCCAGCTATTGAGGGGTTTGGAGCCCCTCACACACAAAAACGCAAATGTGATTCTGACACTACCCGAACCAAGTAGCTCAATGTACTGTAAAGACAGCAGCTGCTGCTGCAGAGAAGAGAGAGAAAGAGAGAGAGAGAGAGAGAGAGAGAGAGAGAGGTGCCACTGCCTGAGGGCAGGGTTGTGTGTATGGACACCAGGGGCCCAGCGGGTAGGATTTTAGATTGGCACATACACAACCACCAGCAGTGTCACCGGACACCAATCAGTCATTCCATCAAATAAACACAACACACAGGCAGGCGGACACGCGCTGCACGGACACGGACAAAACGCGCTCGCTCGCGCGCACACACGCACTCACAGTGACAGGCACGCACGCACGCACGCACACGCACACACACACACACACACACACACACACACACACACACACACACACACACACACACACACAGCGCGCACAGCACCCACACACAATCCATGATTCATTTTTCTGGTTTCATTTCATTCTGGTTTCATTCTGGTTTCATTTCATTCTGGTTTCATTTTTCATTCTGGTTTCATTCTGGTTTCATTTTTCTCCAAATAAAACAAAGTCAAAATGAAAAATGTAGCCTATAGGAAATTAATGAAATATGGATCACAAATAAACCAGTTGACCCCCCCCCCCCCCCCCCCCCCCCAAATAGTCTGTTTCAGGTGAATATATCCTATTATTTGTAAATTGTAATCATAGGCTATAGCATACTTAACAGATATAAGAGCACTATATCATATGCTCTTATAGATCGGATATGACACATGTGCCATTTTCAAATCCATCAGTAGATGTCCAATCAATAATAATAGGCATATAGGATCACGCAATTGCCTCTTGATTCGGGACCGCTGAAATCAAACATGCGTGGCTGCAAGCTACGCAGTATGAAATTTAGTATTAAACAATGAAACATAGGCCTAAGCCCAAAATGAAGCAGCTACATAGCCCAAATAGATGAACTTGGCATTGCATTAGGCTACTCGCTGCTATTTTTGTTAATTCGTTTTCCTAATCGCTAAGCTAACATATTTATTTTTTCTTCTTCTTTTTCACTGAGCACCAGCCACCTCCAGTCACGTCCCCAAAGCATCATTCAGGACACACACACACACACACACACACACACACACACACACACACACACACACACAGTCCCCAGGCTGTCCCTGAGCGCACCCACACCTCTCCAGCCACAGTGGACCTGGAATAAACGTTGGACAGCTCCTCCGGGTCACTTACCTCCTTGCTTGATTGTCGCCTATAAAAAGGTGCGCCCGGGACGCGACTTCTTCTTTTAAGGGTCGGTTCTTGTTTTTCCCACGAATTCAACGTGTGTCCGGCAGTATAAAAAACATCCGAGAGGTAAAGCTAAGAAGAGAAGAAAGAAAGGTTCGTCCGTCAGAACGGGCTTCTCTGAAGCCGTGTGTAAAATATTACTCCTCCCTGTCGCACCTGTCTCTGGCAAAAAACGGACCCCGTGCGCCGGCCTGACATCCCTAAGACAACTGTCTCAGGGCTTGTGTTGTGTGTCCAATGTGTCCATGCCCCCCGCTACAGTCTCAACACAACACATGCACACACACACATGCACACACGCAGCCAGCACCACCTGTCTCCCGGTGAAAAACACCCCACAAAGAGCTTCTATGTCGCGCGGCGACACATGGCATTCCCGTTCGCTCTGCAGCAATACTCCCTCACAGACAGCCGCCCGGAATTCCGAAGTAATTTGGAAATCGCTGGAAAGGAAGCTGCGAATGATGAAAAAGACTGATTGCAGGAACAACCCATCCAAGCACGCCGCTGTCGCTAAACCAGCTGGAACGCTCGCAAATTAGCCTACATCTGCCGCTCTCTTGCTTCGGCCAGTTGTGTGATCAATCTTCTCTTCTGTGTCCCCCACAATAGTTCGCCTATTTTGTGGTGCTCGACGGAGAGTCTGCTGCGCACGACTACTGCTCTCGCCAGGAGGATGTCATTTGCTGCGTCTTTTTCACTTCTTCTGCTCTCATTCAATGAAAGAAAAGCGCGTTCTTCTGTCTGGATTTCGCCTCACTTCCAAATTCCAATCGCCGCCAGACCCGGGATTAAGCGGAGAGAAAAGTCCCATTCATCGCTTTATATGAAATAATTCTGTTCCCGCTCCTCATAACTTATTATAGGCTACACGTCTGTGGCACTGGTACAGCACGTTGGCAAGGTGCAAGGTGGGAGGATCAATGTTTCTCTGCTATAGCGATACATGATTAGACTACACTACAGGCTGTAGTCTAGTCTACAGCATCTCTCCTCTTCCAGTACCAGTAGTACTGCTCCCTGCTGCCATCCTCACACACAAAATCCCTGTCAGAGGCTGAGCCAAAACCTGAAGCAGAATTTTGCAGCGACTGGAATGGAATTGATTAATGGCTAATTGGATGTAATTAGACGAAAGTATTACTCAGCTTGGGAGAGTGGACAATGAGTCAGTGGCCAAAAATAGATGTACAACTTTTAGAATGGCTAAGAAGTTAAAAGATGAGCCATAAAACTATCCTGTTTTGTCACATGCTCAGTTAATGAGGAATCAAATCGATAATTCAGACTTTTCTTTTAGTTTTGCCATTGAACCAGGTACGTTAGGCCAGTGGTTCTCAACCTTTTCAGACCGTGGCTCCCAAAATAATCATATTTTAACTGGGGACCCCCCACCCTGATAAGTAGAGATGTCCCGATACTGTATCGGTATCGGGAAAAGTATCGGATCGGCCCTTATTTGTCATATCGGGTCATATCGGTATCGTTGAATATGCCAGTCTAACCACAGATCCGACACAGGGGTAAGGGGTTGACACTATGGCAGGTAAATAAAATGTTGGGACATGTGGAGTTTGCTTTGGAGTTGCCCAAACTGCAAGTGAACATTTGAGTGAGGAGTCTGCTATAAACACAACATGAGATATATAGCTAGATAGCTATAAACACAACATGAGATCACAACACTGGTATCGGTATTCGGTATCGGTATCGACTAACACAGAAATTGAGGTATCGGGATCGGATCGGAAGCGAAAAAAGTCGGGACATCCCTACTGATAAGCACTTGGAAATTGGAATGTACACATAGATAGATATGACATAGGTTCCACACCACAGATCAATATTTTGAAAATAGCAGATCTACTCGCTGTGAGGCGATTTTGTAGATCAGCCATTTTCCAAATTTTTATATCAATTTGACAAAGGTTTGACCAGTTTTTATAGCATAGTTTGTTGATTACGTTTGAATCTGCAGTAATCATCTCATTCTTTCTTTTTTTGAGGTATTAAAAAGGTCTTAAAAGTCCTAACATTGTCACTTCACTGGGTCCCGACCCACAGGTTGGGCACTAACTATTAACTAACCACTGGGTTATAGGCACTAGTTGAAACAATCGGATCAGGGATAAAATAATCACACACAAACTAGTTTGTATTCTTGTTTGTCAGTGTCAAGCGGTCAAAGCCTGAGAGACCCAGGACCACAGATGACATTACAGCAGCAATGACTTTGTGCGACCTGAAGGTCATATATAGACCTTACAAGATATTTACAATGCTTTGTAAATTATGTCAAAGCCCTGTGCTAAATATTGTTTGAACCATGACAGCTATATATCAGTATCAGCCAACCAATAGTTTGCTGAACAATTCTGTTAATAACACATTAACATGAAAACTACATTTTCCCAGCAGCATCCATCCCTGAGGTTTACGGCTTGCTATTTTCAGATCTGTATCATTTCACTGAGCTTAAATTAACACAAAAGCTCAAATAATTCAGTCATTAACTCCCAATAGCCTACTGGATATTTTACATCTCTTGTACAATGTTTCATTTTGATTTACATAGGTAGAGGCCTTGTATAAGCCCCTTGGGCTTTTTTGCTTCAGCCTATAGCACTTTACCCTTCTTATATTTATGTTCACTGTGTTGTTTTTTATACTGTGCTGAATAAATAAATACAATACAAATACAATACCAACCATGCAGACCTAATTGTGACACTGTTACAGTATAGGTTTGTGTATGAGATGTTGTGCATAATAAATAGCTTTGTGTTTTCAGCAGACCAAAAAACAAACAAACAAACAAAAAAAGATTATGCAATCCCAATATAACTCCAAATACAGTTCTAGACTGCCTGTCTGCACATTTCTACAAAGCTTTTGCATTGGTATTTCAATAGGCTACTGAAAGGTGCCATGTTGATGTTTGTTTTTTGGGCATTCAGATATGGACATCACCTCACACATTGTCGCTGTTTGGTTAAATATTTATAAAAACCCACAGACAGACTTACCGTAATCATTAATTTATGAAAAGATTAAATATGGAGATACAAGATTTCTGCCAGATACAACAATAACATTGGTTTTGTATATCACTGACTGATCTTGTGTGTAGGTAGGTCAGTGTCAGTCAATAATACTGGCACTGCATGATGTTTGCGGTTAAAAGACCTATGGAATCTGCCCTTGAAATTGCTTTGCTAACCGTGCCCCCCTTTTATGTTGAGTAAAAGTACTCATGAATAATGAATTGCAGAAATAATGACTTTCAGGCCCGTGGGATTCTGCGTTATATGTACAGTACAGTTCATTGTCCTCATATCCACCATCTTAATATAGATGCAGTAAAAGTCTGAGTGTTCATTTAAGTGAAACTGGACCTCTCAGATTTTGCTGTGTAGGCCTACTACTGTAGTCTATTGATTAGTGCAGGGGTCTTCAACAGGGGGTTTGGGACCCCTAGGGGGTCCTCAGGGTTACTACTGTACAGGGGAGCCGCCAACTCTTTGTGTGATAGAGACTTTATTAAGGGACCAAGCCCGAAGGGACTTCTTGGCGAACACACTGTAGTAATGGTAATGGGTAATGACATCCTCAAAACCAGGACAAGAGTGGTTAAAGTGTCATGTATCTTTCCTGGTGCCCAGTAAGGCTTAAAGGACATTTATAACAATATCTAGGGGGCAGTATGCATCACAATATTATTTCCAGTCACAGTGTTATTGTTTAGTGACCTTTCAAAATGTTCATAGGGACATAATTGTTATTACCAGTAAGATGCCCTGCAAGGGCGAGAATCAACCTCACATCCGCCTGGGTGACTGCTGGGTTAGCGCTGGCGCTTTGGCATGGGGGGTCAGATCAACATATGGAATGAATTCTGTACTGGCCATATGGAGCGTGTCTTGAGTGTACAGGGTTTGATGAGGTCAGATCAACATGAAATGTCAGAACAGGTCAGCTCCATATATGGAGATCTAAGGGTGGAAATGGGGGCAGTGTCTTGAGTGTACAGAGTTTGATGAGGTCTGGCCATATATGGAGCGTGTCTTGAGTGCATAGGGTTTGATGAGGTCAGATCAACATATGGAATGTCAGAACAGGTCAGCCCTAGCCTGATTGTCAGACTCTGAGAGCCCAGTGCGCTCAGTCGAGTGGGTGGGGTCTATGGGCTGGAAACCAGGCTAGGTCAGCCCCATATATGGAGATCTAAGGGTGGCAGCGGGGGCAGTGTCTTTTTTTTAATTTCTTTTATAATTTTTATCCCATGATTTTGCAACCCAGTTTTTTCACCCAGTGCCAATTATCTAATGTAATCCTGGGCGCTACACTTCCTCTGCCAACCTGGGGGGGCAGCGGACTGACCTCATGCCTCCTTCTATGCATGCGGAGTCCAAGCTGCTTCTTTTCACCTGACAGGGGGGGATTTCCCTGGCCGGACGTAGCGCGTGGAAGGAACACGTTATTCTGACCAGTTCCTTTCCCCTCCATCAGGCACCCCGGCTGGCCAGGGGAGGTAGTTTTAGAGACCAGGATTACTGCATGTTTTTGTGAGGGTACCTACCCTCGGGGTGTCTTGAGTGTACAGGGTTTGATTAGGACCCAGGTAGGGCCGGGCCTAAGGGGCCTTCATTTTCAGACCTGTTGAGAACTCTAGTTTTCGCCTGCTGCCGGCGCGGCTGTACTAATAACTTTGGGGCGGGCCCATCTAGAGTTTGAATGGACAGGTATCAGTCAAAAGGGAGACATCAAAGAGTAAGGACGGGTGGGGGTGGATCAACATATGGAATGTCAGAACAGGGCAGCTCCATATATGGAGATCTAAAGGTTTGAGGTTTGAGGTCAGATGTAGAGTTGCTGGCCAGCTCCATCTATGCAGATCTAGGTGATGATCCAGTCTTCTCCATGTATGGCTATCCAGGGTTTGATGAGGTCAGTGTCATGATCTTCATATATGGAGACGGCCATTTACGGGGAGTGTCACGAGGCGTGATGGACTGACGGCCATATATGGTGGCGTGACGTATCACAAGGCGTGATGTCACGACTCACAAGCCGTGATGGACTGACAACCATATATGGAGGCGTAACGGAGAGAGCAACGGACGGGGTTTTGCAGGTTTTCATAGTAATCTAAGAAACACTGAATGATTTTGCTGAGTGTTTACAATAAAACAACTTATTGTGTCCGGGTAGCTCAGTCGGTGGAGCCTTTGGACCACAAGTTCATAGGTTCGAATCTGGGCACCGCCAACTCAGCTTATGAGTACCACGGCTTATGTGTGCGGAAAGTTGTGCTGGAAGTCCTGATAACTGATGGTAGCTGTGGCGCTCCAGCTCTGCAGTCTAACACATTGTTACGGGGATAGACTCCCACGTGTTACGTGTCGTAAAAAGGACTCTCACTTTCACTCGATAGTTCGTTGGTTACTTTTTTGATATCAAGAAAAGTACACAGATCGTAACGTAAATTTACATGTATTGTTGCCGTGAACTGGGGCTTTGTGATCCAGCACTGACTCAACCACTTCACACGGGTGTGATTTTTATCCTCAAGCCAAATCATCGCTATGGGGTGATCAGCCAATCAAATCATCTATGTTGTGATTCACACAAACACACAAAGCTGAGCATAGCTCCCCTCAAAAATAAAAATAAAAACAAACACTTTTACAAAAGGTATGCAATGTAGCCATTTTGGTCAAACTCAGTTTTTGATTGACCTACCGGTATAACTGTCTCACTCAATTTAGTTCATGACTAGATTTACAAAACTTGAACTTGCCAGTACCTGCAAGAAATTCCAAACTTTTTCAACACTGCAGCATTAACTGCTAAAATCTACACTCAGAAAGTCTATTTCCCTGTTCAGGGAGCATTGTGTTCCCCCAGTAGGCACTGCTAAAGTCAACGCAGTGGTTGACTGTGGTTACATCAGAGGACGTGGTTCAGTCACAAGCATCATTATTCAGGCAGCGCAGTAGATTGAGCAACACTGGAATATTGATGAGTTCTTTTCACTCATGCCCTGGGTCTCTCTCTCTCTCTCTCTCTCTCTCTCTCTCTCTCATACACATATCCAGTATACATGTCTCATATAGCTAAGAAGACCTGTGGGATTAGTAGGCCTACACCAACTAACTCCTTAGAGACACAACAGGTCTATTTATTGATGACATCCAATCCGGCCTACACTGTACTCTGAAAGTGTACATGTGTAAGTATATAGCGGTAAAGCAAAACTGGGAACCATATTTAGTTTTAAACCCTATACTTGGTTGATCAGGGTCCCCACAGGGTCGATATTAGGCCCCATTCTTTTTTCCCCTCTACATGAAATATCTTAGCCGAAAATATCCCATCTAATGTGTTGTAAGTGCTGTTTGTCAGCTTTCAAACAGTTGTTGATAAACTCACTGATGCACCCAGTCTGTGGTTGTAACTTGTAGGCTTACGCAGGCATAAAGAATTACAATGTCCACAGGTAGAACTCATTATTTGCTTTGCTTTAATGGAAATAAAGTGCATATGACATTCTTTCTTTGTTCTCTGTGCTGCTGGTAAAAACCGTGTCTCCACGTAGGTGCATAATTTCCCCCTCACACCTGTCCATAATTATAGCCTAGGCCTGGGAGGCGTGCCCGTCTGTGCCCAAAACAATAATTCAATTAGCCAATAATCAAAATCAAACTATTAAGGCTAAATAACAGAAATAATAATCAAAAAACAGTTAAATGGCTTCTACATAATGTGTTGCGAGAGCTTGTAGATTCACCAAATATCCTTCCCAGACTAGGGATGATAGCTGTTCTTGTGGTTAAAGGTTCTCCCAACAGCTCTGGCATCCTGAACCTTATATGCTCAACTGCTACTGAAGATAAGAAGGGACACCTAGGACAGGAAACGCGAGAAATTACTTTTTGGTAGAGATGTGCTCAAAAACTCTTGTGTGTGTGTGTGTGTGTGTGTGTGTGTGTGTGTGTGTGTGTGTGTGTGTGTGTGTGTGTGTGTGTGTGTGTGTGTGTGTGTGTGTGTGTGTGTGTGTGTGTGTGTGTGTGTGTGTTTCCTATTTTGAAATGCTTTAATTCTAACATGCCTTGTTACCACACTCCCATATATTGTCTCTGTGAAGTGGAAACCTCATACTGTATGTTCAAACTGAAGATCTATAAGCTCAGACCTTGTGGATCTGCTCTGTTTGATGCTTTTGTGTGACGCTGTAGTGTGATCAAGTAGGGTGTTAATTTACGTGAAAAGACTCAAAAAGTTAAAATATGGATATAAGATGTTTCTGCCCGACAGCAACGATATACTGTATGTAGAGTTGTTCAGAGAATCCTATAGTATCACTGCAGCATACTGTAGATACAGGATGAAGGGACTTAATGCAGAACACTATTATAACTTATATAGTCCCCATAGATGCACAATATTGCACTGAAAAGCTTTGGGGGGAAATAAAAAGAACTGGGGGGTGGGACAAAACTCAGTTGAAAAGACTGTCACCATTTCATCTCCTGTCAAAGTTTGCAAAGAAAAAGGATGCTGAAAATAAATAAATAAACAATAAGCATTTTGTTCTTCCTTTCGTTTCATCCCACTCAGTGTCTCAGAGCAACCAGGCAGCCGACCTGAGCCAGATAAGAAGAGCTGCAAGAAAAAGTGAGAAAGTTTAGCAAAGAAAGAAAAGAAAATCTATGACCTTTGATGGAGGATGCTCTTTTGAATCTCGGGAATAAGGGGAAGAGGGCATAGAACACCCTTTCTGTCACCTATGAAGGGAAACAAAAACTTTTCAACCTATCTTCATATAATTGGTCCTCAGTCCTCACTAATGATCATGATAAAATAGCACAATTTTTTCTACTCGGTCTGTGTCTCATAGGAGGGCTGTGGGCAGTTCAGAAACCCGTCCACAAGTGACATCATCGAAGGGGCATCCAAGCTAATAGTAAACATCTAAAAATTAAATCTGAAAATATAGGGCGCAATTGTCTTGTGCCTGTCATCTCATCTGTTGAACAGAGGACTGCAATGAAAATGAAATTGGCAGTCCATTTCTCTACATTGTAGCTAATAGCTCTCTGAAAATGAGACTGTACTTAATATTATCATTTATCAAGTAGTATCATGACCTCCAGCTTATGGAACTCCAACCTCCCCCGTCAAACCAAACTCAGCTTCTTCTATGCAACGGTAGTCTTTTGACTCTGTTCTATACGGCAGTGAATGCTGTACCCTGAAGCCAACCCGGCATATGTCTTTAGATGGGTGCTACACCAGAATGCTGCGTGCAGTACTTAACATCAGCAAGAGTACACATGTTACCAACAAGAATCTGTATGATGGAATGCCAAGGGTGAGCCAGAAAATAGCAGCCAGCAGAATGAGACTAGCAGGACACTGCCAATGACACCAAGAGCTGCCAGCCAGCAAACTAGTGCTGTGGGAACCAACACACGGACACCGGTCACGAGGACATGATATTACCATGAGTACATCCACATTAATGTGGATGTAATAGCATGAATTGTGGCTGTGTTTCATTTCAGTCAGTCACAACCATCTGAAGGGGAATAGATTGTGGACACTGCTGATTTTGCACCGGCCGGCCTTTCGACGAGAGGCTGCTACCATCAAGCTAGCAAGGAAAGCCAAAATACACGACTGGCATATCCTGCACAACACTACAGTGGAAATAGAGCCTCCAAACAGACTCAAGTCCCACCACCCCTACAACAAGGCGGCACAAGAGATACGTTCCATCCCGGAGGATTTATCCACCAGTGCATGGCTGGCGGCATCTTGGAAGCAGGAGTGGGAGTCTGCTGGGCCCTCCCGTATGCACCACTACATCTGTGACCCGGGTGATGGCGTTGAGGGAGAGGACCTATACATGGCCTTCATAGACCTCACCAAAGCCTTTGACTCAGTGAACCGCCAGGCCCTCTGGCTGGTTCTGGCAAAGATTGGCTGCCCAGAAAAGTATGTCCGGGTACTGAGACTGCTGCATGATAATATGTCAGCCACAGTACTTAGTGGCAGTGGAGACGAAACTGAACCCTTCCGGGTCGACACAGGAGTCAAACAGGGATGTGTCATCGCTCCAACACTATTCTCCATCTTTATTGCTGCTATCCTCCATCTCACAAGCAAGCATCTGCCCCAGGGAGTCAACATCATGTACAGAACTGACGGCCAACTCATCAACATCAACCGTTTCAGGGCTAAAGGTCAAACCACCGTATCAATCATGGAGCTGCAATATGCGGATGACAACGCCCTTGTAGCCCTCTCAGAAGAGGACCTACAGTCCATCATATCTGCGTTTGCAAAAGCATACAAACAGCTTAGTCTGGCCATCAATATAGAAAATACCCAAATCGTGCACCAACCACCACCAAACAGCAGTACGCCTGTCCTACCCCCCAACATCTCCATCGACAACATCAAACTGGACAATTAGGACCACTTCCCATAACTTGGCAGCCTCCTATCCTCAAAAGCTGCCATCGATGACGAAATACACCATCGCCTCAGCTGTATGTGTGTGTGTGTGTGTGTGTGTGTGTGTGTGTGTGTGTGTGTGTGTGTGTGTGTGTGTGTGTGTGTGTGTGTGTGTAGGCCTACTGTAAACACAAACTTTGTCTTAACGCAAACATTAAATGCCATTGACACTGAGTTTTGAGTGTTTGTGTTTATGCAAACATTTTGCATAACACAAACATTGAAGATGAAGGGTAGGACGCAAATTCTCATTGGCCGGAATGAGATGATGTATTGTGATGTATGATGGTAAGAGCGCCCCTCAATTCACACAGGTGTGATTTTTAACTACTTAGAGGGGCGGGGGAGGGGAGGCGGGCACATAGGTTGGTGAACCAATAGGGAGCCCGGAGCCGGCATTGGTTTCCAGCGCTAGTTTGAATCCGCTCCTCTAGTTCTTGGAAAGGGCTCGTTCTTTCAGGCTACTGCACTAGAGACTCCCTTCTTGTTTGTCAGGTGGCCTGTTCAGCGGGAAGGGGAACTATAAAGATGGTTATCACCAGACAACAGATGCTGATCCCGGTAGTTAACTTAGTTAGTTGAGCCAGTCCAGATCCCTTTATTTCTGTGATAGGGGGAATCAGCAATATGTCAGTAAAAAATCACAACGTGTGAAGTGAGGGGTGCTAACATATTAAAGTGTATCTCATGTTGATTAGGTGATGTAATGGCGATGTAAAACAAACGGTGCCAACACAAACATTAAACGCCATTAACAATAAAGAGACAATATGACGTAAACGACACATTACAAATTTTCCCTTCATTGTCAATGCATTTACAAAACAAACCTTGAACTAAAGACAAACATTAAACCTGTGTATAGGAGGGGCTAGCACCCCTCAAAAATCACACCAGTGTGAAGTGAGGGGCACTCTTATCATCGTACATCATCATGACGTAACATGTCTATTTGCTCAGACAGACACATACATTCTCCATTCATTGTCAATGTAGGACAGAAATAGACGATTTGCCCGTCCACATATGACTTAAATTCTCCATTCATTGTCAATGGGAATTTAATGTTTGTGTAAGACGAACATCAACACTAATAGCTGAATATAACGAGTTTGTTTGAAGGTGGGTCACACTGGAAGACCATCACTGTCAAAACGTATACAGTCACAACATTGAAAGACCATGAATATTTCAGGGCCAGTCATCTCCTGCATGCATCATCTGCATCTCCGCCATGGCTGCTGACCCATTGGCAGGAACCTGTGGTGAAGCAACATCACTAGAATACACAGGAAATACCAGGAGAACAGCATAACAGTCCCCAGATCTACAAATGTGATGACTTTTGGATGCCTTTCCTGCTGGCCTCTGAATTCCTTTTTTGTTATTTGTACTTTTACTTAGATATGTTCGAGCTGCGAGTTGGAGTTTCTCATAAAGTGTAGTACAGCAGTAGCCTACAAATCTTCCTTATATTGTGTTTTTTAAAGTCCACTAGAGGTACGCCACAAATCATATTGCCAATATGTTTCGAGCTGAAGGGACAGGGGTCATAAAATATCTGTGGCCAATTTAGCTTTCCTTGTTGGGCAATATTACCCAAAAGACTTAGATAGTTACTCACACAAGCCATTAAATGTGTGAAACTAATGACTTATATGAGCTTTCATTTTGAAAAAGAGCATCGATATACTCATACATCAATGAAATGTTCAATTGTTATGCCCTTTGTTATTAAAATAGTTTTTCCACTCCTTTGTCTGCTTTGCTTTTGAATGTGGACAGATAAAGTAGTAGCGAACAAATGCGGTCTGACACAGACAGACAGAGAAAGAACTATTTTTGAAAAAAATGTATGCTTTGTATTATTGCCTTTTTTTTAACACAGAATGTTCAAGA
>NC_136812.1:16268014-16368014 GCF_951216825.1 Electrona antarctica
GATTAGCTATTTAAAAAGTCCATAGTTGTTATTGATTGCAACGTTGCAAGGCTGTAGTGTAGTTAATTTGAAAGTGAAGGAATGATTGGACAGCATCAACAAGGGACACGAGGCCTATCTCTATCCCACTCTACCACAGGTTATCACGAGTCCTCAGGCCAGCAGGGATGGCAAAATTCCCCCTCAACTGTCACACTTTGGCTGTTAGGAAGGCTACGCAGCCTATTCTTTCGTGGCATGCAGAACAGAGAGCATATTCTCTTTAGAAGTAACAACTGGTGACAGCTGGTAGGCCACACTCGCCGTACTCCGTGTCTCTGACAGTAATCACACAGCATGTGCCTTCTTGACCTTGTACATCAGGTCACAGATGTAAAACATTTGGGTTGTGATGGCTGTGAATGGGGCGGGGCGGGTGGTAAAGCTGCCATATGATGCCATTGCCATCCACAAGTGGTGAGATGGTAGAGATGGTAAAAGGGAAGATAATCAATGCACAGACTACGTGGTCAAGGATTGATGAAGGTTCACTGTCCCATCCCCCACTAGGGTTGTGATCCTTTTAGTTTAGGATTTTATCGATTATTCCGGACCGGTTCCTTATCGATTCCCTCTAGTCTAAAAGCTCTGTTTCCTTAACGGTTCCCTTTAACGGTTCCACATGGCCCCTTACAGGTCTTTAACTCTACGGGTCCATTTGGTTCCATCATCCATCTCCACAGTGCACACTCTTCCATTTGTACACTCTCATGAGAGTTATGGTGGTCCTTGAAATTAAAAGCTTTGAGAACCACCGGTATTGTACCGTGAAGTCCACATACAGCTCTGACAGTGTGACCGACTGACCGATTCCAAATGTGATGGAACCATTTCTGGTTCCTCGCTTCTCTGTGTTACTGCTGGTAGAGGCCTTATGAGTGAGCGCCTGAGGCAGGGGCAATGTTATGTTTATTATACGCAAAACATCGAATAAAGCCCAAGTGGGGAAAAACACTTCACAGCAGCTGTCCGGAAAGTTGTCTGGTATGTAGGCTTTTCAGTTTTCAGACAACATTTATACAGCAGCAGGCTTTACATTTTCCACCAATAAATCATACATTCTTCCCCACCTTTGAAGCTAAGATGCCACACTGTGTTTCAATCAAAATCAAGTTGTAGAACATTTTGTTTGAGGAATAAAAACAAACCATGAGAAAGAACTGCAGTGTGGTTTTATCACACTTGCATCATACTGTCTGATAAATTAAGTGAACCTAGTTGAGTTGCCATGCCATCTATATTAAACAAAATCACACCCGTGTGAAGTGATCATACATACATCATGTCATTCCGGAATTTTCCGGCCAATCAGAATTTGCATCCTCACCCTCGTCTTCAATGTTTGTTACGCAATGTTTGTGTGTCACACAAACACTCAAAACTGGCCATTCATTGTCAATGGCATTTATTGTTTGTTGGGACAAACGCTCAAAGCTGGCCATTCATTGTCAATGGCATTTAATGTTTGTTAGAACAAAGTTTGTTTACAATACACAAACCCTCAAAGCTGGACATAGGAGGGGCTAGCGCCCCTCGACAATACACAAACTCATTAAAGCATGAATCTCATAGCAGATGGCCCGTAGCACTTACCACAGCCCCTTAGATAGCACTTTTGTAGACTTAGATTGCATTTTATACAGACTTATAGCATGCGATATAGACAGCACTAGAATTGCATTGTATGTAGTCATAGCACTTTATAGTATGTAAGTATAGTCAAGTATATATGTATAGTTTATATGTATAGTTTCATTATATAGAGATTCCACTGTCACGTTCCTAGCTTATGCATGTTTCTTGAATATTACTCTTTATGTATGTGATGTATTGCCATGCTTTTTGTTCTTACCTAATGTAAATCGCTCTGGATTAAGAGCGCCTGCTAAATGCCTAAATTGTAGCAGTATTACTATTAGTCCTGAGAAATTAGAACAAAGGACAGAAAGTTTCACCATGATAGCAAATGCCAACTTATCTGTTTACACAACTCTTTTCCATCTTAGAGGTTGAAGTTTATTAATTGATTGAATACCAGTACTTTATAAACGGTTTGCAGAAAGGTACAGTTATAATGCTAAAAGGATAACACAAAAACAGCTTAGGGCTTGTTTCCATTGTGGTCCTATGTATTCAATTCACCAAGACTTATAAAGACAATTCTGTATAAGAAATCATCAATACTATTTTTTTCCCCTGCATTATTTGGATTGAAGGCAACAGTCACAATGGAAGACGGTGAGAAGACCAGTGGAGAGCCAGCTATACAGACACCTAATGGAGAGCAACAGGTGAGTGCTGTTCCTTGACCACTTTCAACCTGGCTCCCTATTTTCCCTAGTTTTGTGAACATAGCCATTCTAAGAGCCCAGTAGCACACACCATGTCATAACGCATTGTGACTTGTGAGCTTGTAGATTTGCCACGCAACACCATTGCACAATGAAGTATTGTATAAAAACAGGGTCGTGGTTAAGCCTCTTAGAAAACTTTGTCATATTACAAGATAATCATTTTGACCTTCAGAATCTCAAATGGCTCACGTGTTAGTGGGTGGAATTTCTCATTAGCTGACATGGAATACTGAAAAGCTATTCTGTGAAAGCAGCAGCTCACAGTCACACAGAATACTGAAAAGCTATTCTGCATAAGCTATTGTGTGTAAGCAGAATGTCATACCCGTTACTGAGACTGGCTTTTTGTTGGCCTTTTCTTCATGTGGCCCTTGACCAGTAGTCTCGAAGATCTCTAAATCTTTACTGTATGTCTTGTTGTTAACTGTAGTGTTGAACTCTTCCCAGAATGTTGTGTCCAGGGTGGGGAACCTGCCTTTAATAAGTTCAGCGTGTGGAGTGGTGTCCAACGCCTACAGCAGCACCAAGGACAGCATGCCCTTGCTGAAGGGGGTGATGGATGCTGCGGAGAGTGGGGTTCGGACCCTGGGAGCAGTTGCGACCACAGGGTCAAAGCCCCTTTTGGATATGCTGGAGCCACAGAGTAGGTTCAAATTAAAGTGGTTACAGTAGATTATTTCCATACGGTCTCAGCATAAAATAGTGGGAGGTGACATTTTTCAAGAGTCCAACACATTAAACATCATTGATGTAAGATATAATGCAATGTTTAGCCTATGACTATTGGTGTAAGTGCATTCTTTTTCTTTTTTTTTTTAAACTTTTTTTTTAACAGCAGTCCTTACTTTTGAAGTGCCTTTCAGTGATGACTAGTATACATACAGTAACTTCAATAAGCTACTAAATCACTTGTTTAATGCATTCCTTTTTTATGGATGTTTCAGCTTCCACTGTTTGATGTTACGATATTCCTGACACAAAAGGATATGCTCATGTTTGGCCCAATATAATAGCCTTTCTCAATCAAAAATCTGGTTTAATGTGATTCTACTAGAATTTCAGAAATGGTATCCACAGCTTAATGTGATTCTACTAGAATTTCAGAAATGGTATCCACAGCAGTGGAAGTGACTAGGTTTACACATTTTTTGCTTTCTTATCTCAGCTTTCAACCACTTAACGATTTAAACCTATATACTTACTACTTAGTAAATTAATACTTAGTTGTGTGTGTGTGTGTGTGTGTGTGTGTGTGTGTGTGTGTGTGTGTGTGTGTGTGTGTGTGTGTGTGTGTGTGTGTGTGTGTGTGTGTGTGTGTGTGTGTGTGTGTGTGTGTGTGTGTGTGTGTGTGTGTGTGTGTGTGTGTGTGTGTGTGTGTGTGTGTGCGTGTGCGTGCGTTCTCTGTTTAATTGTAGTTTCTGCTGTGAATGACTATGCCATGATGGGAATGAGTAAGATGGAGGAGAATTTGCCCATCCTTCAACAGCCAGCTGACAAGGTTAGACAGAATGCCATATATTCCAGTTCTACACCACACAAGCAGACATCTTGAAACGTATGTATACCATACATACAGTATAACAATACGACTACATCAGTGCTTGTGATATAATAAACTGCATGTAACCATAACAATAATAAACAAAATATAATGGAAGGTGATAAGAGAATGAATTAAATCTTCTCAGAAAAGGGGCCGTATCAAATATGAATGAATATCATAAACGATGCAGAGCCACCCCCTGACAGAAATTCAGGAAGGGGGTGGAAGGGATTTCAACACAACTTATATGAGGTGATCTAAGATTAGATTCCCCTGTGGGGATTGCAACACGATTTATATGAAATGATCTAAGATTCCCCTAATAACCCCATGAACCATGGGAATAGCGCCATCTAGTGGCAGTGATGTCAGGACTTCAGTGGTCTATTGTGAATACTAATGGTTTGTAAAATGTATACTGGTATATATTTGTTTGTACTTGGTTGTGTTCCTGAATTGATAGAGCAAAATAACAGAGCCCATTTAACTCTGCCTTCGGGACACCTCAATGTGTACTATTTAATTTTCACTTACATAAAGGAGAACATTAATACGGTTTATTTGCATCAGTTTACAATCTCATTTGTTAGTGGGTCACATTGGTTCCAAATGGCCCATAACTTCTTATCACAGTTGTAAATGCTGAAATCCACTTACTCTGTTCAAGCGTTATTTAGGTTTATCATCTTCTCTCTCAGGTAGTGTCAGATACAGTGGACAAGGTGTACCAGTCTGTGACGGGAGCCAAGGATACAGTGGACAAGGTGTACCAGTCTGTAACGGGAGCCAAGGATGCTGTGACTGGAGCTATGTTTGGAGCGTGGATGGGTGGCATGGGGATGACCTGGGCAGCGGTCAGCGAAGGCATCAATTCGGTCCTGGGGAGCCGAGTGGGCCAGATGGTCAGCAGTGGGGTTGGCATGGCTCTCAATCGGTCCGAGGATTGGGTCGACCAGAACCTGCCACTTACTGAAAGAGAGCTGGGTCAGTAACTAGCTGCTAAACTTACTGTGTAGAGAAGTGGTTCCCAAACACTGAGTCGGAACCCATTTAGTTTTTAATTATTATTATTTCAAAAGATTAAAATAATAATTTAAAAAAAAAAATCGAAGGGGGGAAAAAACTTTAGAAGAAGTAGTGAAAATAGCAGATTGCTGCTGCGTTGTGAGCTTGTAGATCAGTTATTTTCACTAGTTTGGGTCCTTGGAAGACAACAGAGTTCTCTTGTGTCTCGAGCTAATACGTTTGGGAACCACGTCCTCTACACTGAATACATTACCAGTTGATGATTAGTCACACCAGCAGTGCTGCACTGTTGAGTGATATATTTCAGCAATCTGAATAATTAGCCATCTGAACGGCAAAAATGCTTTTTAAGTGATTCTGTGTTTTCCTTACACTGCAAAGAACAAATAGAATATGACATGACTGTTATATTTCCTAATTACATAGGCCGTTCCAGATGATGTGGTAATTTAAGATGTAGTACAGTGACTCGATTTGAACACATGAATGGCTCGGGCTATTCATAGCTGAGGAAGACTGGCCATTTCGATGAACACCCCAACTGTTAACTTGGCCCATAAACCTACAAAGATCTCCAGCACTCACAGCTTTGACACCTGCTACTGATGATGTCATGTTACCATGTAGACCTGCTGAACTGTACTTCATGTGATCATGACTGACACGGAGGTGTTCACTTTGAAATCTGTGACCTTCTAGAAACTGATTAGAGTTCTCAAATTCTGCCCGAACCCAATCCTACCCGACTGGGCCCAAAATGTATGCTAATTAGTTGGGATGAGCCTCGGAAAACACAGACACACGCGCACACACACAAAATTTCAACTGCCCTGAGCAGCCTAACAGTAAGGCCGGCTGAAATTGTCGAAAGTGGACGTTTTCAAGATGTTTTGGCCATTATCTCTGGAACGGCAGGTCCTGCTCAGTTCAAAGCTTGTTGACACCTTTTTGTGTTTTCGGGCCTAAAAGTATGGTAATTGTTCGGGCTGGGCTGAGCCTCGGGCCAACCCAGTAGGGCACAGTGAGGGCCGGGCCTTAATTTTGAGAACTCTAAAACAGATTGTGAATGTATATTTGCAGAAACAAAAACTGTTGAGATTATCGGTTGTTGGAGATTTCCGTTCTCTCTGTTTCAGCTGCTGTTGCTGAGCCTGTCACTAGTGAGGTGGGGACTACCCCACCTTCCAGCCCCGGCTATTTTGTCCGTTTGGGAAAGCTCTCTGCCAAGGTACAGGAGCGAGCCCGTGAGCAGTCCATGGTCAGGGCCCGGAATGCCAGGGATACCTCCTATTCTGCCATATCTCAGATTAAAAGTACTCTGGACCTACTGGAGAGTGCCCGCACCTCTCTGGGTACTGCCAGTAACCAGATAGGAGGAGCCCCCGAACAGCTGCTCCAGCTCTGGACCGAATGGAAGAAGAGGCAGCCTGGAGATGGACAGGTGGAGGCGGAGGTGGATGGTTCTAAAGATGAGAAGGAGGTGAGGTCAGGAGTCAGGACTGTAGTCTATGAAATAGATTCAAATTAAATAATTTTGATTCCCAATGCTATAAAGTTTGTACTTTATAGCATGCGAAATTTGTGTAAATAATGTATTACTATCAGAATCTCGCCTGAACAAGGGCAAGATTTCCCTTGAGGGAAAAACAACAGATGTCTCACAGCATGAGCATTGTCTTTTAAGGGAAGAAGACCAAAACCAGGCCAACTTCATTAAATGATAAATCAGTTATCCCTTCAGATGCATCACTATGTCAAGTTGCTTCATGAATCATCATCTGCCTACAGCAACTGGAATGGAGAGCCCTCTCCATGGTACACAGTCTGAGTGACCAGATCCGGGCAGCATGCTCTGGCGTGGTGTCCAGTGCCCAGGGTCTGCCAGCAGCGGTCCAGGACCAGCTGGCTACCGCACGCCGGGTGGCCGAAGAACTGCACTCATCCCTGGGGAACACCAGTACCATCACACCCCTCCTCCTGGAGGAGAGCCGTCGACGCCTAACACAGGTACTAATTACACCACCAGGCTGTCTGTTTTTATCGTGGCATGATTCAGTTCAAAGCTGGAAATGTTTTGCTTCACTTTTGTTGTCCTGTTGGAATCATTTAAGCACTTAACACTGTACAGTGAGTTAATACGTGCTTTACATTTTCATTAGTAAACCGATCATCACCCAAGAGAGCCACTGTAAAATCACGTTCAGTGAAAACAGGAAATGTATTATAAACAAATCCATTCCCAAGAGAATCTGCTCATTTGCATGTATTTTTGAATCTAGGGCAGTTTCTATTTCCACTCATTTAGCAACTCCTCAATGTTTGTGACACCTCCTGCATGACGATGTGAAGTTCAATTTAGGTATGCAAGTTTCAATGGGGATGAGGATTTAGATATTGGGTTTAAACATAATATCTTACTGCTCTCAGGTACAACACTCCCTGGATGGCGTTATGGAGTACCTGCTCAACAACACCCCGCTCAACTGGCTGGTGGGTCCATTCGCCCCAACGCTCGCTGAGAAAGAAGAGGGGGAGCATGCAGGTGTGAAGACAGACCCACCAAAATAAACCTGTTCTGTATCTTCATGGTTCGATGTGAAAACTGGGCTGATCACTTTAAAATTTTCCATTGCTGCTTTTATGACTTGAGATTGTGTTAAGATTTGTGTGGCTTATGTCTCAATAATGCACAAGCAACTGGTATGCACTAAATAAAATATATAGAGTACTTTATAAATGCATATTTACAATTGTGGACTAAGACTTTAAAGATATATATTTTGAACACATTGCCATTTGAATATAAAACTTGTGTGTAAATCCTAAACCCTCTAAAGAGGTGAAATCATTTATTCTGAGGAAAATAAATATGTATCTTTGGACCTGCTGGGGAAAATATGCCTTGTGTAATCTTATCCTAGAATTACTGTAAATGGGACCAAAACCATCTTTGAAAGAAACGTCACACACACACACACTCGGTCAGACAGACGGTGCCAAATATATCTTTCCAAGTTGACATGTATACACAGCATTTCATTTTTTTTTTGTATTTTTTTGTAATAATTCATTTGTGGATTATTATGTTTGCACTACATGGCTCTGGTTTGCACATAACTTTGTTGGTGGAAATGGCAGACTTGTTAATAATAAAGCATTAATAACAACAATGACCTGTCATGTCAGTGAAATTGGGAGTTGGGACTGCATAGCATCTCAGTGTGTCTGTGTGATGTGTACAGTGTAATGGATGATGGGGTCCAGTCAGTCCACTGATCTCTGGCTGAGTCCCATTTCATGGAATGATGAATTGTTGCTTGGGGTGACGTCATGCTCGTTGTTTCGAATGTCGGGAGCTAGCGCTGGTTAGGAGGCCGCGCGCACGCCAAGAGGACAGAAAACTTGTCCAAATCTGAAGACCAAGGTCGTCGACAGCCCTCGGTACTTTGACTTTCAGGTATCGCTTTTGCCCTGGGTGACTTTGTGACATATTCGTAGCCGATCGAATCCCCGTTAAACGTTATGCCAGACCGCTGTCGCGATGCGCACCGTATCTGGTTAGCTGGTAGTGTTAGCTGCCTGGCTAAAGGGCTGCTATAGCTAGCTATCGTTTTACTTGTCGGTTGGGGTTTATTTAAGTCTGGGTGCCATCGGCAGTTACAACGGTCGTTTTCAGTGAATGTGTGTTTTACTTTGGGATTGACTGTCTGTTAGTTGTGTAGTTTTGGGGGTATGTTCCGTCTCCTTTCTTTTCAGTGTCACATCAGCCACAACAAGTCGGCCAGCTGAGCTGGCCCGTTGTTGAGCTAACATCGCTGCTAGGTTTTAAATAATACTTAATCGCACGACCGTGTCGCTGGACAAAAATGACGTAATTTCAACTGAAAACAACAAATCGACACATTTTTTTTCTCAGTTTAAACTAGTTACGTCATTTGTTTTTGTCCGGTGACACGGTTGCGCGACAAAGTGTAAATGATCCTGTACAATACATTATATTTGCATTGAGCCCAACAACAAGCAGAGGACAGAGATTGTTTTTCGGCTGCGGACAAAACTAAAAGTGTGACAATGACAATCAGCCGTAAGTTGTTTATCCAGCTCTACTCGGCCAGCAGGATACACGTTTATTATCAGGAGGGCTTTTGTTCCATTTGTTTTCGCGTTCAGACTTGTGCAGACATTTCTTTGCTTTTGTTCTTTGTTGTGAACTTTGCTGGTGCCTGATCATCAAAACATCTTGCTGTGCGGCGCAGGCACAACTACTGTACAACTACAGTAGCAAACAAACAACCCATCTTTCTGTTGATGTTTTTGTTTAATATAAACCCGCTTGTTTGCATTGCCTTCCCAGTTTTTGTGATTGTTCCTCCTGACTGCCATGGCAACACTCTAGTTCATCATACCGATCATCATTATTGTTGGTACAGTAAAGAGGAAAAATGCCCATTTAAAGTTATTTGGGGTTTTTCACGTTAAGACTATGTCATTCTCAGTTTACCGTGGCAAAGTCGAATCCTGCTTATTTGGCATTATTGTGGTGGGGAACATAAGCTTGGTTGTCTAGTGTTCTATGCCTGTAACTATAACCCTTACAATGATACGACTATAACCCTTACAATAAATTACACACAGGTCTCCCTCTAGTTAGGGACACATACGTACCTATGTTCCCCAGGTTCTACTGTATAGTACAAAACACTGAAGTCCTTAAACCAGAAACCTAATGCTAACCCTAAACCTAGCCCCTTTCGGAACCCTCGGTTAAGCTTTTCTGAAGTTTGGACATCGCTTAACCGTAGGGTCCCTAATCGGTTATTCCACTCTTGTTGGGATGCAGATGTACATACCCTCCGTTCACGCAGAGCGGCACACCGCTTGAGTGTTGGTGAGATGTTTCAAAGATGCATAAAGCGGCTATAGGAGACAACGGAAACGTGGGAGAAATCGCATTAACTTAACTTATCTTTTTTTTTTTTAAGTTTTGGCTTCTCTGAAATTCTCTCTTCCTCACTTCCTTGACTTCCTTGTTGACTTCCCATTGTACCGCCTCCCGAGCGGCGACTGGCTAGCTGCACGTCCTAGTTACTGCCTCTGATTGGCCGACCGCGTACATGCAGGATGTTTATAATGCTGTTGTGTCGTGGGAGGCGGAACATGGGAAGTGAGGAAGAGAGAATTTCAGAGAAGCCAAAACTAAAAAAAAAAAAAGCCAAGGACCAAGACCACTTTTCAACCTATCTTCATATACTAGTCCTCACTAATAATCATGATAAAATGGCTACCATTTTTTTCTACTCGGTCTGTGTCTCATAGGAGGACTGTGGGCAGTTCAGAAAACCGTCCACCAGTGACATCATCGATGGGGAATCCAAGCTATTAAAAACTGCAGGCTTTCTAGTACTGAAAAGTTGCAATGCGAAAATGGAAGCCATCGTTCTCATGATAATAAAAATCTAAACATTTTTGTAAAAAAAATATTGTTTAAAATAATCTGCCTAACGATGATGTCACTGGTGGACGGGTTTCTGAACTGCCCACAGTCCTCCTATGAGAAGCAGACTGAGTAGAAAAGAATGGTGCCATTTTATCATGTTTATTAGTGAGGACCAATTATATGAAGATGGGTTGAAAAGTGGTGAAGTGGTCCTTTAACGGCATCGGCGGTTCAGAAATGCGATTTCTCCCACGTTTCCATTGTCTCCTATAGCCGCTTTATGCATCTTTGAAACATCTTACCAACACTCAAGCGGCACGCCGCTCGGTGTGAACGGAGGGTAGGGTATGTACATCTGCATCCCAACGAGAGTGGAATAACCGATTAGGGACCCTACGGTTAAGTGATGTCCAGACTTCAGTCTGTGAAAGTGGGGAACATAGAACCTGGGGAACATAGGGATGACCCCCTCTAATACTCCAATGCCAGTCTCCAAGCGCTTTTAGCTAGTTGGAAAAAAGAATCACCATATAGCCTCAGTCCCAGCCTTAATCATCTGCGAAGAGAAAAGCCTGGTCACAATATAAGGCAGAGATTGCATAGCCGGAAGTGTCTGTCCGGAACATCCGTCAGATGTATTTCCCCCGGATACGATATTTTTCGACCAATTCACAACACTTGTAAACAGAGAATGTAAACAGATTTGTAAAGCATCAACGTCATTTCCTTGAGCGGTACTTCTTCCAAAATCCTTCTACTTCCGCCAAATTCCAGCAATGCACTCTACAGCGTAGGTCTTGCCCAGCGTGATCACCATATAACAAAATAGACCGTAGACTGGACACTTAATAGTTTTGACTAACTCTTCCAACCCTATTTTCAGGAATATCCTCTCCCGTCCCCCTTACCCCTTTTGTCAGAGAGCATGGCTCAGGAGGCCAATCAGACGCAGGTGCCAATGCTTTGCGCGCTGGGATGCGGTTTCTATGGTAATCCACGCACCAACGGCATGTGCTCGGTCTGCTACAAGGAACACCTACAGAGACAACAGGGAGGGGGGCGATCCAGCCCCCCAGGAGAGAAAGGTAGGAAGATGGTTAGAGGGCTGACCTAAAAATAAAAATAAAATAGTATGGGTCAGGTAAGAACAACAGAAATGTTACCCCAAAATGGCCTAATGGGGGTGCTAGAATCTGCTAAAAGGGTCTGGAGAAAATCTGGCTGCCTGTACTTTGGCATTAGAAAGCAAGAGAGTGATCTCTCCATTGTTAGTTGACAATGACTCATAGCACATCATGCTAGTACAGTGCAGAGCCATAGACTAAGACAGAGTTACAACAACTCTGTTCACTTCATGGGGCCAGTCCAATGGCGGCTCTTCTACATAGACTTCTATTGGCGAATAGGGACACCGGAAGTTTGCGGAATGCATTGGAGTCATGGACTCGTGCGAGTACATGAACCACGTGACCGTGCTGTTTTATGCCCCCTCAATGTCGCAACTCTGTCTATACTCTATGGCTCTGGTACAGTGTATAGCAATGAATAGCATCACAATGTTATGTCAAGTAAACAAACATAGTGTGACCTGTGAGGATAAATTGAAAATCCTGCACGGTACGGTATATGTTTTACTATAAACCCTTTGGGGGTTCTCCTGCATAATCCCTGTTATGTTTCTTTATATAAATAAATAAAATAATAATATATATATATCTTTGTTTTATCAAGCCCTTGTGTTCTATTAAATATTAGCATGTGAATTCAATACAGGTGGAAGAGTTGTGGACGTGTGTGAAAATTGTGTTGTGTCCTATTCTGCACAGTTGCAACATCACCAGCAGGGTCCCCAGGAGCAGTCGCTTTGTCTGTAGAAAGCACGACCCCAGAGCCTTGCACAGCGGGGGTGGGAACGCCACCTGAAGATAGGACACCCAGGTATGTTGAATGACCGACAGGGAATCTGCTCAGCCCAGTTGACTGCGAAACGCATGGTTTCTAATCGTGTGTGTGTGTTTGTGTGCGTGTGTGCGCGTGCAATTTCAGCCCCAGCTCACCCAGCCCTGTAACCCAGCAGATGACAGCAATGAGCATTTCCCAGGATTCAGCAGCTGTAGACTCGGACCGGGCTGAAGCAGAGGAAGAGGAGGAGGAAGGCACATCCAAAAACACAGGTCAGACAGGATCACAGAGACAAGACATGCATGTTGACAATGGTGGCTCGGGACTCTAACCTGCAACGCACCAAGGCTACATTGAGCCTTGGTGCCCGTACCGATACGACAGCTTTTCGGGCCAAAAATCTTTAACCCATTTTGACCTGAGATCAGATTCTAAAAATGTCTTCTACATCCTGACAGTTTTCTGAAAAAGCTGTTTCTATGTCAGTCGTTCTCAAACACTTTCAAGTCACTTTTCACGATTCTTCAAAAATAGCAGACATACAAGCTCGTAGCGCGCCACTCGGTGGCGCGCTATGAGCTTGTAGATCTGCTATTTTTCAATAGCTAAAGCATAACATAATGCTAACACCAAAAGGGGTTCCCGCCCAAAATGGGTTAAATGTTGAGGTTTTCTATTTTCAGACAGCAACCGAAGGATAGACTGGTGTAACTGAGCTCATCCAACTTCTCTTGTTCTCTTGTACCAGAGCCAGTAGGAGAAGTGGCACAGACTTCTGATGGTGACCAGACTCCAGATAAAAACAAGAAAAAGAACCGCTGCTTCACCTGCCGGAAGAAAGTGGGCCTCACTGGTGAGGAAGAGAATTTCAAGTTATACACGGCAATTGATTCTACCGTAGTTAACTACTGACACTGTTCAAAGGTTTATGGGTCACATAAGCTGTGAGCTAAGATAATTTTTATTACCCTCACAGTTTCAACTATTTCAAAATCATGTGCACATTTCTCATTTTTATTAGTTTATTTTTAAAACTTATTAGACTTCTGTGGACTTTTTGGGACACTATCCTAGATTGATGTCGTTACTTGCATCATATTGGTCCTTTAGTGCAAATGTGTGGTTGTTGGATTGAATACTATTGCCAGAGTGCCCTTTGGTACCAGAGCGCATGTTGGCACCAAAGTGGACCAGTAGCAAAGAAGAACACTTAGGTCACATTCTCAGAATGTTCTGAGGGCTAAGATAGCTAAGGAAACCAAATCATGTTATTCATGGTATTTATATCATGAGTGATCATGGCTCACTAGGACTCTGCAAATACACTGAGTCATTTGGGTTTGTGTGTGTTTCTGAAATTACCTTTTGATTGGTTGAATACTTTACAGGTAATGGAGTCAAATGTTTTGCTATAAGGATGACACCAAAACCCCCAGGGGCTTGTTTCCATTTGACTTGTTCTCTTGTGCTCTTCAATGTGGGCCATTCTACCGATTCGGTTCAAATTCAGAGTTGGAAATTGTGTGAAAATCTTTCCTCTCCCAAAATTTGTCACTTTCTTTTTCCCTGTACAGACCATTTTTAAGAATGTATGTAGGTGGTTCCACAATTAAATACATTTACATTGATATGTTAACATTTTTTAGAGGACGGGGACAGTGGACTACTCTCATTCAACAGCACCAGTTGCAGAGAGGGGAGCACATACGCCTAATTTATGCCTCGTTGCATAGAGAGGAAAAATCGGCCAATATCGGCCAAAATATCAGCCAAAATCATCTTTTGCCCAGATTTCCGATATCGGCACCGATAATCGGTTGATCCCTATTTCCAAAATGACCATTCTCAGTCCATGATGTAGGCAAATGTGGTCCACCCCACCTACCACTGTAGTAGTCGAGAGCAACATACTGCAGGCTAGTAGTGCATTTCACGGTCCAAGGCATTTCACAGTGCACTGCTGGCTTGCACACCAATGCTGAACTGGTCAGCCTAAAAAAAGTCTCCTGGAGTCAAGCTCGTAATCCTTAAAATCCTAATCCTAAAAACTTGTATTTGGTCTCTCTTTGTCTGATGAACTGGTTTATTTTTGATTAATGTCAGAATCAGAAACACTAAGTGTCAGATATATTTCCATATAGGAATTTGACTGTGTACTGTAATATGTAAACCGTAGATCAATATACATAACCCTGACACACAGGACAGACCGTACCTCACAAATACAATAGGGATGCACTGATAAGGAATTGCTAAACAGAAATTATAATAAATATCTGATTTTGTGGCATTTCTTTTGCATTTAACAAGTTCAAACTATAATCCACAGTTTATGTAATATGAGTAGGAAAGGCTAACACTTTAAGGTCTAAAGGTCTATCATTGTTTGTTTTCCATAGACAAATCATACTGATACATTCATTGTAAACACAATTTGCAGTTAACACAAGAATAACTAATTATCTTCTGACTGGCCTCTTCAAATATGAATCCCCCCACCACTGACTTCTTTAAAACTAATTTACTACAGCGGTTGCGCTCTTTCAAATGGTCCTCACCGCCGGCCATGGAAAAGGTATATTTTGAAAACCCGGAACCGGATGTAGTTATCGGTCATTACTGTGATGTTAGTGGCGGCACGCACAGTCGCAACGGCTCGGTGCACTCCCCAGCACATTGTAATTTCGTTGTACCTGTACCTGTTACAATGACAATAAAGATCTATTCTATTCTACTGCTCTGCCACTCGGTGCGTGACTTTCATCAGAAGCGTTAATATTGAAACCGCGAGGTAGCCCGGATTCTTTATTGAGCTCCTAGCATCAACGTTCTGTATAATCACCTCAATGTGAGCCTCAATTCTGAGAAGAAAAAAAAACAATTGTGGCGTATAATGGAAGTGGATAGAGGGGAAACATTTAATTTACAGACCACAGCGGAAGCGAGCATTGAATAGCGTCGTGGAAGCTAATGTACAGTAAATATAAAAGAGGCTATTCTGGATCAATAAATAACCTTAATAACTCGTCCAACTTGCCTTTTCAGTGTGGTCCATTAGGAAATAACTCGTCCAGCTCGGCTTTGGCAGCCAATGAGTTTAATTGGCAAGCAATTAAAAAACAACTGTCACCAATCAAAAGCACCAATGTGGCTTGTTTCTTTTGTGGTCCACTATGACATACTGTGTACAGAGTCACATAGTAACAAATAGGATAGAAAGACTATGGCTAGAAGGCCTGCAAGTAGAACATGAGGGCAAAAACCATACAGTAACCAATATCAAATGCTCTGCTTGATAACTAAGTGTAAAATAGATACAAATAAAGAAAGGTCTGAGAGGGATGTTAATGATTCATCGATGCTTGATTATAAGAATCGATCAACTTATAGAAGGTAGACACTTAAGAGTAAATGAGTGACCGCATTTATTTCTGCAGGTGTCCAGGACACATGACATTCAGGACTGATAAGAGTACACGACTACAGTACATCCACTGGATGGTGCTGTAAGTGATATATTACCGTATATACATTTTAACAAAAAGCTTTTTGTAAAAACGTTAAAGCTCTATATTCATATATATTAATTATAACAAAAAGCTTTTTATGAATGCGTTAAAGCTCTATATTCAAACGAGTGTTTGTTCAGTAACAGGGGTCTCCTCATCTCTCCAGCTCTAGTAAACGGAAAGTAATTTTTCAGTTGGGTTGCCAATCTCATAAGATTTATCAGCGTAAAATGTGTAGTGACCTGTAGTGTTTTGTTTTACACTTTGAGTGGTGCTAGCCACTCCAAGGAACAGCAATGTGTGTCTGTATGTCTCCATGTACGTCCCCATGTATGCATGTCCAAATTAGTACGTCAATAGCATTTGTGGACCAACAGTGACACTGTCACTGTTGAGCAGCACTGCAGCATGCACAGTCGCACACACTCTCACACACGGCAACACTTAAAGGGGAATTGCGCACAAGCTGCTCTTACTGTATATGAAGACGCGTATCTATACCGTTCCATACCGTCTGTGCGGGTCAAATGCTAGAACTCTTATTCAATCGCTCTTGAATTCAAAATTTGTTTTTGAGTGGTGCAACCACTCCAAGGAACAAGAATGTTCCTATGTCAATTTACAATTTTACAATTTAGGCATTTAGCAGATGCTCTTAATCCAGAGCGATTTACATTAAGCAATAACAAAAAGCATGGCATACATCACATATATAAAAGTAGTTATCATGAAACATGCGTAAGCTAAGAACGTAACAGTGGAGTATCTATGTAAACTATACATACTATACTATATTATATATTATACATACACATATACACTTAGTGTATATGTGTATGTCTATAAAGTGATATGACTACATAAAAATGCAATTCTAGTGCTGTCTAGGTAACATGCTATAAGTCTGTTTAAAATACTATCTAAGTCTACATAACGTGGACATATTTCCATATGTTTAGAGTACCAACAGGGGGCACTGTTGCACCACTCACTTCAAACTGGTCTGATTTTTGTTTACATCTGTTCTAGATGATATGAAAGGTTAGTCCATGGAGACTTGTTGCTGTAACTCTTCCTGTCAAGGACTATTAAAAGAGGACAGGAAGCTAAGACCGTACGGTGGAATCCATGTTGCTCCCTGGAAGGAAAGAAACATGCGCAATGGGCTATATGCAGCAAACACTTCCGCATTCAGCTTCCTTGGTCTCAATTTCGCATGTTTCTTTCCTTCCAGGGAGCAACATGGAGTCCACCGTACGATCTTCGCTTCCTGTCCTCTTTTAATAGTCCTTGTTCTACGTGACGTTAGACCCTTCCTACCCTTTTCTTAAAGGATCAGCGCCCTCTTTATATATTTATTTTTTGGTCCATATACATATTAACATAATTTTGTAAAAGCGGCTAGGAAGAAACGGGTCTGATTCTTTTTCTTTTCTTCCAATTTCATGTCTTTTATTGAATGAATTTGGTATCCCAAACTGAAAATGTATTTTTTTGATGGTGTTGGGAGGCTGGGGATCAGATAAATCTGACATGTGACCATTGCTAATAGCTGCTGTAATGACAGAATTCCCACAGAGATGACTACATTTGTGTCTTGGATGTTGATTACTGTTGACCATGTTTTCCCCCCTTTTTCTTCTTTTTTTTTAAAGGTTTTGACTGTCGCTGTGGTAACCTATTCTGCGCCATTCATCGCTACTCTGACAAACATGACTGTCCCTACGACTACCGGGGTGCTGCTGCTGCCCGTATACGCAAAGAGAACCCCATCGTGGTGGCTGAGAAAATTCAGAAGTTATGAGGACTGAGCACTTTAATATAAAGTCTCTCCCGACACACAGTGTGAATACAGAACAATGGCGACTTGGATGAAAAACATGATGAAATGGCTTCATTTTTTCATGGTAGTCTAAGATGGGTGGGGTGGGGTGATGCAGTCACAGCCCCTGTCCAGACGCTCCCTTCAATACCATCTCCCTTTCTCTCTCTCTCCACCTGCGACTGCGATTGAATGCATTTGTGAGTGTGAATGAAAATGTGTGTGTGCGTGCGTGCGTGCGTTTCCAAGAGAGTCGGGGAGAGAGCAGTAAGGATATGGTGGGCATTAGTGTTGCTGTGGGGAGGGAAGACATTTAATTAATTTTTCTTTTGTTTTTCTTTTTAATCCCTTTTTGTTGTTTCTCAACTTGGGAAACATGTGAGTTTATTTTTATACAATCCCTGTGAGGTAGTTAAATGAGACAGGGGTAAGCTGTTTAAGAGCGCTGCCACAGCTTGGCTAAGGACAAAATGACAGAGAAAGGTCAATTGGGAAGGCTAGTAAGCTAAAGAACCGACTGGGTCCTTCCATGTATCAGCAAGGACTTTTTAGGACATAGATTATCCCCCCAGACTAAAAATGATGTCAAATTGACCTATTTGTTTTATTTTCTTCTCTCTTTCACATACCCTTTTTCTTTGGTTCACAAGAGGTTGAACTTCCAGGTCTCTGCATTTTCCAGGGATTCTCTTTATATCGTGTTAACATACGGATGTTGGGTGCATGAACAGTTATTGGAGTGGGCAGGAGGGGAGGGGATCTATTGAGAACTTTGACTTAAGCGAGTGATTGAATTCTGTTTTTTTCCCCCTTTGTTTTAATGAGCGTATGACATCAGAAGATCTATATTAATATATTGTAGTTAGCTTGAACTGTGTGATTGCATTCTATTTATTTTATTTTTTTCATAATTTGGTTGGTCTGTGCTGGAGGATTGGCAGCATGTGTCAGCAAATCATAGTGATTTGCACTTAACCTTTTCAATTATATTTAAGTGATTCCATTTTGATTATGTAACCATTTGAAGAAAAAATATATACAAGCTCTGATATATGATGGAGTAGAGTCCAGTTAATCTGTTAAAGATTGTGCAGTAAAATGTCAGTTAATTATTTTATTTTATTCTCCTTTTTTTTTCTCCTCTTGGATTTGGACACCAAGCACAACAAAATAAAGTGTTGTCAACTGCAGAGCACAATACAACATGTATGCCACACCTACTCAGTTATTTTCAGCATCTGGGTCATTTCTAGTTTTAGAGCTGATCAGAGTATAGGGGGCTTGCAGAACAATTCTTGCTGATTAGTCGGACATCCGGTTATAGTAAGGTGTAGTATTGAGCTCTTGAATGCCCTTTTTTGTTCTGTGGAAGCACGCCAAGTGGATATCCATGTTTCTCCAACCACCAGCAGACCACTGACACATGCTGAATGAAAACTGAACTGGGTTGCAATGACTCTGTATGGTGATATGGTGACACCTTTTGCTCTCAGCTGAAGTGAATATTGTTGCAATACTACAGAGATGCAGCGTGCTGTGCTTTTATGATGTGCTGAAGTTGCAGAAGAGTCCTTGCTATGAAGATCGCTTCTAGCTAGCTACTCCTAGGAAGATCCAATTTGCATGCATATGTGTGCAGTCAGACACATTATTTTGTAATTGACTGTACTTTTTGAAAACGAAGCAAGAATGTTTTAAAGAGACTGCAGTAGCACAATGCATGCATGGCTGGAACCTTGGCTGACCGAGGTTCAAATTAACAGGACTCTACTGTTTCAAATGTAAATACCATGTTGCTCCTATCCATAGTATAATCCTATGTAGATTGTTGCCAGAGTCAAGGGGGATTAAGGTAAAATAGTAATGTTGTATAAAAGTGCTTTTCATAATTATCCAAAAGAGAAAAAGAATGTGCCTGAGATGGCACCTATTTGTTTTCTTTTTACCCCTTTAATTCACTGGTTATACCTGCCTAGTATAAGGGGGTGGGGGTAACTATTGTCAGACTAGAGAAATTGTACTGGCTTGTAACCACCACTAATGTCCTCATGCAGGATTGCTCCAAGATCTTCTTTACTGACCAGCAGCTCCATTTGGCATTTCTATGAATACATTACCCATATATGTAAAGTATTGATCTGAGCAAGGGCCCCATGGTTTGCACTGGCTTTATAGTGTTCAAGATGTCCCTACATGCCTCTACTGTTAAGATTTTCGTATTTAGCCTTGCTGAAGTACAGGATCCTAATCCATGCCTTTATTGTTATAAATGACTGTTCATAAGATAGAGATGATATTGAAAGTTGTTAGGCCTATGTGAGGTGTGCACAGAGGTTCCCTGATACAGGCTTCATTTTGGTCATAAATAATTGTGCTTTTTCTTTGTCTTAATCATCATTAAATATATAAGGCTTGGAAGAGATGCAATGAATGGGCTCAATATGCATTTCTAGAAGTCTACATGCATTAAGTGATGAGAATTACTCAATTTCTAGCATATCACCTGTTTGCTTGGCCTGTATTCATCCATCTCTCCTGTGTTTGAATAATTAGCCTTTATCATGATTCCCTAGAAAGTCTTACTGATGGTCAGGTCTAACTGGATCAGTGACTTGGCGTGCGAACTGTGAGACTTCAGGGAGTTAGAGTTATCAGCGTAGTTATTTGAATTTCTCACTAATGATCACTGACTTCAAAAAGTAGTTCATAGTGATTGCTGTGTGATGGAAATGTACATTAAAATAATCTTATTTCAGGATACTTGTGAATGGACCGTCCCAACAATTTCCCAGTGTGTCTCTTGTGTGGTTACGTGCTTATAAGCAATTCTGCCTTGCCTGCTGGTTTGAGTTTCACTCTAAAAAGCTGGCCCTTAGAAGATACTCCCCTTCCCTTGACAGATCTAAGATTAAGAAACTACACCGACTTGATGTACATGCCGGGTCTACAGCACTTTTCATGTTAACAGGAGGGAGTCATTTCTTGAAATGGGGCACAGTTCTGATGGGTTAGACGTCCTTTTAAGCTACAGACTTAAATGAACTGAACCATTCTGTCTTTCACTGTGTGTATGATTGTTCAGATGTGTGAACGTTATGCGTGTCATGGTTTTACACATGCTGTTTTATATTGACTGCTCATATCACCCGGTATTTTATTTAATTTCTTTTTTTGTGGAAATGTGAGCGGTTTGAATGTAAACCACCACAATTCATGCAATGGAGTGTCATTTTTCATCAAGCTATACCTAGCTAATTGACGTGTTTATTTTGGGGTTGGGGTTGTTTGGGGAGCAGATAGAACTGAGATTGATAAATCACTGCAGTTCTGAGTGTTTTGTGGTGAGGGACTTGGCACCAGCAAACTAACTAGATATCCTAAATATTATTACATTATACTTTTTTCCCTTGTTGATTTCATGGAGTTTTGATGTGTTCGATCTTGTTTTTAGCACAACTTTACATAATCATTGTACTCATCAAACAAGGCTTATGGTTGATGGTAGTGATGGTGATAAATCCACTTAACCACGTGTGACTGAATAATATGGTTAATATTCTCTTGTGTTTTACAGCAGCACATGACATGGTATCTATTAGAGACAGTGAAGATGAAGTCATTATTTCTGTCTCGAGGTTGAGGGACACCAAATGAGTTCTAGAATGTCCACAGAGTTGATAGTTCTGTCCTGCAAGAAAACCTTTTGGCACTCCAGTCCCCCAGAAACACCACCAGATAACTTTTTGTTTTGTTTTTCTTACAAAAAAAAAAGAAGAATAGGATTGTATGATGTGTAAGAGTAAGTATAAAACAAATAAAATCACAAAGTTTATTTTAAATTACACTTGTTTTTTGCATCTATTTGCTTAATTTGAGCATTTTGTTCTGCAAAGGCTTGAGAGGCAGAAACGATCACTAACACGGTAAAAGCTGTTGTAGCCTACATATATGCACAGTAGGCCTACCGCTTTGTACTTATGTATTTGTCTCAGACTCAGCAAAACGCCATAGAGACAAATGGCTGTACACAATGTCACCAAATGTTTAGCTGGAAAGTATGCTGGCTGTAACAGGAATTTACCATGAGGTCTGTCACCCCACAGAGTTCAATACCTTCACTCATACTAAAACCCGATACTCATGGTTTGTGTGTATGCTCTATAGCCATTAGGATAACCCATTACCTTATACATAAAAAAAATATGTAGTTACTAACCATTCCATTTATGTATAGCTATTAACTACCTCTACAGTACACTAATAATGATTGGCATCTGCTCCTTTTTATTTATTTATTTATTTATTAACTTTTGTTAGTTTTCTTTAAAAGAAAAGCATACAAACTTTTACTAGTATTCTTTATTGGCATGCTATTTTTAATGAAACAAATGTTCATATTGGGCCAGGCTATGGTTTAAGGCAGATGCATATTCGTGTACTTGTCAAAATCATGTTGTTTACTAGCCTAGCCCTAGTATACACATTTAGGTAATCGCAAAGACTTGAGCAGACCGGATTGTTCTATCTACGCACATATAACAGTAGCTCATACAGTACCAGCAGGGAGCCCTGCCCACTGCCACATCAGCGGCAGCCCCTTCTCTACATTGGGCCTTTTTGCAGGTATTAACATCTGTATCCAATTTACATGACCTAAGCTACATTCCTGGCTGACCTGGCTGCTGTCAGACAAATGAAAGCAACCAAGTTGGATCGTCAGACCAAGTGCATTGAAAGTTTCTGTTGAAAGTTTTACACTTTTTGTGACATCTTTATTGTTATCACCTGTGCTTCAGTGAAGTTCCTCCTTTACCAAACAAAGTATTAGGCCTACTATTAACCAACTAGGTGGTTCCTGGAACAAGGTTTCCCTTCCATGAGCACCTCATCACCATCTATTCTCTACAGTTGACTCCTACCTTTCTCTCAGTGGTTCTCAAAGTAAACTAGAAAAAGTGCCCTTCTGGGCACAGGTCACAGTGTGTGTGTGATGTTTGGCAAAATGTTTAAGAGCAATATAAACGTGTGTGTGTGTGTGTGTGTGTGAGACGCGGCTTGGCCTGTTGTAGCGCCACCATGAGGCTTATTTGAAAACTGTCAAGTGGCATTTCTTCCAAAGCCTAGTGGGAATATGCATGCACAGTTTCACCACAATCGGACGCTGCGTTGAGTAGTTGTGGCGATTTGTACAAAACGGGTACAAAGCGGGCTACTCCTGAAAAGTTTAGAAGCCAATCGTAGCCAATGAGGGTGGATTATGAGAAATCAAACAAACCCGTCTTGATCACATGACTATGGAGAGCATGTGTACCGATTTGCGTGACATTTGGATAAAATCTGAAGGAGTAATATTAGAAAATGTGTTTTACATATGTCGGCCTCCTGGTGGCGCTATAAAGAGCAGATGTGAAAAATTCAAGGTTTTTCCTTGGCGTCTAGGGAGTTGGCATACAAAGTTATCCACAGATCCGTGCAGTTAGAGGTAAAAACACTTTTCGGCCAGTTATAGCGCCACCATGAGGCTGAGTTGAAAATGTTCATGTGGCATTTCTTCCTCGGCCTAGTGGGAATGTGCGTGCACAATTTCACGGAAATCACACGATGTGTTCATGATTTGCAGCATTTTGTTTGAAACTGAGCACTCCTGTAAACTTTGGAAGCCAATCTTAGCCAATCAGGATGGAGTCTAAGAAATCTGAAAGACCCGTTTCGTTGAATGGCTCTAGAGAGACTGTGTACCAATTTGCGTGATGTTTGGACAACATCTGTAGGTGTACTGTCCAAAAACTTGTTTAGAACAAAGCGGCCTCCTGGTGGCGCTATAACAGGCCGTTCTGGAAATTTTGGGGCAGAGGTTCATCGTTGGCATCCAGGGAGTGTGTGTGCAAAATTTGGCATCGACCGGGTTAACGGTGCCGGAGATTAGCTGTTCACAGACGGACGGACGGACGGAGTGCAAAACATACTCTCTCCCCATGCCTTCGGCCTGGTGGAGACAATGAGGTGGACCGTGGAGCACCAGGGGACAGGGTCCTTGAGGGTCGTGTCCCCCCCCCCCCCCCCCCCCGTTGAGAACCACTTTCATCACTTGCTCAAGCACACATCTTACTATCCATACACAGTAGAAGCACATCAACCTGTTGAGTGTTGATTGATTGTTAAACCACAAGCTCATAAGAACATCAAAGAGAAAAGTTTTGGTTGTAGAGTGATATGGAAGTTGGATTTAACAACATACAGTAGCCTGCCCTATATATATTCACTATACTGTCATATTTGAGACACAAACGAGCCACAACTTTCCCATGATGACGAGGCAATGGAAATGGAAAATGTCTCCGTCACATCCTGTCAGCTGTCACTTCCGGAAGCGGTGAAACGGGAGAAGGGGAAAAACACCGCGCACACACACACACACACACATACATATGGATTAATTATAATGACAGCCGTTTTGTCTGCCAGGTAAAACTCAACCATTAACCCGCTTCGTATTCATTTCAAGGAATCAAATCGACTTTTTTGGAGCCGTGTTTTGAGTCTTAATGGACATCGAGTGAAGAGCATTCGTTCGGTGTTTGTTGTCCTGCTAGCTCAGCCCGGACCGTGTCGTTAATAGCTGGACCTTACACGCACACGCGCGCGCACACACAACAATGTAATAACACGAGTGTGATTGTTGTCATATCATTGACATTTTGAATTGCCTTCGACGATTCTCTCGTTTTAGTTGCAGTTTGAAAAGTAGCCTATCCAGTATATTTTTATTTCGTTTGTTTTCTCCGCTCATTCCCCGAGAAGGTCAAGAAAGATTGCATCGGAAAGGAATGCTCGGTGTCAACATTGCTAAAACTACAAGTAATACAAACTAAACAGGAGGAAGATCTGTAATATTTCTTCGCGGCGTTTAAGCCACATAATGGGTCGTCAAAGCTTTTTCTGAAATCGTCCTCTGCAACTGGAAACATGGATGTGATGTGGACTTCAGCAACTACTATACAGTTGACAGTTAACCACATAGGTTCAAAATAACACGTCCTGTCAGACAAGTGGGCTTAGCTTTAGCCTACGTTTTGCTTTGCTTTCGTTCACTGGACACTTTACGTTCTGGGTTTGTGTTCAGTTTAGCTAACCTTTTGGACAGTGGTTTTTTGTTTTTGTTTCCACATATCTTTGCCCTGAAGCTCCAATCAACAGGTAGGCCCATGTTGCTAATAGGTAATAGCTATTATGTTAAACTGTAATTATGTCAAGAATTATACTGTGCATTGTTCACTTTTCATGAGGAATAAGTTATGGACATTTAAAATAATGCTATTTCCTAATTGTTCTGTATTAGCCTTGGATCAAGACTTTCTCATATCTATTTTTAGTCTTGACTTTTGCTTTCGTATCTAAGCAAAAGTCACACTTGATAAAAACACATCTATGATAGGCCTAGTCACTCTTGATCCAAGGTTTAGTACTGTATAAGCTAAATACATAATTCTCAATGCTGCTGGTGCTCCTCAAGACACAGCATGCCTTGTACCCCTTATGGCATTGTTATAATTATGCCATTGTTTTATGTTGGTCAATGTACAGTACGGGTCATAAGGACAGTCATTCTCTTGTTCTACTGTCTCGTCCCGTCCCCCCTGCAGATAAGGATGAATGGCCTTTCTCTCAGTGAGCTCTGCTGCCTGTTCTGCTGTCCCCCCTGTCCGGGTCGCATCGCTGCCAAGCTCGCCTTCCTGCCTCCTGAGCCCACGTATGCCCTCTTGCCCGACTTGGAGGCGGGTACTGCTCCTGTGCCGAGCGCAACCGGGCCGGGCTTACGGGCTCGGACTGGCTCGGCCGCAGGGGGGAGCGGCGGTTCTGGGGGCGTGGAGGGGAAGTGGAAGCTCCACCTGACAGAGCGGGCTGAGTTCCAGTACTCCCAGAGAGAGCTTGATGTCACAGAGGTGTTCCTCACCCGCTCTAGCAGGGGCAACAGAATCGGCTGCATGTACATTCGTTGTGCCCCAACCGCCAGGTGGGTTAATTCCGCCGGTCTAATCACTAGTTGTTCATTAGCCGCAATTTGCAACTCTAGATTTTTTTATAATGGGATGAATCTAGAGTTGCAATACCCTCCATTGACTCCCCACTCATCCATTTGCGTTTGCGATCTGCTTGTCTTAAACGACGTTAAACTCACCAACATTGCAGCTGTAGTCCAAGCTTGAATTATCCTCTTTCAATCTGCCGAGCTTGTTTTTCATAAAAATCCCCCGTAGACATGTTATGATCTACTTTCTGTCAAGAAGAAGAAATGTTGGAGTTTGGAAGCGCTCGTTTTTATTAAGGGGTCGCGCTGCTGCCTCCTGCATTATGTGCAAATGCGAAACAGATGCATGCAGGGCCGTTCAGTGACTTACGACGAGTGCTTCCAAACTCCAGCACTTAGAAAAAGAATCACTTGCACAGAATTTCTTGACAGAAAGTAGCTCATAACATGTCTACGGGGGATTTTTATGAAAAACAAGCTCGGCAGATTGAAAGAGGATAATTCAAGCTTGAACTACAGCTTCAATGTTGGTGAGTTTAACGTTGTGGGGAGTGGGGAGTCAATGGAGGGTATTGCAACTCTAGATTCATCCCATTATAAAAAAATCTAGAGTTGCAAATTGTGGCTAGTTGTTCATTAATCAATGGATGGCTTTATGAATTGCATTGTGCTGAGTCTGCTCACTCTTTCCTGTGACCTTTTGAACTAGTCTGTATATCACACTTCCTCAGACATGTCCCCACACCCTGCTGTGTCTTGTCTCCAGACTTAGTGTCTGTCTTTTTTCCACTTATTCCAGTTTCTTTCTTTTTACTTCCTGCACTTGTTTCACTGTTGTGTCGAGTCAGCTGTCTCAAAGTTGTTCTCCTCCCGCCTCTCATATGGATTGTTTTCACCTATTTTGTCTGCAGTGTTATGGACATTTTTATGTTACCATTACTTATGGTGAGGTGATGAGATATAGGCTTCTTTATTAATCCCAAAGGGAATTTGGGGTGTTACAGCAGCACAATGTGATAAGAAAATGAATGGGGGTTTTTTTTGCCTCTAGATTTGTGCTAGTGAACCTTTTAGGCTTCGATTTGCGTAGAGTAGTGGACATTGGACAATCTTGCCAACTTGCTCAACATGAGCTCAATTTCATAATGTTGATGGGGGACTTGGCTGCAGCCTGATCCCCTATCTGTTGTGCTAGACTACAGCTCATTAATTTACCAAATCAATTAAAAAGACATGGACAGGATTGTGTTACAGATAATGCCAATCTAATGTTACACAACAATGAGTCCAAACTAGACCTGATATGTACCTCATTGTTATGCCATTTTCTGAGCAGTACGGCCAATGGCAAAACCTCAGGTCATAAGGTTATAAACAAAACCATAAAGTGAGGAGCTCAAACAATCACTGAGTAAAAAAAAAGTATCAGATTGCTTTGACGAGGCCAACATTCATTCATGAATAAAACTAAAGGGCTACAATACCTGGGGTTTATAATCGATACCCTGCTACTCAGGTTGTACAAAATGGCTAGAAGCAAGAGTCCCTTGACATAGATCCAGCTCCGTAAACCAATCTTGTTACACAGCGCTATTCACCCCGCAGACCTTTTGGCAGTAGATGCATTGCAAATAAACTGGTCTGTCAGACGATCAACAGGTTCCTTAATAGCCTGCAGTGTCTTAATTCATATTTATCCATACTTTTTAGGGTAGTAAACGGTATGCATTTGTTATGGTGTTTTCAAAGGCACATGGATGTTTGTTTTCATTAATTATATATTTTTTCAGTAGAACAAATGTACATTTAAGCAACATAATACCATGTACTTAAGTCAACTATATAACCTAGGTACTCTGACCTAGGTTATATGGTAAGGATTGACATTTTTTACTTTGCACGTAACTCTATATTTGCTTCCTCCTGTGTTCCCTCTCAGATTCACAGTGTTGTTCTCCCATGGTAACGCAGTAGACCTGGGCCAGATGAGCAGTTTCTACATCGGCTTGGGCACGCGCATTAACTGCAACATATTCTCCTACGACTACTCGGGCTACGGAGTGAGCTCCGGCAAACCCTCTGAGAAGAACCTGTACGCCGACATAGATGCTGCCTGGCACGCTCTGCGCACACGGTATGCTATGATCTGATCTGATCTATGTCCATTATGCTGTTGTATTGTCAATGCTGTTTTGGTTGATTTGACGTTTTGTTGCCAGCATAAAGTGTTTTATTGTAACATTCTTATTTATTGTCTGTTGTTGGCGACAGTGTGCCTGATGATGTACAATAACCAGTAAAATGTTAGGTCTGGGACTCGATCAAAAAAAATCGAATTAATTTGAAACATTGTAATTTATTAATCACATTTTAATCACATATCAATATTTGACCTGAGAAGCTTTTTTTTTGGTCAATTAAAACAGAATTTGGTATACGAGTGAATCAATGAGTCTTTTAAATCAAAATTTCCCATCCACTGGGCCAAGCAAAGCGGTCTGCTCGTATGCGCGATTATAATCTCAATTAATCAGTTAAAGTCCAAGCCCTAATGTACAGTACAGTACAGTACAGTGTGTGTGTATATATATAAAAAAAATCACACCCGTGTGAAGTGAGGGGCACTAATATATTAAAGTCTAACTCATGTTGATTAGGTGATGTAATGATGATGATGTAAATCAAACGGTGCCAACACAAACATTAAACACCATTAACAATAAAGAGACAATATGACGTATTGAGTTACATTATGACGTAATTATCCCTTCACTGTCAATGGCGTTTACAAAACAAACATTAAACCTGTGTATAGGGCGCAAAAGGCTGCATTTTTCATATATTACAGGTTACATGAAATGAAATCCTCATACGTTGTCAGTGGGCTGGAGGAAGAGATCCCACTTTTTATAGAATTTATCCTCTTGTTGTAGTATGAATGTTTTTCCATGACGTATACTTGACAGTAATGTCCATCCAATGTTCTTTTTATTTGGAGTATATTAAGCCGGCAACAGTATTTCTTTTTTAAAGCTATCCAAAACTGGCTACAGCAGACTGGCTACTGCGTTTCAATAAGAGTGCGCACAGTTTCTTTTTCACGACCGAAGCGGAAAAAACATCTGCATCTGTGTGCAGCCAGGGAGAAGCGATGTCCAAGCATATAGCTGTATGCTGAAGCTATAGATGCCATACAGCTCACCATATTAAATGTGTTTGTGTGAATGGCCACTAAAACCCCTGGGCGCTGTTGCCACCATAGACTCTCGTTTCTCTTGGAATACTTTTCCGGTCCCCTAAAAATAGCTAGCGACCGTGCGCTAAAGCTAATAACCCTATTTAAGGGTCTTTAGAAGCATTCATATTTTAAACGTGCGGTAACGTAACCGGGATTTACTATTGAGCCGCTAAACATAGTCGCTTTGTTCAATCCGATCGATCTGAGCCGTAATTCAGAGATAAAGGGCTATA
This sequence comes from Electrona antarctica, assembly GCF_951216825.1. Classification (NCBI taxonomy): domain Eukaryota; kingdom Metazoa; phylum Chordata; class Actinopteri; order Myctophiformes; family Myctophidae; genus Electrona; species Electrona antarctica. The sequence continues at coordinate 16,297,147 of NC_136812.1, forward strand.
AAGATCAGCGTCCCCAGTGCGTCACGCGTCCCCAGTATTGTGTGAGCGCCGCCATCTTCAAACAGGCAAAACACATTGAGCACAGAGCTGCCGATCGACAGGGAGCCCTGTAGTGATGCGCGGGCCGGCCCGTTGCCCGCAGGTCCCGCGGTTAACCCGCGGGGCGGGCGAACGGGTCAAGGTTTTCAGCGCAATTGACGATATTCAGACCGCGGCCATCTTGCCAGCAAGATGCTAACTAGCCATTGACGCCCATTCATCCAAATCTATCTAATTGTATTTATAATCTGTAAAGTTTTTGTTTCATAAAAATCAACCATAGACATGTTATGAGCTACTTCCTGTCAAGAAGTTCTGTGCGGGTTATTTTGTGTCAGGAGTGTCAGGATTTTGGGAGTGCTCATTGGATATCACTCAACAGCCCTGCGTACCACCTGTTTTGTATTTGCACATAAGGCAGGAGGAGGTTGCTTTACTACAAACCAAAGGACCAAAAAAAAGGATAGGGGGAAAAAAAGCATTCCGGTAGCCTACCTTATTCTCTCCCTCCTATTCTGTCTCCAAGACTCTCCTCTCCCTCTCTCCTGTTCTCCTATCTCTACTCTGAAATCATCTAGCTTGTTCAATGTGTTGCTTATTTGATAGCAAATTAGCAAGTAGTATGCACAGCTGCCAATGATATCCTCATTATCCTGATATATCGACCGGTGCAAGTCAACTTAATTTGATGTCCCATATAATGTTGTAGGACATGATACTCTGTCGTTCATTGTTATTGTTCTCTCATGTATTGAATTGTAGCCTACACAATTATAAGACACAGGAAAGTGTCTATCCTACTAAAAACCGAACCATATGGGGCTGTATGCGCTTTGGTTTTGTTCGCTCCCGTTTCATCGACTGATTGTAAACGCACTGTCTCTCTCTTTCTCTCTCTCTCTTGCCCGCTCGGTATATGAAATTTAGCCTACAATATATTTATTATTTTATTCATTTGCTTATTTTATTGTTTTGAGGTCTCCTTCCTACCTCCATCTGCTGTCAGTAGCCAAGCCAACATTATGAACAAAATGCTGCACAGATGTAAATTGATGGGGAAATAGCCCAGTCCCCCCTCTCCTCTCTATCGAAAGCAATTGAATCAATGGACTGGACTTGCTGCGTGTTGAAAAGTAGTTGATAGGCTTTTTTTTGCGGGCCGCGGAGCGGGTGGGTCGTTGATTAATATATTGTTTTGTAGGGCGGGTTGGTGCGGGTTGGCTCCCGTGGCGGGACGGGATGGGCGGGTTATGAAAAAAAGCCGGCCCGCACATCACTAGTGCCCTGCTATGCGGTAAATATGATCGAGATGAGTATTCATTAATAAAAAGCAATAAAAACACGTTAAACACATTCCTGGCCATGGGGGATTTCATGAAATACACGTAACGTTCATTTAGTCTGTGGCCATGAGTGAGTTAAATTACCACATTGTCAGTTAGCTGTGTTGCTGACGCTGAGGAAGAACTTTACAATATGAGGAGAGGGGATTCATCAACGTTTAGCAACAGGCTACATGCCATTTTCAGTGGAATTATTCATCATTATTATTATTTATTATTTTCAGTGGAAGAAAGCAACACAAAGTGACAACCAACACTTGACTGCATGACGGGTGTGATTTGCTATAAAAAGGTTGAGCTGACTTCAACTTTTTTCAGCTCTGCAATGACGCGGCAAAGTGTCATTGCAAATCATATGTTTTTGTTTCACCGTTTACATTCCCTTTCATTCTCCCCACCACAATACGTGCTCTCTTGCGTAAAAGGAAGAAAAACAACTAAATTCTTTCCTTTAACCAGTTCCCTGTACTATTTAACCCTAACCTTTTTCTTGGTGACTGTGGCTTGAGCAACTCTTCAAAGGTGACTTTATTGTAGCTGGCCACACTTGGTCATTTTGTAGCTTTTGTCACTGCTAGTGTGTGAACGCAGCAATATAGTGATCAGTCAGATACATCTCACCCCCTGAGACCCAATTTCAGCATGCTCCTTAGCTAGGGTTGGGATCCGGATTCCGGAATCGGAGGAACCGGGTCCATCATCCTGCTATACAATTACTATACCAGTGGTTCTCAAAAGTTTTAATTGCAAGGACCACCATAAGCATCTGAGAGTGTACAGCAATGGAACCATTTGTACTCTCTCAGAGTTGCAGTACTGTAAGGTTTCATTTGGAACCCCTGGCCTATAGGAATCGTTAAGGAACCAGAATCGCTAAAATCCTGAAGGATCCCAACCCTACTCGTAGCTACAGGACAGCCTTCCTCTACCAGGTGCTGTTTTTTTGTGCAGGCTGAGGTTCCACTTCAGAGGAAGTAACTTTGCACGATCACATGACATCCACTTCTGGTTTCATCAAGCCTAGACTTATATACTAAAAGTTACTTTTAAACTGAGCAATAAATAACTTTAATAACTGAATGTTTTAACTATGCAATTATCTTTAGATGACTCAGGAGTCAGCCACAGACTGATGATTTTGACAATCTGGCATATCTCCTTCCTCTGATAACCTTAACTCGTCCCCTAAAGAAACCTGGCCCCAGTCGTGCTGCACTAATGTAGCGCAACCCCAGGGCGGAGTAGGGAGCTGCGAAGTGAGGTTATGGAAGGTGTAAAGAAAGGAGACTGGGATAGTGCAAAGACGAAGGCGACAGTAGAGCAGTGGCACATAGAGATGCAGAGGAGGGGTTTGTGGGGGGATGGGGGATGCAGATGAGGGGTTTGTGGGGGGATGGGGTTGAAGAGATGGGGGAGTAGAGGTAAATGTCTCTCAAGGACATTGCAGTGTGATAGTGTCTTATTAGCGGGATGTGGAGTTGCCTCACTGCAGCTGTTGCCCTTGGGTAGGTTGACACAGCAGAGCATCGACAGCGCTCAGTGTTTGTGTTTGTAGCCTTATATTCTTTTCTCCACAGTTACTCATCTGCTCATTCTGCTGTCAATCTTTTTGGATAAAAGAGCAAATATTTACTCAACTAGTTCACACAAAGCATATTGGAACTGCACCACGTTTTTAAGATTATACGATCTCACATCTCTGTTCTAATGCTTGTTTTCAACAGGTATGGCATCAGCCCAGAGAACATCATCCTCTATGGACAGAGCATTGGAACAGTACCCACAGTAGACCTGGCATCACGTTATGAATGTGCCGCGGTGGTACTCCACTCTCCTCTCACCTCAGGCATGAGGGTAGCCTTCCCTGACACAAAGAAGACCTACTGCTTTGACGCCTTCCCCAAGTGAGTCTCCCGATTGGTGGATAGTCATCCCTCAACTTAGTCTCTTATGCTGTCTACACTTTCATCTTTCTGTATCGTCGGGTGGAAACCTCATGTGTTCAAATTCAAAAGTTTCGAGCTTGTGGATCTGCTACTTGATGATGCTTTTGTGTGATGCTGTAGTATAATCAAGTAGGGCAGGGGTGGGCATCTGGCGGCCCGGGGGCCACATGCGGCCCCCACCTTCACTTAATGTGGCCCTCAGGTGAATGTCAGAATACTGATATAACATTGGTTTACAATTCCATAACATGCAAACACGGCCCGCTTTATTAGTAGCTCATTGCTCAACACAAGTATAATTAAAGGCATTTGAAACTACATAAAAATGTAAATTTTCAGGATTCCAATTCAAAAATAGCAAAGAATTATTCAAGATTTCAATTTGAATATAGCAAAAATAGCCGATCTACAAGCTCAAAACGCGTCGCAGCGCGACGCGTTTTGAGCTTGTAGATCGGCTATTTTTGCTATGACAGTAATGTATGGCCCTAGGGAGTGAGTGTGGAAATATAGTGGCCCTCTCCATCGTCACAGTTGCCCACCCCTGAAGTAGGGCATTCACTTGTGAAAAAACACAAAGTTAATTATGGAGATAAGAGGTTTCTGCCCGACAGCAACGATATGTGACTCTGTCTCTCACTCTGTCCCTCAGTCTGTCATTAGTTCTGTCTTGCTCCCTCTTAGATTGTGTCCTTTCATGAGTTCACTTAGCGGTCGGCTTCCTGTTGGCATTTCCACACAATTAATAGGCTTGGCAGTGCGTGCCACATGGCAAGTTGAAATGAACTTGCAGTGTCATTTGTGAAAGTACTTGTTCAAGTCAAAGGGCCATGCTTTTAAGAGCAACTCCTCTCTACTGTGCAGCATTTTAGCTTTCAATGCATTTCTCTGGGCAGTCTTAACCATTTCCCCGCCAAAAAACGTAGCCTGCGTTATTTGTCGGAAAGCGACTCCGCCAAAATACGTAGGCTACGTTTCTTCAGTTGTATAAACGTGTTTGATCCGATCTAGTGGAAAGGCTACTCACATTAGCTTCGGATGGCTATCTGTTTTGCTTAGACACTGGGCTGCGCCATGACGCCATCTTGGTTGCGCGTGCACGCGCACGCACGCTTTCAGTCGCTTTAGTCTCCAAATCCCCCTCCCAGGTGGCATTTCTGGTCAAAACAATGCTTATTGCACGGAGCCTGGCAGTCGCAGTAATGGCGCCGGCCAGTACTTCTCATGCACAAGGCAGAGAATAACAACCGGTCGAGAGTCAACACACACCATTAAGGTGACACAACATCCGGTCGCGGTGTTTTGGATCTTCAAAATAAGGGTTGAACGGGGCGATATCCTGGCATATACAGTAGTAATCATTCTTTAATTAATCGTGGTGGGATTGTGTTAATATTCCTTGTATTTTCTACAGAATTTCATGTTTGGTCACTATGAGTATGTACTGTATATGTAGCCAGCAAGAGTTGTTAACAGTGCAACAGTCATTCTTACCGGTATTTGTGAGATTATGTTCAGTTTATATACCGGTAGTTAAATCTGAATCCCCCACTAGGTAGGCCGTCGATTACTCACCTGATTAAACCCAGATAACCATAACAGTCTTTATATGACACTAATGAATCATCCTACTGTATAAGTCTTCCTCATACTGCTCAATAGATTTGGACAATTGCAGGCGTGCATGAATGAAATAATCAAGGGCCCCCCTGTGTGTTGTTGCTTTTGTCCTAATTTACACTCGTTTAATGGGAGACAAAGTAAATGGGAGGCTGTGCCAGCCTTTGCACAGTTAAGTCGCAGATGGTACCATTGGGTGGGGAGAGGAGATGGCGTAGACCAGGGAATGCCTCTCCACAGTGTGCTGTGAGAAAGCCTCCAGTGTTCTTGTATTGTGCCTATTTCTCGAGCGTGGTCCCTGGCCGGCTGCCTTCCCCGGGATCAGTCTGTATGATTATTTCAATGTTGCTCTGCTTCTTTCTTTCTCTCTCAACACACACACACTTAACACCTCATATACAATTTACACGTTGGATTCTCACCATCAGCTGTAAGTGCTGCTAGAATGTAATTGAATGAAATTAATGAATGAATATTTATTTCGATCTTTTTTTTACAATTTAACATTTTCTTTCAAAGTGATCGAAAAGGCATAGGCAGAAGCTTATAGCTTATTGGTGCCTATCCTTATCACATTCTGTTACAAAATAATAAACAAACAACAAATAAACAATAAAAGAGAACAGAACAAAACAATAACAAAACAAAAAAACGGAAAAGGAAGAAAAAAAGACAAATGCAAAATGGACTACTTCAATACACTACACAGGATAACAGATGACTCAATCCCCCACTCATTCCAGGTTGTATTTATCCAATAATGCCTGTTTGAGCCTTTTAAAAAAAAAATTGCTTTAGGTTTATGCTTTGCTTTATAAGCTCAGGCAAGCCGTTCCACAGCTTTACTCCGTGAACAGATATACACACATACTGTACTGTACTCTTCAAAGTAGTTCCAACACCTATTTGTTTAAAGTTTAATTCCCCTCTCAACTCATACCTACCATCCCTATCCCTAAACCTTTTTTGAATATTGCCAGGAAGCAGTATATGTCTTGCTTTATATAATATTTGTGCTGTTTTAAAATCAACTAAATCAAAAAACTTTAATGTATGCGATTTCAGAAACAGTGAATTTGTGTGTTCATAATATCCTACCTTATTGACTATTTTTTTTCTGCATTATGTTTATTGGAGGAATTAATTTCAACAGAATTGTTGAATTGTTTGTAGGACTAGGAATGGGTATTGGGTATTCAACTCAAGTGAAGACTGACAAGTGAGATTGACTGTCCATTGTAGGTGTGCAGAAGGACTTTTTTCTTACATTCTTATAGTTAAAATAGCTGACAATATGTGAAAAAGGTTTTACAACTGATCAGCATGATTGCAACAATTAGGAAATCCCAGGTTTAGTTCACAGTATGTTTTAATGTAATGCCTCTTTGTTATAGATTCCTAAATGCATGCTCTAATAATCCTAAACTCTGACCTCTTTTCACCCATTCTACCCTATGCTTGCTTGTCTCAGCATCGAAAAGGTATCCAAGATCACGTCTCCGGTGCTGATCATCCATGGCACGGAGGATGAAGTGATCGACTTCTCTCACGGCCTGGCGCTGTTCGAGCGCTGCCCCAAGGCTGTGGAGCCCCTCTGGGTGGAAGGAGCCGGACACAACGACATTGAACTATACAGCCAATATCTGGAGCGCCTGCGTCGCTTCATAGGACAGGAGTTGGCAGTGCCGCATGCCTGACCGTTGCACCTCATCACTATCACCATCATCCTTACCATCATTGTTGTCACTGTCATCATCAATGTTTCTATTATGCTCCTGGCTCATATCCAGCAGCATATTTTCCATTCAGGTCTGGATCAGCTTGTTTAAAGGGAAACTTCTTGACTGTACTTAATTTGAATCCTAGTGTTCTGTTGTGAGGGGAACATGTGAAAATCTGTCATAATCTAACATTTCAGAAATCCTTGTGTGTGTGTCTGTGTCTGTCTATTGCTTTTTGCCCAAATTGGGAAATGCCTGATGCCACAGTACTGATGTCATAGTGACATCCAAGTACTCTGATAATGGGTAACTGCACTAGCACAAAACTTTCCAAATGTATTTTCCAAAGCTTGTGTTGGAAAATTGACATGAGCCAGCCTGCATATAAAACTAAACCATGTCACCTGGCAGCCATTTTCCAGCGTTGGCTTTCAAGAACACATTGGGAAGTGTTCCATCAGATTTCCACATGTCCGCTTCACAATGGACTGGAGCGATAGGATTCATGTTAATATGAGCTGAGTTTCCCTTTTTAAGAGTGTCTGATGGAAATGGTGGTGTCATGACCCTCTCTGCTGCAGCACACCAGCACTTCCTCTCCAGTTTTCAGAGAACATACAGTCTTCACTACAACAATGTGTGACCATTGCCTGGTATGGCAGTGGGATACACTCCTTTGAATTTGGAAGGACAGAGGTTCAAGAGTCTCTCAACACAAATGGTCCCTGTGAGCAGCTGCACTGTCCTTTTTGTTTGGATTTGACCCTTGTTTATGTCTCATACCTGTTGTTAATGGCTGCCAGCAAAGCACCACTCTTACACTCTAGTTTCTATCATCCCAGGAGACAGTGTAGGGGCATTGACATTGTCCAGGCCTTGTGTTCTACCCCCAGCCTGGTTTTATTCACTCATTTCATGAAGGCCCTGACAACACTGAGCATTAAGGACACATCTTGCAGTATGTCCAACTGAGTGTTATCCTCATCGACGAATGTTCGTTTCACTTTTGGAATGGACCTGATTCACCGGAATTTGCCCCAACCCTGCAAACACATGAACACTTGTTTTCCTTTTTAAAACGAAGAACTAAACATTGCTGCACTACTGTTCTTTTAATTAGTTTAATATTGTTTATGTGTGTTTAATGACTGTTGAAGGCTGCGGCACAGAGCTCTAATGAAATACTCACATTTTAGCATTTGAAATTGGATTGTGGTTATCTTTGGGTTTTATTTTTCTTTGCGGGGGCGTGCAACACGTCTCCAGCCGTAATTGAGCTGTGGATGTCTGATCATTAGCTACTGGTTAGGTTATTAACATGACATTATTGATTATTGTTCAGCCACTATGACATGCTAAATGTACAGCATGTCCTTTTCTCACTCTGGTTTACAATATCTTAACTATTTTTTTAATATTGGCCCATGTTGGTACATATCCGATAGTGGAAACTTAGATTATGATATTATTATTAAGCTTGAATGTTGTTCAAATTAATTTCAGTGGAACCCAAAAGGCCAGGAGAACAGGTAGTTCTATACTAAAAATATTTGGTAGAATATGTTCAGAACCTTCATATCTGCTGGTGTGACCTTTGACCCCTCAAACCTCTTACTTAACTATGTTGTATTACACCTGTGAATAATTGCTTTTTGCTCTTATCGTTGGGGGTGATCACTTAATTTGAACCTTAGAGATTTTATATCATTTGTCTCGCTACAATCTTATTTTCTAATAAAATATGGATTTTTGCATATATGTAAGCTAATTCCTAACTCTCGAACCTTTATTGAATGTCTAACTTCTTACTTTTTAACTATACTTTTTAAAACTCTGCCATTTGTAAGTCATAGTAGGGTGAAATCCTCAACCCTTAATTGTTTATGATTGTTTTGAAGCGGGATAGGGATTTACAACAAAGATAAATTGTATATTGATTAGAAACCAAAGCTTTACAGATGCTATTCGTTGGCTGTACATTAGCTTCCCCAGAACCAACGTCATGTCCTAGTACTGTAGGCCTATGTACGGTATGTGGATATGAAATCAAAAAGCATTTGTGTGATTGCTCCCTCAACAAATTCCAGAGCAATCTCATGTGTGTTAACAAACAGAGGAACACCTTTGAATGCCACATGTTCCTTCAAAGCTGTTTCTAAAAGACCATAGAGGCTTGTGGGTGTTTACTGTAAATGTTGATGCTTATTTGTTAGCGAATATGCGCATTATAACTTTTCACATCAGTTATGTCAAAAGAGGTGTGTGTGTGTGTGTGTGTGTGTGTGTGTGTGTGTGTGTGTGTGTGTGTGTGTGTGTGTGTGTGTGTGTGTGTGTGTGTGTGTGTGTGTGTGTGTCTTTCTTTAAGGGAAGATAAAGACTGACAAAAAGCTCTAAGCAGAAATGAAGAGTTTGTTTAAAAATATATATATTTAAAGAAATGTCTTCTTTTGTATCCAAATGAATTATATGGATCTTTATGCATTTAGATGTTGGTGAGAGTTGGGGAAATGATGTGGTGGATGAAGGGCCAGTTGGGATTGTTTGTCATATATCATGTTTATTATTTCCTGTTATTTTTAGTTTCAAAGATATCATCTTTTTCCAAGAATTCAAGAGCATAGTAAATAAATGAATTGATAATATACAGTATAATGTCCATATCTCTGTAACTGTCTCTTTGAAATATTGTATTTCCTTTTCTTTTCAAGGAATCAATGTCATAGAATTTTGCATTCACCTCAATTAAATCCAGTAAATAAAGATCAATGATCAGCTAAATGTATAGCCATACGGAAGACCAATAGGCAGCAAATCCTGTTGGATCACTGGTGACCACCAGAACTATGTCAGCCAGTAACTTTTTTTTTACCCGTGTTTAACAGATGGGTTTGGTTATTATCTTGCCAAATGATCTGTTTTAATTATACTAGCACAAGGCATTGTCTGTCCCAACCTCCGACTTACACCATGAAGAGATGGGGGAAATAGACAGATGGGTCTTAAGCTAGCTCAAACCACCCTCCCCCTAACACACATAGGCTACACACTCCTGTGTCTTTGTCAATGGACTACATAAATAGTCTGGTGTCCCACTCAAATGCTCTTATGGCCTGGCACATGGATATGGATTAAGGCAGATGCAACACTACATGCCTCCAGCACATGGCAAAGTTAGTGCAGCTTGACCTGTATCACACACTACACACTACCCCCATTCCCAGACAAAACAATCGCCACAGCCCCAAGGTATGACGTTGGCCTAGACTAGAGAGACAACTCTGAATACTGTGTATACCAATATCCTAATACTGTACACGCGTGTACACTGTGTGTGTGTGTGTGTGTGTGTGTGTGTGTGTGTGTGTGTGTGTGTGTGCGCGCGTGCGTGCGTGTGTGCACTTTAACATAATGCTGAACATCATTGTAATCAGTCTAATGATTAGACTAATTACAAGTGATGGTTTGATGATGAAGTGATTAAAGAATGGTCTATATAGGGCTAATAACAAGATGATGTAGGCTAATATTTGACTATTTGTGGTCTTCAGCTTGCACGGCACATGATGCGAATGGACTAGGAAAGGGTAAAGTAAAGGAAGCAATGTGCTGACATGCAACAATGTCGTGTACGGTGTAGGCGCCGAGTGGGTGGGTGTCGTCACTGCGCGGCCACCAGGGGCGTGAATTTCACCGGTTTCCCCGACACACTGACACACAATGACCCAACACACACCGTGACTGGCAACTACTGGCAAGAGGGTAGATAGGAGTACTAGATGAGGCAATGGTTACACGCAAAACTGGGACAGGGAGTAAATAGCTTTATTCTGCCTATGTTTTTTGTTTTTTCGTCACCCCATTTTCGTCACAACGGTTCAAGTGAGGGTGTGGCATTGGCAACATTACTACCTCAAATAGTCTAGTCCACGCAGCGCGAAGAAGAATAAATAATGGAAACGTTTGCGCACACTGACTACTTTGCCGCAGAATGCTTGGTTTCCATTTCCACAGGACCAGTGTTTCGTGACCCCGGCGGGCCTTCGCGGAATTACTCCCCGCAGCAGCCGCAGGACCGAGGAGGGTCCATCGAGGACAGGGAGGTTCTGGACACGCTGAAAGAGAGACCCAGTTGTTGTACTGGTGAGGGGACGCTCCTTCGACCAATGTCGGCCCGATCTGATGATAGTACTAACTCTTACGTCGGGGACGCTGACAGTCTCAGCAGTTCATGTGGGGAAAGTGGCTGCTCTCCAACGCCACCATCCACTACTACTATTATACCGTCCACACAGCAGCACCAGAGCTCGGCAGCTGTGAGGAGATACTGCTGTACATACAGAGACTGTAACAGAACCTATGGGAAATCCTCTCATCTGAAGGCACATCTGAGGACTCACACAGGTATAGTGTTCACTGTTCACGGGTGACATTGGAAACTATTAAACTGTTACATTACAGCGGTACAGCCCGTTATAGGCTAGTCGTAAAATAACGTACAAAAAGCGTAGCTCACATATCAAAGCTATAACCTTGGAGGGGGCCTATAAAATATAACTGATCACTGTGGATCCATCAAACTCATCTGTGTGTACTAGTAGCCGAAAGAAGTTATAGGCTACGGAAACAGCTAAACATCATAGGCTACATTATAAAAATAAAAATAAAATAGTATAGGCCTAGTATAGGCATGGAACAGGACCACCATATTGGAAACAAGTGTCATTTATTGACATTATTGTGTGTTATTCTCCTAGCCTGGGTTTAAGTTATATTGTGATTTTACTTAGGCTTATAAGTTTTACAAAAAATGTATCAAACAGAAACTGAAAATGGTGCCTCTAGAGTTGACTGCTACTTGACCCAATGCTGTAAACCTTTGCTCTAGTCTTCTATTATCCAACATGGCAATTGGCATATAATAAATACATAACAGGTTTAATTAAGGCTTTGTGTTTGTATGGTATCAACTGAGACCATGGCAAATTATTTACCCCAATCCAAAAAGTAGTTGGGTAGTTGTTTTGTCACATCATGGATGGGTTATGTATTTGTTTTTAGCCAGCAAAGATCCTTAATTCATATGCTAATCAAATATTTATCAAGGTCATCAGGTAATCTGTGGAGTAAATTAAGCAAGAATTCACACAGTTATCTCTGGTCATTTACTTGGATTTGCCCTTGGAAATTACAGATTAAAGGTAGGGTAATTGATATTGTGTTGTTAAAATAAATGTTAAATAACTCTATATTCTCATTCTGATAGTGTTTTATGGTTATTAAAGATCTGAACAAACACTATCAATGATTACTATCAGAATATAGAGCTTTAACCTCTAGCATTGTGAAGAACACTAGGAGAAACCTGTAAAAGTGTGAATTCTCTGTGGTGCAGTGGTGAGGTCAGTCTTCAATACAGAGATTCCTTGTTCGATTCACATGACTTCCATGGTTGTCCATTTAACAAAAAGCTTTCTGTCAAACCCAAAAATATCACTTGCCTGCCTTTAGTTTAAATATAGAAGAAAGAAGAAAACATGTATGTAAATTCACACTAACGTGTATTGTCTCATACTCATACAAAAGAACACTGAGTAAGTATACTGTAATGCTGGACATGCAAACAAAAAAAAAGAGAAAAAAGAAAAAGCATAAAGCAATGTTATAGGGTTACACAACACACTTTTAATATACTATGAGGCACTGCAAGCTTCCAAACAGAATCCACATGGAGGGAATAAGTATACTAAAAGCCAGCATGAAACAAAAAATCACACCTGTGTGAACTGAGTGGTGCAAATCCCCCCCCCCCCCCCCCCCCCCCCCTCCTCTCTCTCTCTCTCTCTCTCTCGTTAGCAGGCAACAATGCAGCACTATCTCTCTCTCTGTTTCTGGCACAACAGCGCCACTTTTGGTACTCATTGGTACTGGTGCTCATAGTCACATAGTCACACACAAACATGGTTGAACAACACAAACACGGTTGAACACGGACATTGATGTTCCTTGGAGTGGTTGCACCACTAAAAAATAAAATAGACTAGGTATAATAACGGCATAGAGATCCAGTGCTGATTTCAGCCTTCATGTGGTCAGTATGTGATGTCAGTCATCTATGACTTTGAGTATCTATGATGTACGTATGACCTATTGTGTATGGCTAGTGGCTACAAATGTCCTGTGCTCCGCCATTGTTCGTCCTTTTGACTGTCGGTGAAGTCACTGAAGGCACACGCACACAGCTGTTATAATCAATTACATGGTATTGACTGTGTCAATCATCTGCAAATAATTTAGGCAGGGTTTCAGCCCGATCCAAGCCTTCATCATACATTTAAAGTTAAATATAAAATGCATGGAGGTTCTAAGTTGATGTATGCACAAGAATGATGGTGCTGATCAGTCCAGCGGTTTGCAAGATTACAGTAGTTACGGACACACACACACACACACACACACACACACACACACACACACACACACACACACACACACGTGTGTGACCTGACCAGAGAATCATAAAATACTCTCTTGACTAAATATTTGACTGTTACTGTTTTCTGTTCAACAGGAGAGAAGCCCTTCACCTGTACCTGGCCTGGGTGTGACAAGAGGTTTGCCCGTTCAGATGAACTGGCTCGCCACACTCGCACTCACACGGGGGAGAAACGCTTCCTATGTCCTCTGTGTGACAAGCGTTTCATGCGCAGCGACCACTTGCTGAAACATGCACGCCGTCACCCTGACTTCCAATCCGACATGGTTAGTCGGAAGGTGGATGGAATTCACCAATGAGTTTGTCTTATTGATGAGACTTTGAATTAATTGCAGGTTAACTGTATCTCCAAGTGAACTACAGTCTCAGCTGTAAATGGTTAGTAGGTAAGAGGCTACTGTATTTGAGAGTGTGGGAGAAGCTTAGCTGTAGTGTAGAGTGTTAAATCAATAAAGCAATCCAGCACCAGAAAAAGGTCTGGATTGTGAATAGACTCGAGTCTAGAGGATTATGGGGAATGGAAGGGAATCCTCTGAAAGTTTACACAAATGAAAACCTCAACTGGATTTCACTGTGCTACCATTATTTATCTATGCCATAGTCTGGCCCAGCCGGGGAGGGCACGCTTGGAGCAAACGCTGGAGAATATTGGTTCACCGATCAGAGCCCCCCCACCCTGCCCCACTCCGCCCCTCCCCTCCCTGGTAGAAAACAGTGGAGAAAACTGACATCACTATATTGAGAGCGACGCCCCTCTGCACTGTAGTTCACTCCCACTCCTAGACCAGGAAATGTCTCACGTTCCCCCAGGCTTTCATTTTTTTGAGTCGTATAACGAACAAAAATAAAAGCCTGGCTACTGAAACTATCTATGCCATAAATTGTTAACTAGTGTTTATAGATTGTTACTTTTGTATGCCTAAATTGGTTTATGATACAGGGATGAAATTAAGATTGTTGCTGTATAGAATGTGGTGGTTGAATAATTTATATTATAAAACATATAGTATCTCTTTTGTTCTATCTATCAAGTATAGTTCAAGTACACATTTTTAGATCTGTTATATAGTTATTACGACACGAATGCACTTTCACAGTTTTCTTTAATTAGGCTTATTAATGGCTGCTACACGCACAGGTACCTTGAAATTGGATTAAATAGATACTTCAATTATTGTTTGTCCTGTTGATTCTAACCATCTATTTCCATCCCGACATGATTAAACCTTTCTGGAGTAGGATAGTAAAGGCATTATAAAGGGATCACTCATAATACGTTTATGCTATGTTGATGAATTGAATACATAGGACCACAATGGAAAGTCCCCAGGACTTTTTTCTATTATCCTTTTAGCCTTACTGTCTGACTGTACCACATGCTGTTTACATTTCTGACTAATAAAGTATTCAATCAATCAAAAGTGTTCTGTAATTAAAGTTTTGATGCTTTTATTTTATTTTTTACAAATGTTTAGAGTTGGAAATGTAACAAAGTTTTTTTTTTGTGACCAAATTTTTATTAAGTATTTTTCATTTTCATTACACATCCCCCATCGCCCCACCCTCCCCAAGGTTCCACTTATCGTTGCAACAAGAAAATACATTTTATCAGTTAGTTCAACATATTACAATATATAGGCATATTGGCTGGTAGACTTCACAATAAGATTGAAAAGTGAGCATACATACATACATACATACAAAATATGACATTATAGTTGTGCTTTGACCTTTTCTACCGCATCTGTAAGTGCTTCAATAGACTGCCTTTTTGCTCCATTAGCTCTCGCAATTGATATTTCCAACCCTAATACATTCAGAAATAGTATTTTCCATTTTTTTACAGAAAGACTATGAGGAGGTTTCCATCTAGACACCAGGAGATTTTTTGCAGCAGTAACTCCAGCAAAGAATACTTTTTTTTGCGTGACTGGTAAGGAGAGTGTGGAGTCATCATTTAATAACAAAATCTGAGGGAGACATGGTACCTCGATTGCAAACAGTTCAGATAAGGTCCTAGCTACTCGAGACCAGAATGTCTTGACCCTGGAACATTCCCAGAACATATGCATATATGTGCCCACAGTTCTCAATGGGCACAAGGTGCATACAGGGTTTGGTACTAATTGAAGTTGACAGCGTTTTCTTGGGGTTAAATAGAATCTGTGTATTAGTTTATAGTGCATCATCTGATGGTTATAATTACGCGAGGTTATAGTAATGTTGTTCCACACTCTCCTCCAATCCACATGTCCATAATCTTTCAGGTCTATATTCCATATTGTGGTAATTCCCATAAAGTTATTTGACACTTTTTGTAATTCTCCATATACGTGAGAGACAAAACCTTTGTTAATATTGGAGGTAACCATTTCGATAACTGGATGTTTGGGCAAATTATTGTTCCAAGGCACTCCATATGTACGCATTGCAGTGCGTAACTGTAAATAAAAGAAGAAGGAGGAGCCAGGTAGATTATACTTGGATTTGAGTTCTTGGAATGACATAAATTGCATTCCACAGTGTGCTGTGCCTGTGGAGAGAAAAGAACCCCCTGCCCCCTCCAATAGGAATATGTCTTTTTAGTGAGAGGGAATTGATATGATATACTTTATTGTCAGCTCACACAGAAATTTGTCTTGCAACTTAACAGCCTTACACATTTGACATAACACAGAAAACGTGTCTCTTTTCTCTTGTCTTCTCTGTGACACTGAGTTGGATGATTGAAATCAATTCAATATGCTGATATTAGTCTGTTTATTTCCCCAGAACACAATTATTATTTTTGCACAACATTTAAATAAAAAGGGATGTGCCGATGAGACATTTTGGCCGATATTGATATAATGAATTGCTGTTATGGCTGATAACGATGACCGATCTCATTCTGTATTAAAAAAATTATAATAATTTTGTCCATTCTGAAAAATACATTTAACAGGGTGTCTGCACTGCAGGCTTAGGCAAGTCAGATTTAACTTGAATACCTTTATATTTAATATTGTGAGCTTGTAGATCTGTTCAAGCTGTTACTTTGGGCTTGTTTATCTTTAGACAGATTGATTAATCGAACCGATTAATCTACCGTCACTAATAAATCTAAATTCCAAAAGAGAATTTTGCTTTTGAATTCTGTGGAGAAAAAGCTTGCCTGGTGCTGCAGTCAAGGGAAGAGGAAGGTCATGGCTGCAGCATTCAAGTCAGCAGATTTGCCTTCCACTCAGCAAAATGACTTGGTTCTTGTCCAGCATACTTCCTGGTCCCTGTATAGATCAACATTGTCAATCCTAAAACGATTTAGTGTTCATTCTAACAAAGATTCAGGTTCAAGCTGCACAAGAAAACCAAGGTGAAGCTTATTCCATCCTAGCCTGGCATTAGACTGATAACATGGATTCACTGAACACAAGTGAACACTGAACGTGTGAGTGAATCCACGTTCTCAGTCTGGCCAATGCCAGGCTAACTCCATCCTCTATCTATATCTTCCATATTTCTCAAAATTATTTTTCAGAGACTACTGCTCTGTCTCTGAATATAGAGCTTCCTTGTTTGAGTCCCAGACCTTATGTAGTTAGATTTTGAGGCAAAAATACAAAATAACACTTCAAAATAGGTGTGAAGGCGTTACAGTGCACTATATAGACCACTTGGTCTATATAGTGCCCTGTCTCTGAACATGGAGGTTCCTTGTTTGAGTTCTAGAACTTCTGTAGTCAATTCCTTAGGCTAATACACAAAACACTTTAAAAACACAAGGGGATATACCTATTATTACGTGTGAAGGTACCTGTACACTGGTGCTCTGTCTCTGAACACAGAGCTTCCTTGTTTGAATCTCAGACCTTCTGTAGTTATGTTTTGAGACCAACATATAAAAGAACACTAAAGACAACTCTTCAGCAGCATGGTGTGATGGTCTAGTCACTGGACTAATGCTTTGACTCTCAGCAGCGTTACTATGTTCAAGGCCTACTGTGAGGCGGGCACAAATTAGTATAGAGATTGCACATTGCTGGTTGGAAGTGTCATGGTAAGTGTCAAAGTGTGGTTGAGCACGCACACACATGGTTATATTGATAGCCCAAGCTGTTCTACGATCTATCCTGTTCTGTTGATCATTCAAATAAACCGGGACTCCTGTGGGGTTCTGAAGCACAGCTAACGCTTTTGTGTACTTGACAGGAAGAGCATAGTTCAATGTTTTCTTCCTCCATGCCATAAAACCAGTGAACATCTCTCAGCTCTGTTATCTGTCAACTGTCATGCGGTTCTGGGGATGGTAAAGCTAGTGAAGACCTGATATGATTGTCAATTATTCTTCTCTGGTTTAACTACTTGGAGAGGATGTCAAGAAAAGTAAAGAACACCTTTCCCTGATGGTTCTCTTTCAAGCTCTGAGCTCCATGGCCCTTTTTTGTAAACACACAAACAAGCAATTGCACACCATGACACACGCTGTGGCAACCCAGGGGAGAATAGGCAAGATTCACAATAAAATAAGAGGCTCAGAGTCAGAATCAACATAAATTGTCTTTTATTAACTCGTTAGGGAAAGGGGAAAACGGGGCAAAACATCAACTCAGGGTTCCTCCTGTCTGGGGCTTGGGCTTTTAGTCCTGTGGGCAGAGCAGAGAGAGAGCTAGTGACTATACTGTATTCAGGGGGTGGAGAGTGCTGTAGGCTCTCCCTTGTGGAGTTCAGTCGGCCTAGGAGGGAGGGAGAGAGAACGAGACCAGGTGAGCCACAATACACGCACAGCACATCCAAGTGGGTCCAAAGGTTTGAGTTAAATCTTGTACTCACTTGTGAAATATCCATCATACCAGCCTCCTCATGAACAGAGTGATTCCTGCTTCCTCACTCCTCCATTAGTCCAAACTGACTCACCAGGCAGCTTGGGCGGCGGCTATTTAAAAGCTTCTGTTGATTGCCTTACTGGCTGCAGGTGCGTCCATGTCCAGGCTCCCCACGCACGCACGCACGCACGCGCGCACACACACACACACACACACACACACACACACACACACACACACACACACACACACACACACACACACACACACACACACACACACACACACACACACACACACACACACACACACACACACACACACACACACACACACACACACACACACACACACACACACACACAGCGGGCAGCAGTGGCCGAACGGTTTGCGGAGCGGTCTTGTTATCGGAAGGTCGCCAGTTCGTATCCCCGGACCGGCACGTTAAAATTACCACCGCTGAAGTGCCCTTGAGCAAGGCATTGAACCCCTACCATGAAATGTTCTATGAGCAGGGTCTGGCTGTAAACAAGTTCGTCGAGCTTAGTCCATTCACCCTGGGTAAACAAAGAACTTTGCTTTGCGTTACACACACACACACACACACTCCCACTCCTCTCCTCACCACCTTATACAGGGGCACCATCAAGTCCATCCTCACTTACAGCTTCACCTCCTGGTTCGGCAGCCTCAAGGCAGAAGAACATCAGTTGAATCATGTGGTGAAGACAGCTGGGAGGGTCATTGGTGCCACTGCCTCTGTTCCCTCCTTGTTGGTGCTCAGAAGAGCCACCAGCATTATAAGGGACCATCATCCCTCCCGCAGCCTGTTTGCCCTCCTATACCCTCTGGAAAGAGGTACAGGAGCATTAAGGCCAGGACAAGTAGGATGAAAAACTGCTTTTTCCCGAGCACATTGAGGCTCATAAATGAACTGCCTAACCTCAGTAAAACTAGGCCTTCCCGGGAGCCAATCAGACACATGGTGAGGCGGGTCTACCCTAGAACTGGTGGGATTCATAATCACGCGTCTTGCGTTTGACACATACATGTGAAGGTCAGGATTGATGTCAGTGTCAGCTGACTACTCATTTTGACAACTGAAGTTAAATATTTAATAAAACCAAAGGCAACTAGTTTCACTCAATTTTCAATTTTCAATTTTGATGGAAGGAATTCAGTCAGGGTTTATCAAAGGAAGAGATTGTGAAATTGTGTTGACTGTTTGTCCACACAATGCTGCAGACGAGGAAAATCCAGTCCTGCAAAGTTTCTATTGCAAGCAGGCATGTTTGAACATACTGTACACAATGAATGTCTCTGTTAGGTCGGTACATATTGAAAGCAAACCATTACAGACAGTTATAGCTGTGGAGCAGTTGGTTAGGAGGAATAAGGAGGATAAGGAAGGAGATAATTCATATCAAACACAGGAATCTTGAAATTCAGCTATCATTAAATCTTGAAGTCATGTGTGTAATTCATACAGCACAATGCTTTCAAGACTATTAGGGTGTGGTCACACCAAACTTTAATTCTTCCTATGAGGGCGGATTCTGCCAATGCTTTTCAATGGGAACAGATTTTTTATTTTATTTTATTTTTTCAGAAATCTGCAAATGGCAACAAACCACTATGTTCCCTTTGAAAAGCTTTGCCAGAATCCGCCCTCATAGGCAGAATCAAAGTTTGGTGTGACCGCATCAGTAGCCAGTAGAGCAAGTAATAAAGTAATGATACATTAACTAGAAACTGGGTGACACACGCACGCACGCACGCACGCACGCACGCATGCACATGCACACACACACACACACACACACACACACACACACACACACACACACACACACACACACACACACACACACACACACACACACACACACACACACACACACACACACACATGTGGCTTACTGGTTGATTTGATTGGGTTTAAATAGAGCGAGTAATTGGTGTGTGGAGAGGAGTGATCTTGAAGTCCAGGGATCTCTGCCATATCTCACATCAGTTGTCCCAACACCATCTTTGGGATAATGCTGGATTCAGTTGACACTACTTTGTTGGAAGTCATCCTCTCTCCATTGCAAGGACTTTTATCCTGTGCTACTAAAAAATCACACTTGTGTGAAGTGAAGGGCGCTCTTATCATCATACATCATCCAAAGAAATCATCACATTCTGTGCTACAAACACACCTACACACAAAGCTGTGTATAGGAGGGGCTTAGCCTAGCGCCACTCAAAAGTTATATTTTCTTTTTTTTGTGGGGCACTATCCCCTCCAACGTCTGGCTTTCGGAAATTACGTCATATGGCAGCAAAGTCTATGGAGCTTTTAATGTTTGTTTAGAGCATTTTAAACAAACAGAGAGGCAGCCAAGTCTATGGACAATCTAGAGTACAATGTTTGTTTAAAGGAGTGAGACGCCCCTCACTTCACACAAGTGTGATTTTGCTATGGAGTTGGGACAACAGATGTTCAGGAGTGGAACTACACCTTTACCCCAACCTACACCCAAATCATGGGCACTTCTTAAACCCTGTCCAAACCACAAAGGGGCCTCTATGATTTTCGCATTATTCACTTGTCTCCCACAAGTCTCGTTCCAACAGGCTTTTCGCCTGACCTCCACCCCATTCACCTCCATAGTTGCTCTTTTCCCTGCTCTCAATTTCTATCCAAAGGATCTTTATTGGCATGAAAAAAATTCTCTCTCTCTCTGTCTCTCTCTCCTCAGGTTCCTGCTGGGGGGGCCGACGATGCGAATGACCTCCTCACCAAATACTCCTGGGTCAGCAACCCTCCTGGAACCTACGTCCTTTCAGCTCATCCATTCTTTAAACATCCTTAAACATTCTCAAAGGTGTGGTTTTTGACTCATGAACGTCTTACATGCCATTGAGAAACTGCTTTTTGAGACTGTAAATAAATAAAGGAGACATACTACCCTGTTGCCATACTATTTCACCAGTAAGATGGGGTCTAATGATAGCGTGGCCTCGTGTAGATTCATGATGTAGACCTTTTATGTTTGTCTTATTCATGTCCCCAAAATCAGCATGCCCCTCGTGAGGTCATGTGGCAGCCAACTTGAGCCACGTCTATGGACAAGGTATCATGTTTGTAAACAGAACAGATCTAGTCATCTAGTCTAGAGGACTCTTCCTCTGGGCTTGCCTTGAATCAATCCTGAATGTCAAAATAATCTATAACAGGCTCTTCTTTAACCATCTTTGACCAGCAGCTCCCACTGTCAGCTGTGCTTCTGTGCTGTTCGATGTGGGAAATGGGTGGGGGGGCCCTATGGGCCGTAGACACCTCTCTCTCTATTAAGAATGTCAGAGTCAAGTTTGGACAGACAGACTTCCCCTTGTGGGCTGTGATGGCCACGTTGCGCTTGGGCGCACTGTCGTAGCTCACGCTTTCGACACTGTAGGCTTTGGCCAACTCGTGGACAATACTCCGGTGCTCCTGGGTCATGGGCGGGAAACAATGGCTCCTCTTTTGCTGTTTTCCCTCATTAGCGAGTTCAACAACATTCTTGATTTTCTCTTCTACTTCACTGACAAATCTCAGGTCTTTTCTTGCATGCTCTTTGAGACTGTCGCTGTACATGTTGTGTAGATTGAAGGGGTTCACTGAGGTGTCAATTTGCAAGGCCTCAGCCAGGCACCTATTCCTCTCCAGTGTAGCACACTTCTGGTCACACTCAAGCCCAATTTGGTTTACGTCCCTCTTAGTGATGAGCTGACTAATGTCCACAGATTCTCCCAGCTGCATTTTTGACAGCTTGCTGGCCATGGCAATGGCTGCATACTTTTCACATGAACTCATAGCCTTTTTGCACACCACACTCTCCTTTCTTCTACCACAGAGACACTGTAGCGCCACCAGGGCAGTGCAGGTGTTGCGTGGGCAGCTGCTGCCATCATGGCATGGAGCAGAACAGGGGTGGCCACACTCTGGACGGGGTAGCAGGCAGGGCTGGCGGCAGCAGGTGCCCTCAGACATACACTCGCCACGGTGGCAGAGGCGCTTGCAGTGGTGCATTTTACACAGCAGCACCTTGCCACACGGGAGACCACAAGAGATGACTTGCAAGTGGCAAGCGATGTTGCTTCTTAGCTCATGCCTTCCCATGCACCATTTCTGAGTGAGGTGCGTGCACAGCGGACACCTCTCTTCACTGTGGCAGTTGTGGAACACTGGGTGGTCACACTCATGTCTCCTTGTGCATAGATTCTTGCACTCTGGGGGCTTGGTGCCACAGGCGATGGGAGGGTACATCACAGTCTGCCCACAGTGGCATGTCAGCTCATCAAAACTGGATTGCCAACAGCGTTCACAGTGTCCACGGTGACAGGGCTCTTGGCAGTGGTGGATCCCACAGTTGAGCTTGTAGCCACAGATCCGAGTGCAGCCGTGTTCCACGTTCACACAACAAAGCTCCCCGCACTTATGTCGGCCACAGGAGCGTTTCTTATTGCAGCGTCTCCCGCAAGTGAGGACGAGTTGATCTTCATTGTTAATCGTTTCACAGGGCACCTCCTTAGTCTTTGAACCACACCGGCATGTGATAGTAGAGTTAAGTGAGCATAGCCCACAGCTACCCTCATGGCACGGCATCTCACACTTATGAATAGTGTCATTAGAGCCACAGACCAGTGGCTTGCTGCAAGTCTTACCACAGGAGGGAATAGGATCTGAGCAGGTCTCCCGCTTTGAGTAGCCCAGTTCGAAGGGCTTAGCCAGGGGTGTCTGCCCACAAGGACAGGTTTTCACCATCCTGGGGGACAAAGGGCAAGGCTGGCATTGCCCAGGGTGGCACGTCTGCTCACATTTGTGGGCATCACAGTCCAATGTCTTCCCACATGGTTTTTGACAGGAGAAATGTCCAGAACCATCAAATTCTTCTTTATCTGTGCCGCATAGGACTTCACGAGAAGTAATCCCACAATAGCAAACTTGCTGAACTAGGAGCCAACAGGGCTGGCATGTTCCACCATGGCACACCTGGTCACAGGTGTGTTCGGCACAATTCAGAACTTCTCCACACACACGGTCACATTGGACAACTGCAGCCTGACCACAGCGCATCGGTTGAATGGTTCTACCACAGACGCAAGACTTTGTTACAAAAGCAGGGCACTGTGGGCACGGTCCAGGGTGACACAAGATGTTACAGCGGTGGTTGCAATCCACTGCTCTCTTCTTCCCACACATATCCCCACAGCTGTGTGGGATCTCACTGCGCTGCCACTCCGGATTAGTGACTTTGCCACAGAAACATATATAGGAGGGGTGTTTCTTCGCAACATTCCGGCAAACTGGACAACCCCAGCCTTCAGTCGAGTCCTCTGCCTGTGAGGCCGAGGACCTGGCCCATTGCTTAATGCATTTGAGATGGAAGACATGGTAACACATCTGGCAACTCCACACGGGGGCCGTAAGACAGATGACATCACAGCACACCATGCACTCGTACTTTTCTTCAGACAGCTGCTCGATCAAACATGCAGTTTGTGTCTCCTTGTTCTTAGGCATGTTGTCTATGTTATTTTGGCCAGGCCTTTGGTGTGCTCTCTCCTGCTCTCCTTTCTGCAGGGGTGCACGTCGTCCCTGAACTCTGTTCTGTCCACCGGCTCCCCTGTCCGAGTCGCTCTGTTCTCGAGGTGATGGCTTGGGTGACTCGATTGGTCCCTGACCAGGTTTTGGCCCCATGCGTTTGCAGCGTTTCTGTTGGGGACCCGGCTGACACGGGCTCCAGTCTGCACCCTTCTTGCCCCTCTGGCATCTTTCCCTCGCTTCTGAAGAATAGTGTTCTCTGCCGGCAGCAGAACCCGAGCCTTCTCCCAGAGCCCTGTGCCCTCGATTCTCTGTATTGTGTCTAAAGCCCCTGACATCTTGCACCATTCCCATTGGCTCTTGATTAAACTCCTTGTTGCTCTTTAGCCAGGTGTCCTGGTCTTCACTGGGATGTTGCACATGCCTACTCACGGGGGTGACCGCTCTGCTGTCACCCCTATATTCACCACGGTCAGCTCCAGCGGGTCTTTGCCACCCGACACCCTGGGCTCCTGGCACTGAACCACCACCAGCCTCACCTCTGTCTCCTCTTCCCTTTGACCATTGCCTCCCTTGTCCTACTCCTCTGCCTCCTCTCCCCCGTCCTCGCCCCCATCCGTCCCCTCGGTGGTAGGAAGGCTGGTGATGCATTGTGGGAGTTGAATTGTTGTCGTCTGAGGGTGGTTGTTTGGGGAGCGTCCTCCAGACTAGAGACCCTCCGCTCCAACTCACTGTCACTTCACTCACTTTATATGGCTCTCGGAAGTCATGTGACCATCCTGTGACGTCAGTCAAAAAAAAGTTCTTACATTTTCAAACAAACAAATCTAAGAAATTAGAAGATAAGCGAAGATCTCTCAGGATGACAGAGAAACTCAGAAAGATTATTGGAAGAGCAGAGACGGATTGAATAAATGGTAAATGGTGCATTTATATAGGACCTTTATCCAAGGCGCTTTACATAGATTGTGCATTACATTCACCTCATATAACCCAACGTGCTAGTCGGATATGTCATATAGCCCGACGTCCTAGTCGAACATCCCCATATATGGAGACTAAATATCCAATGACCAACTCTCCCAGATCCTGATATGAATAGAAGTGAGTCTTCGTTACAACCCATTCACACACATTCACACACCGATGGCGGCGGAAACCATCCAAACCATCCAGCGAAAACTAGAGTTCTCAACAGGCCCGAAAATTACCTGGGCCCTCACCTGGGCCCTAATTGGGCTGGCCCGAGGCTGCGAGGCGCCGCCTGGCCTTACTAATTAGCACACATTTTACACCCTACCGGGGGCGTAAAAAAAAAGAAATCCATATATGGGCATTCCCACACCTGTTGTTTCAGCACGCCCTCGCCCTGGCTAGCTGCTGGACTCACTGTAATACCGTACTTACCTTACTACCTTACTTTTGGCATGTCTACAAGTAACCCCCTATCCGTACACGTATTACCCCCGCTTGGAAAAAACTCCTTTTATCTGAGCAGGTATTTGTAAAAACTTTAATTTTCAATAAGAAATCCATAATTCAACATTTCACAAAGTGGCCCCCGTAACATCTGAATCCCCCCCCACCCCTTTTCCCCCTCACTGTATATGTTTCTTTTCCCTTTTTACCTCCTTTATGATGAATTCCTGTTCTGTTCTTTGACTATATAGAAGTGTCTATCTGTACGTCTCTAAATGTTTTGATGAATTGAACATGGTGGACCCTATTGTAAACAAGTGTGTAATGCTTAATTGGGTCGTCCACTCACAGTTAACAGTCTTTGTATTGAGTTTGTGCTTGAAATGTACTGTAATTCTGCAAACTGTTAATAAATATTTCAATCAATCAATCAATCAATCAATCAATCAATCAATCAATCAATATGTCCATATGTGAATATTTTCCAACTACCTACAAAACGGACGTCCATGTGACATCCAAGACTTTGCCTCCTTCCCCTTTCTCCACCACCAACAACCGCAACAAAACCAGGACGTCCATACAACGTCCATACGACGTCAATACGACGTCCAAGTCAGAGAGAGAGGCACATGTACAACAACCGGCCGAGGTCTGACTTCGACGTCGTATGGACGTCGTATGGACGTTGTATGGACGTCCTCGTTGTGTGCCCCCTGGTGGTAGCTGCCAACTCTCACGCAGTAGGCGTGAGACACGCAAATCTCTTGACGTCGACAGGCAAAGACGTCCATGCAATGTGCTGATAGGATAAAGTAGTATGTCAACGAGGCAGGGACATTAGCTGGTATTATTATTATGGTAATTGATGTAATGTAACTACATAAACAGGCCTACACAATGCAAAGCAAATCGTAGTTCTGTAGTGCAATAATTGCATTGTAAAAAAACAAAAAAACACTTTCGTAGATTTTTATTTAACCTATACAAATTGTAATTAAATGTAAAATCAGAATTCCACTGTAGGCCTACATGTACTTAATTGTATTTGTTGCCTATACAGTGTCAGTATGAGTTGGTTTAATAGCTGTTTAATGATGGTGTCAACTTGACACCATCATTAAACAGCTATTAATTATGTCACTTGACACTGTCAAGTGACATAACTTTGTTCACACGCAAATTGTGTTGCGTTGTGTGCTTGCTTGTCTAGGCCTATCTGCTATAAGTGCTATTTTCAGTAGTTTGGTCCCAGGCAAACGTCTAATCTCAGCTCTTTTGGGTCTCGACCTGAAAAGTTTGGGAACCATTGGTCTACTCTACACCAACAATGTGTTGTCAGCTAATGTGTGTGTGTGTGTGTGTCCACTTCTTGCTCATACATATATGGTATGGAAATCAACTGTAGCCTGTGAAGTTGGTGCATCAAACATGGCTGACTGAGATAACAGACTATTGCGCCAGTTTTACACTGTCCTATACATCATTCAAAATATATAATTATGTTGCCAGTCCATTTCATGTTAATTGACAAATTCCCTTAAGCTGAGGGGAATCACGAAGACACAAGACAAGCATCATAGTAATGATAATAATTTATTTATTAACATAGGCTACTGTATGGTAGAGGAAAAGTCTTTGGCAGTGAAGGACAGGAACGGAGGGCGACTAGATGAGTGGTGATACAAGGGAAGATGAGTGGTGATGTGGGGTGATACAAGGGAAGATGAGTGTTGATGTGATACATGGGGAGATGATTGGGCCGATTTGGCCAATGACACATACATCTATAGGGTTGGGATCCTTTTAATATATTAGCGATTCCCTCTTAACGGTCCGGTTCCCTTTAACGATTCCTTGGGGGTTCCAAATGAAACCAGGACTGTAACTCTGAGACTCTCTTGAGAGAGTACAAATTGGTACTATTTGTACTTTCTCAGAGT
The DNA here is from genome assembly GCF_951216825.1 of Electrona antarctica. Lineage (NCBI taxonomy): Eukaryota > Metazoa > Chordata > Actinopteri > Myctophiformes > Myctophidae > Electrona > Electrona antarctica. The sequence goes on from NC_136812.1 coordinate 16,324,045, forward strand.
TATGGTGGTCCTTAAAAAGTACAATGTTTGAGAACCACTGCCTGGTATGGTATAGTAATTGTAAAGCAGTTCACATACCAGCTCTGAAAGTTTGATTTAAAAAAATAAACGATTCCGGTTCCTCAACGTTGTCAGATCAGATTCGTCCGGTTCTGGATCCCAACACTACATACATCCACGAGTCTTGTCATTCTGAATGGCCAATACATCATTGGGTTAGATCGGTCGGGGTTACATAGTCAAATCTGTTGACCAACAAAGAACACTGTTGCTGGATGGAAGGACATCTGGATCATGGCAGACTTGAACTCAAAATTTGCTTAACAATGTGTACGTCCATTTGGACCTACGCAAATGGAATAAGTATGTCAGTAATCTTTGTGAATGAGCGTTTACACAATCTCGACCAATGGGTCATTGTTGTTGAGCAATAAGTGCATGTGGGGAGGTGCTGTGAATGAGAGAATGAGGAAGTTAGAGTGCATGGCACAGAAATTAGCAATGGGAAGATAGAAGATGATCAGATGCCAGAGTGTTGTTATGTGTGCATGTTGTGTGTGTGCGTGTCAGTGTTAATTTAGTTGACTACCTTTTTTCACTGACAAAAACTAAGCTAAGATGGCTAAATATACAGATTTTTTTTCTACAAATAGAAACTAGACTAAAATGTTAGGGATGGACTACTGGAGAAGAGATCCACAAAAAAAATTGATCTACAAGTTCACAGCACGTCACGCTGTGATGCATTGTGAGCTTGTAGAACAGCTATTTTCAGCATGCAACCAAGTGTAAAACCAGGCATCACGATGCCATCAAAGCCCGCCAAAATACATCTCTGTCAACAAAATAAACTGTAGATTTAGTCGACTAAAACCTTTCAGATGACTAAAACTAAATGAAATGTTATTCAAAAGACTATGACTAAAACGAAATCAAAATTTGCTGTTGTGTGTGTGTGTGTGTGTGTGTGTGTGTGTGTGTAAAATCGGTAAAGATTTCCAAATGCATCACAGTAAATTATGTATTTTTGTCCCCCCCCCACATATATCACCTAATTCATTTCCACTTCATTTAAAAACATCATCTAGCATCCGAAGAATTGATACACATTTTATGGCATGACTTGTTACAAAAACATATATATATTTATATATAAAAACAAACATACAGAGCAATTCATTTAGTGGAACAGGTGTAATCCATCATCAGAGTGGCTCACTCATTCCAGCACATTCACATACCACTGGCATCTCTGCTGCTACTGCATGATTCAGATCAGTGCTTCTCAAACGTATCCATGTCAAGGTTGGTGGTGACCAAATGATAGATTTGGTGGTCCATCTCAACATATTTTGTGCCAGGGAGTGACACCCATATGAGATTTGTGTTGCTAAATTGTTTACAAAAATATTCAAAATTTGTCACACAAAAACATATTTCTTTTGGAAGAAAAAGCAGCTCTACAAGCTCACATGTTGTGAGCTTGTAGATCAGCTATTTTCAAATATCCAATGTATATGGGGTTAAAGTGGTTAAACTCACTAATAATAACTAACATTGTTGGGGACCCCCTGGAATCTCCTCCCCAGGGGTCCCCGGACACAACTTTGAGAACCACTGTCCTACTCAAATAGCAAGTGCAACTGCATAATCCAGATACTGAGAGGCAAGCGGATACAAGTAGGCATCAACTCTTGAGACTCTGCTCATTGTGCTTTCCATTCCAGGAAGTTTGTCCCTGCATGCCTTCCATACTCCATGTGCTCAGGAGAACTTTGTCGCTGTTGGGAAGAAACCTCTTCTCTCCATATTCTAACTTTTTGTGTTTTTTCAAAAATGTACACCCCGGCTACTTGATCATACTACAGCATCACGCAACAGCATCACAAGTAGCAGATCTGCAAGCTCGAAACGTGGCACGAAGCAACGTATTTTGAGCATGTCGTTCAGATATTCTTCTACTTTTGGATTTGAATTCTGAAAAGTAAGTTTTGAACATACTGTATCAGGTTTCCACCCGACAGACGGCTTCATAAATCCTTACTGCCCCCACAAGGTTATTGCAAGAGGGCTCACAAATAATTGGCAAAACACTAAATGTTAATATAACATATATTACAAAATTAATGTAAATGACATAGTATTATTTATTTATTTTGAACCTAAAACTCGACCACTTAAGTGGTCAGATGGGTGGGCTGCGAAATTCAAAGTTTTTAAGTGGGCTCTGATCCAGAGAAGCCTTATTGCGTCCAAGTGCAACAATGTCAAACAGAGCACAAGTGTGTTGTCCCTTTGGAGCTAAAGAAAGGAACATTGAAGGTTGGATGGGACCACACAAGGGAACACGTTTCTGGAGTGGAATGCAGCTGGAGTTGAGTCTCTAACACCCAAGTGGGGCGGCTAAGGCTATTTCAATAAGAAAAGGACTTGTTAAAACCAAGTTACGGAACCAATCGGAATGCAAAGACAATGCATTCGTCACGCAGTTCCCAGTACGAGTGCGAGTAGCAGAATAACACACGGTGCACATTGTGCACATTGGCAAAAAACATTACATTTAAACATGGCACAGGGAAAGGATAGGTAATGATGTCACAGCTCCTGTCAATTAATTCATCAATTAATATTTCTGAATATTGATAGATACAGGAGTCCATTCATTCATCAATAAAGGCAACAGGACTGGACACTCACTGGACACACTTCTCCAATTCCATCTATCCGTTCAATCATCCGTCCATGTCTCCATTCACAAACATATCCGTCTTCCACCAAAATGTAGGCTTTACAGGCATCATCACAGAGTTAAATACAAAGGACAATACTGTTGGAGGTCAAGAGCCGGGCCTGCTCCTGTGATGTGTGCAAACAAAACAAGAAATCCTTTAGTTGTAGGGAGTGGTGTTGTCCACTCGGGGACGCTGTTCTGCCTCGTCACAGTCAATCTATTCGATACAGTTCTCTAGTCCTGCTGGCACAATATTGCCATGCTAGTAGCAAGTACACGTCCCATTTGTTGCAGGGGGTTTGGGTAAGGGCTATGGAGTATGGCACAGATGAACAGCGGTTGGCACAACTTCAAGTGCAGGAATCACGCAAAGGGCATGCTAAGTGTCTCAACTGAGCTCTTCAAAAGTCTGAGAACCCATGGACCTCCTCTATCTGGCTGCCTTTGTTAGTGCTCTTTTGACTCGACTGGCTCTCTCTCTCTCTATATATATATATAGCATAAACGGTCTCTGTCAGGCAGAAACCTCTCATCTCCATATTCAGATTTTTCATAAATCAATGCCCTACTTGATCATACTGCAGTGTCACACAAAAGCATCAAAGGTAGCAGATCCAAAAGCTCAAAACCACACGTTTCAAGAAGCCACGCGTTTCAAGCTTGTCGGTCTGCTACTTTTGAATTTAAATCTTGAAAACTAATAGTTTTGGACACATGACGTTTCCACCAGACAGAGACGACATACGTTCTTGCATCGTCCTGGGTTAGGGGCATGAGGGGGACACTACTAATTGGGAGTCTTTTACAGTCAAGGGGTCACAGAGTGACCTTGCTGAGTCTGAGGGACAGGCTGGAGCGGTGCTGGGAGGTGCGGGGGAGCGTGGAGCTACACCGGCTCCGCAGCTGGACCGGCCTCGCCACCGCCGAGCCTCGCACCCGCAGCAGGAAGTCAAAGTTGGCCGAAGAGTTCATGGCGTAGAACACGTTGGCGTTGTCGGGAATCACCAGCTCTGAGGGAGGGCAAAGGAGAGTACAGAGAGAGAGAGAAGACAGGGCTATTACTAAAAGGTGTGAGAAGTAATTTTGTAAATCTATTGTTCCATTGTGAGGGGAAACTCCAATAACCCAATTAATTTGGGGCCGTCTGCAGATGATTTGCTTTAATGTGCGACAAGGCTTTCTCACTCAACAGGAAACAAACATACAGTGTAAGTGTATCTTTCTAAAGTGACGATTTAAGGACTTTTAAAAACTTTTATACCTCTAAAATGATAAATAATTATACCCATCACTGCATCAAAAGTAATCAACAAACTATCCTATAAGAATGGTCAAATATTACCTAAGAATGGTGTGAAAATAGCTTATGGACATGCTCACGACTTGCAATACAGAGAGTATAGTGGAACCAAATTGACCCGTGCAAATGTTACAGTGTACATTGGGATCCCACTGTATGTTGTTGTACAATCTCAGTCTCAAAGTGTACCTCTTTCGTCAGAGATGACCTGCACCAGCTCGTATCCCTCCTCAGGCTCCGCCTCCAGGTTGTGCTTGGCCATGGCCCTGGAGATGACCGCTGGAGTCTTGTCCTGACTGGTCAGCTGGGTAAGGAACACAAAGTACAGTTTAAATGGCATCTCAAAAGACTGCATGTGTGTGTGTGTGTGTGTGTGTGTGTGTGTGTGTGTGTGTGTGTGTGTGTGTGTCCGTCTGTCTCCGAAGCTAATCTGGACCAAATGTCTTGTATGCACTGCCAGTAGAAAAGCAAACACAATTGGCAGGTGCCTTGCGATAGGTGCTGGGTAATTAATCACACCACTTGCCAATTAGCTCTTCGCTAAGTCCCACCCAAGCCCGTTCTTGGCCAATACCACGTTAGCGACAGTTACTAGGTTAGGATCCTGGTCACGCTTTCAATGCTGGTCAAAATGTTTAAGCAGTGTCAATAAATATATTTGCTGTACAGCATGTATGGACCTCAGAAAGAGGGTTTGTTTTCTTACCTTGTTATGAGCAAACTAGTCCGTTCCATGAATTATTTCGCTCCGTTGTGCAATTCAATAAAATAGTACATATTAGAAATAAAAATAGGCTCTCATTGACTTCCATTGTAACGGGGAAACAGCTCTCAAAGTCACTCTTTTAGAACACTAAGCTGATTCTGACCGTTTATGACATCAGGAAAACTCATGCGGTTTTATTTTTAATAAAAAATGTCAACGTTGTCTTGTTTTTGTTTTGACTTCAGTGTTGCCACATTGTGTGAGAGAAATAAGCCAACCCACCTCCAAAAACAAGCCAACTCTTAAAGCCAAATCAAGAAAAACAAGCCAAAACAAACACAATAATATGACCATATATAATCATAATAAAAAGATTGTATGCATTTATCATTATAAATACTATGTAGGCCTATGTCTATGATAATTAATGTTTTGGTAATGTATTACATACACTAATTATTAGCCTTAAGCCAAAAGTAGCGGGAAATAAGCAGACCTGGCAACCCTGACAAGTTTGTGCGGAAAGAAGTTCCGGTTTGCCTACAAAACGATCTGATTGGTCGAAATCTGTACACCCACTTCTGAAGTAGCCTCTCTGTACACCCACTTCTGAAGTAGCCGTGGATGTAAACAAATGTATTTGATCTCGTCCACTTGTCGCAAACACCATACACAATTTTGGACGTGTTTGAGGGAGACACTTTAGGAGAAATGACTGGGACTGCAGCTGGGTGCATCTCAAACAGCATGGCGACTTGTTTACAAACGAGAGTTGGGAACACCAGAACCGCTTCACTGTATATCTCCAACCAAAATAGTTACTTTATAAATCTATCAAAAGACGAAAATAAAACGGGATGAGTTTTCCTGATGTCATAAACTGTCAGAATAAGCTTTTGTTGTGTTCGCTTATGTGCTAACTGACTGACTTTGAGAGCTGTTTCCCCGTTACAATGGAAGTCTATGAGAGCCTATTTTTATAGATAGGGCCTACTATTAAACTGCACAGCGGAGCGAAATAATTCATGGAATGGACTAGTTTGCTCATAACAAGGTAAGAAAACAAACCCTCTTTCTGAGGTCCACACATGCTGTACAGCAAATATATTTATTGACACTGCTTAACCATTTTGACCAGCATTGAAAGCGTGACCAGGATCCTAACCTAGTAACCGTCGCTAACGTGGTATTGGCCAAGAACGGGCTTGGGTGGGACTTAGCGAAGAGTGAATTGTGTGAGCCAAACTTTTGTGTTTCCCTGGTCAATTGGTGATGACGTCTGCGGTAAACAACAGGAAGTATTGGTAAAATCAGTCCATCGATCATTCCGGGCCCCTTTGCCCGGAGAGAAAGACGTCCGTGTGCATCTCGTGAAAAAGTGAAGATAATTGACTAAATACACGTTTTGTGCCAGAACTTTCACATGGATATGAAACTAGAGGACGATATTTCACTCCTCGTCTTTGGAATTATTTAATGGGTGAGTACAAATGGAGCATTTATCACATTTAGGCTGTGCATAATTCAATTAAACCAGGAGCGGATGGAAGGGTTCTATGCCTGTGATACATGAGAATTTACGAAGTATATGAATGATCACAGACATTCTAGGTCTACAGTAGTCTAGGCATGCGCGAGTACGTTCTGTAAGTGCGGGGATGATCAAGGCTTTGCCAGGCAACTGGCTCAGGGCTAAAAGTTGGTTTTAACGGTGCCGTTTCAGATCCATATAAAGCTATATAAAACATATATATATACACTTCAATCACAGACAATAGATGGCTATTAAAACGGATGTGTAACACTGGTTACTCACCAGTATGCTCTTGTAGAGGTTGCCATTGCCTTGCTCCAGGCTGACTCGTATGATGCATGCGTCCTGGGCCTGGGTGTTGTACACTGGCGGCTGGCTGGGGGACGAGGGAGACAGGGGGATGAGGGAGTGGGAGCGTCGGTGCGTGCAGGGTGGGCCGGGCAGGCAGGGCGACGCAGGGGTCTGTGGGACGCTGGCTGAAGACGAGCTGGTGTCCATGGAGTGGAGAGATGTACACGACGAAGACTCTGAGAGCTGCAGGAACAACACAACACAGTGGTGGTCAGAAGAACCACGGGGAAAACCTCATTCTAGCGCTCTGCCACCAACATGTGGAATGCCCCGAGGCTGACACGTCCATTAACACAATGTAACACTGGTTACTTTCAAAAGAACTGGCCTGAAAAAAAAGGAGGAGACCATAGGGGGAGGGAAATGTAATTTCCCATATTCTTTGTACATATAGGGCTCCAGTTTCGTCAGCGCTAAACCCCTAATCCCTAAACTTCTTTGCCTATTTTTTGAGTGGTGTAAACCACTCCTACAATTGGCATTGTTAGTTTACGTGTCTGTTCGTACCAAAAAATGAGCATGGTTGCTATGGTCACCCAGTTCACCCGGGTGTGATTTCAGCTTTGTTAGTTTACGTGTCTGTTCGTACCAAAAAATGAGCATGGTTGCTATGGTCACCCAGTTCACACGGGTGTGATTTCATTACGTCAGACATTACGTCAGACCACAGCTGATCAGGCTATATAATACCTTACACCACTCAGTTCACACGGGTGTGATTTTTACTATTTTGCAAAACATTTTTGTATAGTTCAACCAGCCAATCTACATTGACACGTTGTGAGCTTGTCGACTGGCCATTTTAACTATTCAAAAACGTTTAGCAAAATAGTAAAAAAAGGCAAAGAAGTTTAGGGATAAGGGGTTTAGCGGTGACGAAAATGGAGCCCATAGTGTATTTGTTGACGACATGTATTATTGTATTAATTTGTTATGCTATGGATGAATGCATAGGACCACAATGGACTTTTTTTTAGCCTTAATGTCTTACTGTACAATTACATTTCCCTCCTGGGGGAGCCCGGGTTTGAACTGGGAACCTTGCGGTTCCCATCCGGTCACTCGACCCCTGAGCCACTGCCGCCAGAGGAGTGTGTGGTTCTCACCTTGTTGTGCTGGGCGTCTATAGAGGAGTGTGTGGGCGTGGTGAGTCCCTCGCTGTCAGACGGGCTGCTGGAGTCACTGGAGGACACGCTGACAGAGTCCATGCTCTCCCCTGAGCTGCCAGTAGGGGGCGAGCGAGGCGTCTCTCTGACGGGAGAGCTGGCTGCTGAGGAGACGTCCGCTCCGTGGAACACTGATGTGTCAATTTGCAAGGCCTCAGCCAGGCACCTGTTCCTCTCCAGTGTAGCACACTCCTGGTCACACTCAAGCCCGATTTGGTTTACGTCCCTCTTAGTGATGAGCTGACTAATGTCCACAGATTCTCCCAGCTGCATTTTTGACAGCTTGCTGGCCATGGCAATGGCTGCATACTTTTCACATGAACTCATAGCCTTTTTGCACACCACACTCTCCTTTCTTCTACCACAGAGACACTGTAGCGCCACCGGGGCAGTGCAGGTGTTGCGTGGGCAGCTGCTGCCATCATGGCATGGAGCAGAACAGGGGTGGCCACACTCTGGACGGGGTAGCAGGCAGGGCTGGCGGCAGCAGGTGCCCTCAGACATACACTCGCCACGGTGGCAGAGGCGCTTGCAGTGGTGCATTTTACACAGCAGCACCTTGTCACACGGGAGACCACAAGAGATGACTTGCAAGTGGCAAGCGATGTTGCTTCTTAGCTCATGCCTTCCCATGCACCATTTCTGAGTGAGGTGCGTGCACGGCGGACACCTCTCTTCACTGTGGCAGTTGTGGAACACTGGGTGGTCACACTCATGTCTCCTTGTGCATAGATTCTTGCACTCTGGGGGCTTGGTGCCACAGGCGATGGGAGGGTACATCACAGTCTGCCCACAGTGGCATGTCAGCTCATCAAAACTGGATTGCCAACAGCGTTCACAGTGTCCACGGTGACAGGGCTCTTGGCAGTGGTGGATCCCACAGTTGAGCTTGTAGCCACAGATCCGAGTGCAGCCGTGTTCCACGTTCACACAACAAAGCTCCCCGCACTTATGTCGACCACAGGAGCGTTTCTTATTGCAGCGTCTCCCGCAAGTGAGGACGAGTTGATCTTCATTGTTAATCGTTTCACAGGGCACCTCCTTAGTCTTTGAACCACACCGGCATGTGATAGTAGAGTTAAGTGAGCATGGCCCACAGCTACCCTCATGGCACAGCATCTCACACTTATGAATAGTGTCATTAGAGCCACAGACCAGTGGCTTGCTGCAAGTCTTACCACAGGAGGGAATAGGATCTGAGCAGGTCTCCCGCTTTGAGTAGCCCAGTTCGAAGGGCTTAGCCAGGGGTGTCTGCCCACAAGGACAGGTTTTCACCATCCTGGGGGACAAAGGGCAAGGCTGGCATTGCCCAGGGTGGCACGTCTGCTCACATTTGTGGGCATCACAGTCCAATGTCTTCCCACATGGTTTTTGACAGGAGAAATGTCCAGAACCATCAAATTCTTCTTTATCTGTGCCACATAGGACTTCACGAGAAGTAATCCCACAATAGCAAACTTGCTGAACTAGGAGCCAACAGGGCTGGCATGTTCCACCATGGCACACCTTGTCACAGGTGTGTTCGGCACAGTTCAGAACTGCTCCACACACACGGTCACATTGGACAACTGCAGCCTGACCACAGCGCATCGGTTGAATGGTTCTACCACAGACGCAAGACTTTGTTACAAAAGCAGGGCACTGTGGGCACGGTCCAGGGTGACACAAGATGTTACAGCGGTGGTTGCAATCCACTGCTCTCTTCTTCCCACACATATCCCCACAGCTGTGTGGGATCTCACTGCGCTGCCACTCCGGATTAGTGACTTTGCCACAGAAACATATATAGGAGGTTGGGTGTTTCTTCGCAACATTCCGGCAAACTGGACAACCCCAGCCTTCAGTCGAGTCCTCTGCCTGTGAGGCTGAGGACCTGGCCCATTGCTTAATGCATTTGAGATGGAAGACATGGTAACACATCTGGCAACTCCACACGGGGGCCGTAAGACAGATGACATCACAGCACACCATGCACTCGTACTTTTCTTCAGACAGCTGCTCGATCAAACATGCAGTTTGTGTCTCCTTGTTCTTAGGCATGTTGTCTATGTTCTTTTGGCCAGGCCTGTGGTGGGCTCTCTCCTGCTCTCCTTTCTGCAGGGGTGCACGTCGTCCCTGAACTCTGTTCTGTCCACCGGCTCCCCTGTCCGAGTCGCTCTGTTCTCGAGGTGATGGCTTGGGTGACTCGATTGGTCCCTGACCAGGTTTTGGCCCCATGCGTTTGCAGCGTTTCTGTTGGGGACCCGGCTGACACGGGCTCCAGTCTGCACCCTTCCTGCCCCTCTGACATCTTTCCCTCGCTTCTGAAGAGTAGTGTTCTCTGCCGGCAGCAGAACCCGAGCCTTCTCCCAGAGCCCTGTGCCCTCGATTCTCTGTATTGTGTCTAACGCCCCTGACATCTTGCACCATTCCCATTGGCTCTTGATTAAACTCCTTGTTGCTCTTTAGCCAGGTGTCCTGGTCTTCACTGGGATGTTGCACATGCCTACTCACGGGGGTGACCGCTCTGCTGTCACCCCTATATTGACCACGGTCAGCTCCAGCGGGTCTTTGCCACCAGACACCCTGGGCTCCTGGCACTGAACCATCACCAGCCTCACCTCTGTCTCCTCTTCCCTTTGACCATCGCCCCCCTTGTCCTACTCCTCTGCCTCCTCTCCCCCGTCCTCGCCCCCGTCCGTCCCCTCGGTGGTAGGAAGGCTGGTGATGCATTGCGTGAGTTGAATTGTTGTCGTCTGAGGGTGGTTGTTTGGGGAGCGTCCTCCAGACTAGGGACCCTCCGCTCCGACTCACTGTCACTTCACTCACTTTATATGGCTCTCGGAAGTCATGTGACCATCCTGTGACGTCAGTCAAAAAAAAGTTCTTACATTTTCAAACAAACAAATCTAAGAAATTAGAAGCTAAGCGAAGATCTCTCAGGATGACAGAGAGACTCAGAAAGATAATTGGAAGAGCAGAGACGGATTGAATAAATGGTAAATGGTGCATTTATATAGGACCTTTATCCAAGGCGCTTTACATAGATTGTGCATTACATTCACCTCACATAACCTAACGTGCTAGTCGGATATGTCATATAGCCCGACGTCCTAGTCGAACATCCCCATATATGGAGACTAAATATCCAATGACCAACTCTCCCAGATCCTGATATGAATAGAAGTGAGTCTTCGTTACAACCCATTCACACACATTCACACACCGATGGCGGCGGAAACCATCCAAACCATCCAGCGAAAACTAGAGTTCTCAACAGGCCCGAAAATTACCTGGGCCCTCACCTGGGCCCTAATTGGGCTGGCCCGAGGCTGCGAGGCGCCGCCTGGCCTTACTAATTAGCACACATTTTACACCCTACCGGGGGCGTAAAAAAAAAGAAATCCATATATGGGCATTCCCACACCTGTTGTTTCAGCACGCCCTCGCCCTGGCTAGCTGCTGGACTCACTGTAATACCGTACTTACCTTACTACCTTACTTTTGGCATGTCTACAAGTAACCCCCTATCCGTACACGTATTACCCCCGCTTGGAAAAAACTCCTTTTATCTGAGCAGGTATTTGTAAAAACTTTAATTTTCAATAAGAAATCCATAATTCAACATTTCACAAAGTGGCCCCCGTAACATCTGAATCCCCCCCCACCCCTTTTCCCCCTCACTGTATATGTTTCTTTTCCCTTTTTACCTCCTTTATGATGAATTCCTGTTCTGTTCTTTGACTATATAGAAGTGTCTATCTGTACGTCTCTAAATGTTTTGATGAATTGAACATGGTGGACCCTATTGTAAACAAGTGTGTAATGCTTAATTGGGTCGTCCACTCACAGTTAACAGTCTTTGTATTGAGTTTGTGCTTGAAATGTACTGTAATTCTGCAAACTGTTAATAAATATTTCAATCAATCAATCAATCAATCAATCAATCAATCAATCAATCAATCAATATGTCCATATGTGAATATTTTCCAACTACCTACAAAACGGACGTCCATGTGACATCCAAGACTTTGCCTCCTTCCCCTTTCTCCACCACCAACAACCGCAACAAAACCAGGACGTCCATACAACGTCCATACGACGTCAATACGACGTCCAAGTCAGAGAGAGAGGCACATGTGCAACAACCGGCCGAGGTCTGACTTCGACGTCGTATGGACGTCGTATGGACGTTGTATGGACGTCCTCGTTGTGTGCCCCCTGGTGGTAGCTGCCAACTCTCACGCAGTAGGCGTGAGACACGCAAATCTCTTGACGTCGACAGGCAAAGACGTCCATGCAATGTGCTGATAGGATAAAGTAGTATGTCAACGAGGCAGGGACATTAGCTGGTATTATTATTATGGTAATTGATGTAATGTAACTACATAAACAGGCCTACACAATGCAAAGCAAATCGTAGTTCTGTAGTGCAATAATTGCATTGTAAAAAAACAAAAACACTTTCGTAGATTTTTATTTAACCTATACAAATTGTAATTAAATGTAAAATCAGAATTCCACTGTAGGCCTACATGTACTTAATTGTATTTGTTGCCTTAATGTATGCAGTGTCAGTATGAGTTGGTTTAATAGCTGTTTAATGATGGTGTCATACAAGTGACATAACTTTGTTCACACGCAAATTGTGTTGCGTTGTGTGCTTGCTTGTATAGGCCTATCTGCTATAAGTGCTATTTTCAGTAGTTTGGTCCCAGGCAAACGTCTAATCTCAGCTCTTTTGGGTCTCGACCTGAAAAGTTTGGGAACCACTGGTCTACTCTACACCAACAATGTGTTGTCAGCTAATGTGTGTGTGTGTGTGTGTGTGTGTCCTATACATCATTCAAAATATATAATTATGTTGCCAGTCCGTTTCATGTTAATTGACAAATTCCCTTAAGCTGAGGGGAATCACAAAGACACAAGACAAGCATCATAGTAATGATAATAATTTATTTATTAACATAGGCTACTGTATGGTAGAGGAAAAGTCTTTGGCAGTGAAGGAAATAGGAACGGAGGGCGACTAGATGAGTGGTGATACAAGGGAAGATGAGTGGTGATGTGGGGTGATACAAGGGTAGATGAGTGGTGATGTGGGGTGATACAAGGGAAGATGAGTGGTGATGTGGGGTGATACAAGGGAAGATGAGTGGTGATGTGGGGTGATACAAGGGAAGATGAGTGGTGATGTGGGGTGATACAAGGGAAGATGAGTGGTGATGTGGGGTGATACAAGGGAAGATGAGTGGTGATGTGGGGTGATACAAGGGAAGACGAGTGGTGATGTGGGGTGATACAAGGGAAGATGATCGGGCCGATTTGGCCAATGACACATAAATCTATAGGGTTGGGATCCTTTTAAGATATTAGCGATTCCCTCTTAACGGTCCGGTTCCCTTTAACGATTCCTTGGGGGTTCCAAATGAAACCTTACTGCAGGACTGTAACTCAGAGACTCTCTTGAGAGAGTACAAATTGGTATTATTTGTACTTTCTGTGGTCCTTAAAAAGTAAAATGTTTGAGAACCACTGACTGGTATAGTAATTGTATAGCAGTTCACATACCAGCTCTGAAAGTTTGATTAAAAAAAATAAACGATTCCGGTTCCTCAATGTTGTCAGATCAGATTCGTCCGGTTCTGGATCCCAACACTACATACATCCACGAGTCTTGTCATTCAATACATGGCCAATACATCATTGGGTTAGATTGGTCGGGGTTACATAGTCAAATCTGTTGACCAACAAAGAACACTGTTGCTGGATGGAAGGACATCTGGATCAATGTGTACGTCCATTTGGACCTATGCAAATGGAATAAGTATGTCAGTAATCTTTGTGAATGAGTGTTTACACAATCTCGACCAATGGGTCATTGTTGTTGAGCAATAAGTGCATGTGGGGAGGTGCTGTGAATGAGAGAATGAGGAAGTTAGAGTGCATGGCACAGAAATTAGCAATGGGAAGATAGAAGATGATCAGATGCCAGAGTGTTGTTATGTGTGTATGTTGTGTGTGTGCGCGTGTCAGTGTTAATTTAGTTGACTACCTTTTTTCACTGACAAAAACTAAGCTAAGATGGCTAAATATACTGATTTTTTTTCTACAAATAGAAACTAGACTAAAATGTTAGGGATGGACTACTGGAGAAGAGATCCACAAAAAAATAGATCTACAAGTTCACAGCACGTCACGCTGTGATGCATTGTGAGCTTGTAGAACAGCTATTTTCAGCATGCAACCAAGTGTAAAACCAGGCATCACGATGCCATCAAAGCACGCCAAAATACATCTCTGTCAACAAAATAAACTGTAGATTTAGTCTACTAAAACCTTTCAGATGACTAAAACTAAATGAGATTTTATTCAAAAGACTATGACTAAAACTAAATCAAAATTTGCTGTCGTGTGTGTAAAATCGGTAAAGATTTCCAAATGCATCACAGTAAATTATGTATTTTTGTCCCCCCACATATATCACCTAATTAATTTCCACTTTAAAAACATCATCTAGCATCCGAAGAATTGATACACATTTTATGGCATGACTTGTTACAAAAACATATATATATTTATATATAAAAACAAACATACAGAGCAATTCATTTAGTGGAACAGGTGTAATCCATCATCAGAGTGGCTCACTCATTCCAGCACATTCACATACCACTGGCATCTCTGCTGCTACTGCATGATTCAGATCAGTGCTTCTCAAACGTATCCATGTCAAGGTTGGTGGTGACCAAACGATAGATTTGGTGGTCCATCTCAACATATTTTGTGCCAGGGAGTGACACCCATATGAGATTTGTGTTGCTAAATTGTTTACAAAAATATTCAAAATTTGTCACACAAAAACAGATTTCTTTTGGAAGAAAAAGCAGCTCTACAAGCTCACATCATGTGTGTTGTAGATCAGCTATTTTCAAATATCCAATGTATATGGGGATAAAGTGGTTAAACTCACTAATAATAACTAACTTTGTTGGGGACCCCCTGGAATCTCCTCCCCAGGGGTCCCCGGACACCACTTTGAGAACCACTGTCCTACTCAAATAGCAAGTGCAACTGCATAATCCAGATACTGAGAGGCAAGCGGATACAAGTAGGCATCAACTCTTGAGACTCTGCTCATTGTGCTTTCCATTCCAGGAAGTTTGTCCCTGCAAGCCTTCCATACTCCATGTGCTCAGGAGAACTTTGTCGCTGTTGGGCAGAAACCTCTTCTCTCCATATTCTAACTTTTTGTGTTTTTTCAAAAATTGACGCCCTGGCTACTTGATCATACTACAGCATCACGCAAAAGCATCAAAAGTAGCAGATCCGCAAGCTCTAAACGTGGCACGAAGCAACGCATTTTGAGCATGTCGTTCAGATATTCTTCTACTTTTGGATTTGAATTCTGAAAAGTAACAGTTTTGAACATATCAGGTTTCCACCCGACAGACGGCTTCATAAATCCTTACTGCCCCCACAAGGTTATTGCAAGAGGGCTCACAAATAATTGTCAAAACACTAAATGTTAATATAACATATATTACAAAATTAATGTAAAGAAAAATGACATAGTATTATTTATTTCTTTTGAGCCTAAAACTCGACCACTTAAGAGGTCAGATGGGTGGGCTGCGAAATTCAACGTTTTTAAGTGGGCTCTGATCCAGAGAAGGCTGGGAGTCTGTGCCTTATTGCGTCCAAGTGCAACAATGCCAAACAGAGCACAAGTGTGTGTAGTCCCTTTTGAGCTAAAGAAAGGAACATTGAAGGTTGGATGGGAACACACAAGGGAACACATTTCTGGAGTGGAATGCAGCTGGAGTTGAGTCTCTAACACCCAAGTGGGGCGGCTAAGGCTATTTCAATAAGAAAAGGACTTGTTAAAACCAAGTTACGGAACCAATCGGAATGCAAAGACAATGCATTCGTCACGCAGTTCCCAGTACGAGTGCGAGTAGCAGAATAACACACGGTGCACATTGTGCACATTGGCAAAAAACATTACATTTAAACATGGCACAGGGAAAGGATAGGTAATGATGTCACAGCTCCTGTCAATTCATCAATTAATATTTCTGAATATTGATAGATACAGGAGTCCATTCATTCATCAATAAAGGCAACAGGACTGGACACTCACTGGACACACTTCTCCAATTCCATCTATCCGTTCAATCATCCGTCCATGTCTCCATTCACAAACATATCCGTCTTCCACCAAAATGTAGGCTTTACAGGCATCATCACAGAGTTCAATACAAAGGACAATACTGTTGGAGGTCAAGAGCCGGGCCTGCTCCTGCGATGTGTGCAAACAAAACAAGAAATCCTTTAGTTGTAGGGAGTGGTGTTGTCCACTCGGGGACGCTGTTCTGCCTCGTCACAGTCAATCTATTCGATACAGTTCTCTAGTCCTGCTGGCACAATATTGCCATGCTAGTAGCTAGTACACGTCCCATTTGTTGCAGGGGGTTGGGGTAAGGGCTATGGAGTATGGCACAGATGAACAGCGGTTGGCACAACTTCAAGTGCAGGAATCACGCAAAGGGCATGCTAAGAGTCTCAACTGAGCTCTTCAAAAGTCTGAGAACCCATGGACCTCCTCTATCTGGCTGCCTTTGATAGTGCTCTTTTGACTCGACTGGCTCTCTTTCTCTCTCTATATATATAGCAGAAACGGTCTCTGTCGGGCAGAAACCTCTCATCTCCATATTCAGATTTTTCATAAATCAATACCCTACTTGATCATACTGCAGTGTCACACAAAAGCATCAAAAGTAGCAGATCCACAAGCTCAAAACCACACGTTTCAAGAAGCCACGCGTTTCAAGCTTGTCGGTCTGCTACTTTTGAATTTAAATCTTGAAAACTAATAGTTTTGGACACATGACGTTTCCACCAGACAGAGACGACATACGTTCTTGCATCGTCCTGGGTTAGGGGCATGAGGGGGACACTACTAATTGGGAGTCTTTTACAGTCAAGGGGTCACAGAGTGACCTTGCTGAGTCTGAGGGACAGGCTGGAGCGGTGCTGGGAGGTGCGGGGGAGCGTGGAGCTACACCGGCTCCGCAGCTGGACCGGCCTCGCCACCGCCGAGCCTCGCACCCGCAGCAGGAAGTCAAAGTTGGCCGAGGAGTTCATGGCGTAGAACACGTTGGCGTTGTCGGGAATCACCAGCTCTGAGGGAGGGCAAAGGAGAGTACAGAGAGAGAGAGAGAGAGAGAAGACAGGGCTATTACTAAAAGGTGTGTGAAGTAATTTTGTAAATCTATTGTTCCATTGTGAGGGGAAACTCCAATAACCCAATTAATTTGGGGCCGTCTGCAGATGATTTGCTTTAACACTTTAATTGCCCGGAACTATTTAATCCATTACATTCATGCGCCCAGTCGATTTATAAACACGGACGCCTTTTCCGGACGGACAACAACGGGAGACAAGAATAAATCTATCGAGACTAGCGACTGGACCGCGGAGCGCCGTCTAACACAGGATCTTTTTTCAGAAAAAGACGGGATGATTTAGATCGCGATTTATGAACGTTTTAAGATTTTCGTTTTCATCAGCTAAACAGAGGAGGGAGTTTTTCGATGACGTCTCACTCTTGCGCGTCACTGAGGAGAGCCCAGGAGGCGCGCCTGGGCTATACAGCCAGGCGATCTGTTCTCGTATCAATAAACTTCGTCTTTAGGACAATACTTCGTCCTGAGCGTCGGGCGTTACTAATAGAAAGGACAAAGAACTTCGTCCTGGGCGATTAATCTGTTAATGTGCTACAAGGCTTTCTCACTCAACAGTAAACAAACATACAGTGTATCTTTCTAAAGTGACGATTTAAGGACTTTTAAAACCTTTTATACCTCTAAAATGATAAATAATTATATCCATCACTGCATCAAAAGTAATCAACAAACTATCCTATAAAAATGGTCAAATATTACCTAAGAATGAAGCAAAAGGTGTGTAAATAGCTTATGGACATGCTCACGACTCGCAATACAGAGAGTATAGTGGAACCATTGACCCGTGCAAATTTTACAGTGTACATTGGGATCCCACTGTATGTTGTACAATCTCAGTCTCAAAGTCTCAAAGTGTACCTCTTTCGTCAGAGATGACCTGCACCAGCTCGTATCCCTCCTCAGGCTCCGCCTCCAGGTTGTGCTTGGCCATGGCCCTGGAGATGACCGCTGGAGTCTTGTCCTGACTGGTCAGCTGGGTAAGGAACACAAAGTACAGTTTAAATGGCATCACAAAAGACTGCATGTGTGACGTGTGTGTGTCCGTCTGTCTCCGAAGCTAATCTGGACTAAATGTCTTGTATGCACTGCCAGTAGAAAAGCAAAGGCTCGCAACTCACTTTTGTAATGCTCCAAGTATTTATTCACAATCACAGCAGGCAGGACATACAACGTTTCGACCGGTATTGGTCTTTTTCAAGTATTGGTATTATTGGTATTAGTCTTTACTGCCAGTAGGCCACAGAAGTACCATCACCCAAATGTTTTGAAATATTTTTACTTTCATTTTATACTGGAAGTCAACAGGGCTCGGATCCCCCATTGTTGGCCTGCTAGGGAGGGTGTAGTAGACAATAACACGCCTTCTCCAATACCTTTCAGCCCAAAGTGGGGAGTTTCACTTCGGGTGGTTGTTTAGCATGCCTGCTGGGCAGGCATGCTAAACAACCAGTAGGAACACAACACTGTCCAATTTTCCACAGAATGGTCCCTTTGCCCGGAGAGAAAAAGTGGAGATATTTGACTAAATACACGTTTTGTGCCAGAACTTTCACATGGATATGAAACTAGAGGACCATATTTCACTCCACGTCTTTGGAATTATTTAATGGGTGAGTACAAATGGAGCATTTATCACATTTAGGCCGTGCATAATTCAATTCAACCAGGAGCGGATGGAAGGGTTCTATGCCTGTGATACATGAGAATTTACGAAGTATATGAATGATCACAGACATTCTAGGTCTACAGTAGTCTAGGCATGCGCGAGTACATTCCGTAAGTGCGGGGATGAGCAAGGCTTTGCCAGGCAACTGGTTCAGGGCTAAAAGTTGTTTTTTAACGGTGCCGTTTCAGATCCATATAAAGCTATATAAAACATATATATATATACTTCAATCACAGACAATAGATGGCTATTAAAACGGATGTGTAACACTGGTTACTCACCAGTATGCTCTTGTAGAGGTTGCCATTGCCTTGCTCCAGGCTGACTCGTATGATGCATGCGTCCTGGGCCTGGGTGTTGTACACTGGCGGCTGGCTGGGGGACGAGGGAGACAGGGGGATGAGGGAGTGGGAGCGTCGGTGCGTGCAGGGTGGGCCGGGCAGGCAGGGCGACGCAGGGGTCTGTGGGACGCTGGCTGAAGACGAGCTGGTGTCCATGGAGTGGAGAGATGTACACGACGAAGACTCTGAGAGCTGCAGGAACAACACATCAAACACAGTGGTGGTCAGAAGAACCATGAGGGAAACCTCATTCTAGCGCTCTGCCACCAACATGTGGAACCATGGGGGAAACCTCATTCTAGCGCTCTGCCACCAACATGTGGAACCATGGGGGAAACCTCATTCTAGCGCTCTGCCACCAACATGTGGAACCATGGGGGAAACCTCATTCTAGCGCTCTGCCACCAACATGTGGAATGCCCCGAGGCTGACACGTCCATTAACACAATGTAACACTGGTTACTTTCAAAAGAACTGGCCTGAAAAAAAGGAGGAGACCATAGGGGGAAGGAAATGTAATTTCCCATATTCTTTGTACATATAGGGCTCCATTTTCGTCAGCGCTAAACCCCTAATCCCTAAACTTCTTTGCCTATTTTTTACTATTTTGCAAAACATTTTTGTATAGTTCAACCAGCCAATCTACATTGACACGTTGTGAGCTTGTCGACTGGCCATTTTAACTATTCAAAAACATTTAGCAAAATAGTAAAAAAAGGCAAAGAAGTTTAGGGATAAGGGGTTTAGCGGTGACGAAAATGGAGCCCATAGTGTATTTGTTGACGACATGTATTATTGTATTAATTTGTTATGCTATGGATGAATGCATAGGACCACAATGGACTTTTTTTAGCCTTAATGTCTTACTGTACAATTACATTTCCCTCCTGGGGGAGCCCGGGTTTGAACTGGGAACCTTGCGGTTCCCATCCGGTCACTCGACCCCTGAGCCCCTGCCGCCATAGAGGAGTGTGTGGTTCTCACCTTGTTGTGCTGGGCGTCTATAGAGGAGTGTGTGGGCGTGGTGAGTCCCTCGCTGTCAGACGGGCTGCTGGAGTCACTGGAGGACACGCTGACAGAGTCCATGCTCTCCCCTGAGCTGCCTGTAGGGGGCGAGCGAGGCGTCTCTCTGACAGGAGAGCTGGCTGCTGAGGAGACGTCCGCTCCGTGGAACAAGCTGGAACGAGGGGTGGGCACAGTAACAGAGTACATTTATTTAACTACTAGTGTAGGCTATTTTACTTGAGTACTTTTTTGATACTTATGACGACTTCCACTCCTCTACATATATTGTATTTTTGACTCCACTACATTTCTAGGAAGAGGAAAAAGTACATCATGAACTAGTTACAAATTAAGCCCTATTTCAAATAGTGAAAACAGCTGATCTACAAGCTTGCAACTAGTTGTGGTGTAATGCGGTGTGAGCTGAGCTCGACTATTTTCAATATTATTGATATTTTTTGGGAAAATGACCCTAACCCTAAAAGTTATGGTACCTTAACTGAAGTACATGTTAGACAGAGCAACTTTCCCTTATAGTAGAGTAATATTTGATCCGGAGTCTCTATACTTTTGACTCAAGTACTGAGTTGTTGAGCACTGGTATTGGTGAATAAAATAAATGGGTCAACACAGCGTTCCCCTGCCTTAATGCCTCAAACAATGATGTGGTGAGAAATCCTGTCCAAACCAAAGGAAAAACTATGATTTTGTATGTTCACGAAGAGATTGGTCGCTATAAAAAAAAAGGCAACTAAAAAACACGGTGAAGCGGCTTTCGTGCTTCTACGCGCCAACGGCGTGGAAACAACTCCCACTATACCTTCGCCAGGCAGCGTCTGTAGACATTTTTAAAGCACACCTCAAGACCTACTTCTTCACTCTTGCTTTTGGTTGAGCTTTTAAAATCCTTGTGGTTATTCATTCACTCACTGTATTGCCTTATTCACTGCTATTATTTTAATGTTATTTTATGCCCTTGTATAGCAACTTCATGAAAGGTGCTATACAAATAAAATAAAATCAATAAAGTTGTATTATTATTGAGGGTCGCTAGCCCCCCTCAGCTTTAAATGCTTGAATGTTTGTGTTGTCTGAACAAACATTAAAAATGCCATTGACAATGAACAGAGACTTTACGTCATATGTGTCTGAGTAAATCGGCATAAGTATGTTGGTGGGACTGGGAACCCTTGGCCAATAAGGGGCCACCATTCTGGATGATGGTGTACGATGATTAGCGCGCCCCTCACTTCACACGGGTGTGACTTTTATTATAACTCCTGCTGCAGTTTTCATGCCATCACTTTGTGTATGTGCTGTGTGTATGTACTGTGTGTATGTACTGTGTGTATGTACTGTGTGTATGTACTGTGTGTGTATGTACTGTGTGTATATACTGTGTGTATGTACTGTGTGTATGTACTGTGTGTATGTACTTTGTGTATGTACTGTGTGTATGTACTGTGTGTATGTACTGTGTGTATGTACTGTGTGTACTGTGTGTATGTACTGTGTGTACTGTGTGTATGTACTTTGTGTATGTACTGTGTGTATGTACTGTGTGTACTGTGTGTATGTACTGTGTGTATGTACTGTGTGTACTGTGTGTATGTACTGTGTGTATGTACTGTGTGTATGTACTGTGTGTACTGTGTGTACTGTGTGTATGTACTGTGTGTACTGTGTGTACTGTGTGTATGTACTGTGTGTACTGTGTGTACTGTGTGTATGTACTGTGTGTACTGTGTGTATGTACTGTGTGTATGTACTGTGTGTACTGTGTGTATGTACTGTGTGTACTGTGTGTACTGTGTGTATGTACTGTGTGTACTGTGTGTATGTACTGTGTGTATGTACTGTGTGTACTGTGTGTATGTACTGTGTGTACTGTGTGTATGTACTGTGTGTACTGTGTGTATGTACTGTGTGTACTGTGTGTATGTACTGTGTGTATGTACTGTGTGTACTGTGTGTATGTACTGTGTGTACTGTGTGTATGTACTGTGTGTACTGTGTGTACTGTGTGTACTGTGTGTATGTACTTTGTGTATGTACTGTGTGTATGTACTGTGTGTACTGTGTGTATGTACTGTGTGTACTGTGTGTATGTGCTGTGTGTATGTACTGTGTGTATGTACTGTGTGTATGTACTGTGTGTACTGTGTGTATGTACTGTGTGTACTGTGTGTACTGTGTGTATGTACTTTGTGTATGTACTGTGTGTACTGTGTGTATGTACTGTGTGTACTGTGTGTATGTACTGTGTGTATGTACTGTGTGTATGTACTGTGTGTATGTGCTGTGTGTATGTGCTGTGTGTATGTACTGTGTGTATGTACTGTGTGTATGTGCTGTGTGTATGTACTGTGTGTATGTACTGTGTGTATGTACTGTGTGTATGTGCTGTGTGTATGTACTGTGTGTATGTACTGTGTGTATGTGCTGTGTGTATGTACTGTGTGTATGTGCTGTGTGTATGTGCTGTGTGTATGTACTGTGTGTATGTGCTGTGTGTATGTGCTGTGTGTATGTATGTACTGAGTGTATGTACTGAGTGTATGTACTGTGTGTATGTGCTGTGTGTATGTACTGTGTGTATGTGCTGTGTGTATGTACTGTGTGTATGTACTGTGTGTATGTACTGTGTGTATGTACTGTGTGTATGTATTCTGTATATGTACTGTGTGTATGTACTGTGTGTATGTACTGTGTGTATGTACTGTGTGTATGTACTGTGTGTATGTACTGTGTGTATGTGCTGTGTGTACTCACAGGCTGAGTCTCTTAACCATGCTCTTGCGAGGTTTGGGTGAAGTCGGACTGCTGTCACCGAGCCCTTCTATCTCACAGGACAAGGCGTAACTGCAGGAAAGAGAGAAATTACGTGAAGAATACCATAACATAAACACCATCATAAACCATTAGCAAACCATATATCGTCTCCGTCTGTTGGGTGGAAACCTCATATGTCCAAAACTGGTACTTTCAGCATTCAAATTCAATAGTAGCAAAAGTAGCAGATCTACAAGCTTTGTGTCGAAGTGTCCTCGACAAAATACAACCTGCATGTTACCCTTTAACAGATAAAGCTCCTGATGAGCAGGACGGTGCCTTGCATGGTTTCTGTGAATATCGAATGTACATTGTGAAAACGAAAATTGAGAAAGGTGGTATATGAATTGTCTCTGTTGGGTGGAAACTGTCCAAAACTGTTCAGGATTCAAATAAATAAAAAGCTAAAGTAGCAGATCTAAAAGCTCAAAACGTGTCACTTCGAGATGCTTTTGTGTGACACTGTGGTGTGGTAAACTAGGGTGTTAATTTACGAGAATATGCTAGAATATGGAGATCAGAGGATTCCGCCCCAAAACAGTGACAGGAGACAGAAGTGAGGGAGATGAAGAGCTAAACAATAGAGCGTGAGGTCAGAGGGGAGAGGGGACGGGACATGAGAGAGAGGAGAACAATGAGAGAAAGAGGGCTTTATTATTGTGGATTCGGGAACAATAAAACCCCCACAGACTCATGTTACTCTCTCTCCTAATCTAATAGATGAGAGGCAGCAATCAAAAGATAAGGGCTTCAGTCAGTCCATGCAGCAGAGAGCTGCATGGGGCTGCAATGCCCCGTTCATTTCCTTGACTAAAACTATGACAAAAAAATGGTTGTCGTCGATTACGTTTAACCACCAACAAAACCTAAATAAAAACTAAGCTTTTATGACTAAAACTAAGACTAAACTAAATATACAAATAAAAACTAGACGGAAATGTTAGGGAGCGACTAGTGGAGAAGAGATCCAATAGAACTCAAATTTAGGGAGCGACTAGTGGAGAAGAGATCCAATAGAACTAAAAGACAAGTAATGTTATGTATGGTTGCACTCGGGTGTTGCGCTCTGAAAATAGCTAGATCTACAATCTCACAACTGCGACGCGTTGTGAGCTTGTAGATCGGCAATTTTCAGTGCAATCAAGTGTAAGATCAGCCATTATGATGCCATCAAAGGACGACGGTGGCTCAGGGGTAGAGTGGCTCCAACCCACAAGGTTGGGGCCAACAAGGTTGCCAGTTCGAACTCGGGCTCCCCCCAGAGTTAGTGTCAAAGTGTATATAGCGCCTTGGATAAAGGCGCTATATAAATGCACCATTTACCATTTATCAAGCCTTGCCCAAATACATTTGTGTCGACAAAAATCAACTGTACATTTAATCTTATGATATTTACTGGACTAAAACCTTTAATTGTGAAACTTCAGAATGAATGAGCAGTGCTGCATTACCTCTCCTCCTCAGTGTGTTGAGGCTGGCTCTTGAACCATCGGAGGAAGGCCGGGTCAGGACTCAGACAGTAGCTGTTACAG
This sequence comes from Electrona antarctica, assembly GCF_951216825.1. Classification (NCBI taxonomy): domain Eukaryota; kingdom Metazoa; phylum Chordata; class Actinopteri; order Myctophiformes; family Myctophidae; genus Electrona; species Electrona antarctica. The sequence continues at coordinate 16,348,436 of NC_136812.1, forward strand.
GCCGACTGCAGCAGCTTGATCTGGGCTATCACCTCAAACTCCTGCAAGGGACAATTAGACAAGGATTAAAGCTAAATAAAATGTGAAACAGTGTGAAAGGAGCCCCCCCCCCCCCCCTCACACACACTAGCATTGTCTCCTAAACAATTAACACAGTATGTAAATGCCTAAAATTGTTCCTGCTGTTCTACATAGTGCCGATCAGGTGAAGAAATCACAGATTAAGGCTTAACCCTTGCTTTCATATGAAATATCTGAGACAATTAACATTTTATGGAAGATGTTCCTGAACATATTGCTAGTTTGACCAGTTCAAATGCTCTAATTAACCCATTTTGGGCGGGAACCCCTTATGGTGTTTTAAGCATTATGTTATACTTTAGCTATTGAAAAAAAGCAGATCTACAAGCTCATAGCGCGGCACAGAGTGCCGCGCTATGAACTTGTAGGTCTGCTATTTTAGAAAAATCGTAAGAATGTGGCGCAAATCTTTGAATATATATTCTTTCAAAGTGAATGTTTTAAACTCAGGTCTAAATGTGGCGCAAATCTTTGAATATATATTCTTTCAAAGTGAATGTTTTAAACTCAGGTCTAAAATGATAACTAAAAATAGCCTATGTACAATCACGCATTGCGACGCATTGAGAGCTTGTAGATCGGCTATTTCCGCTGCCTAACATGCATCCATAGAAGATTCTACGGAGTCCAAATAATGACTGAAATCATCAGTCGTGTCGACTGAGAACTTGAATCCATGAGAATAACACTTGTCGGGCCTATAGCAGCGGAATCATGTGATCCCAGTGTGACATACAGTATCTCTATGAGCGGAAGGCAGTAGACAAGACAACTCACCCTGCGTCTCTTCTCAAAGTTGTACAGCCCACCCTGCGGAACGACACAAAGAGCACGCTGTCAGAAGAGCCCAGACATCACATACCAGCGGGCGGCTTAGACAAACAGCGTTAGGTTGGAACACTCCGAAAATGGAACCAGCAAAATTCCTCACTCACTCATGGAAAGTTAACACTCCGAGAGTGGCTTGCACACAGAGAGACAGAGTTCGATAAACTCCACCACCAGTCAGTCTCACATGCACAAGCTCACCTGCGCGCGCGCCACACACACACACACACACACACACACACACACACACACACACACACACACACACACACACACACACACACACACACACACACACACACACACACACACACACACACACACACACACACACACACACACACACACACACACACACACACACACACACACACACACACACACACACACACACACACACACACACACACACACACACACACACACACACACACACTTAATCAATACTGCAGTGAGCAGGTGTTCTGTTAGGGTGGTGTTTTTACCTCCACCAGGTCAGGCAAGGCTGTATCCAGCATGGTCAAGTCTGTTAGGAAGGTCCCCAGGTATGGGATTGTTCCCTGCATGGCTCCCTGTTGAGCAAACAACCCATTCAAAACACGCAATCCATAGCTCAGGGTTTGAAAGAGAATGGGTCCATTGTTGTACCCAAAAATAACAGAACTTAAATTAACAGTACGTTTGTTGCCTTGGAAAAAAAACGAGATGTCTAAAAATATAAAGAGCAATGTCATTGTCCTTTAAATAGGCTGCGTTGCCCTCAAGGCATTGTTGCTGAGTCTGGTAGTAAAAAGCTGCCATTTTCCTCACCATTTCCTTCTGCAGCTGCAGTCTCTTGTGAGTGCGCTTGTGGTGATCCTTGGCACCGTTCTCCACACTGGCAAACTTTGAAGTGCCCTCCTGTAAAGGAAACAGAAATAAACTTTAATATACAATATGACACTGGTTCTCAAACATTTTCATGTCTAGGACCCCCAAATTCATATTAGGCCACGAACCCCCCCCCCCCCCCCCCCGAAGAGAAGGTTTGTTATTCAAGATTTTCCAAACATTTTATATATATATATATATATATATATATATATATATATATAAAACATACATACATACATACATACATACATACAAGATAGCAGATGTACAAGCTTGCAGCAGGGCACAAATGTAAGCTTGTAGATCTGCTATTTTTGAATGGCCAACATATAAATGGATAGAGTGATTAAAATTATTGTGATGCTATATCGCCACTTTGAGAACCACTGCAAATTATGCAGTATATATATATATATATATATATATATATATATATATATATATATCCCATTTAATGTTATCAAGTTTAAAACAATCTTTGACAATGTCCTCATCCCAATGATCTACACTACAGTAACTCACCCTCATGAGCAGCTCTCTGCTGGTCAGGTAGTTGTTGTGGTCTGAGAAGATGTCGGACAGCTCCTCAAAGGTCTGCATGCTGTCTCTGTGTACACGACCACACAGTTAGAGACTTAAACAAGGGAACCAAGTGACTGCATATGCACAGCTATCCTGCCAAAGGGTTATTAATCTTTATAGTCTAGACTTAAGCAGGAATATTTGAATTGTTATGAATATGAAGACATACTTGCTCACACAGGCCCATGCCCTTTTCAGCCTGTAGATGGGATTGGTCTGAAGCGCAGACACAATGGCTCGGAGGGAGGAGAAGTTCTTGCGCATACGACACTCCTGGAGGGCGGCAATTAAACACAAATCCCAGGCTTAACGTTGTGATCCATAAGATGTGCCTGTTCATGCAACTATAATATACTTGCGTTCTTTATGGTCGTGTACTTGAGCTACATAAACAAGAGCGACAGTGAAATTAGCTTCAAGTGCACAATCACCCCTATTATAAACAGTCCGCAGTGAGCTATGTAGTACACACGGTCAGGTTGGCACTTGTTATTATAATAAAGGAGGACAGGACCGTCAGATGAATAGCTAAAATGCAAACCGTTGCTGTCAGGCAGAAAGCCTTGTATCTCCATGTTTAAACGTTTTTTTTTAATATATAAATGAATTCCTTACTTCCTCATAACAAGAGTGGCTCACAAAAAGTAGTGAAATTAGCAGATCCATGGCAGTCAAGCGTTTGATTTGAGATGGCGATCAATGTGTTAAAAGGTTTTAAAAAAATAATAACAAAAGAGGAACCGTTTACAATGTTTTGTTCTCTCTCGACCAGACAGAAACAAAATGCATGTCGTCCAGCCCTATACCTGAGCGATGTCTATCCAGCGCTGGATGACGCGTGCTCGGAGGTGCGGTCGGATCTGCCGGCGCCTCAGCACCGTGCTGGCCACGCACGCTGCCACGGCGTTGAACTGGGTGATGGTGGCGCGGATGGTGGGGGCGCTGTGCTTGTTCTGCTTCTTGTCCCGCTGAGACCAGATGGAGCCCAGGCAGTGGTGAGGGACCACCTTTTTAAACAGTGCCTAGAAGAACAGGAGAGGGGAGGGGGGGGGGGACACTTGTTAAGCATAAGAGCGCTGAAGAAAACATCCAAGATAATAATATAAACAAAGGGTGTTATCTAATCCAAGAGCAAACGCTTCTGGGGTGTACATTTCTTCAATTATAAAAAGGTAGTGACGTGTAATGATATTCTTTTGGTTAAAACAATTTTTTTTTGTTGAATGGTTAAAGCTCTATATTCTGATAGTATTCATTTCTATTGTGTTTGTTCATTAACAGGGGTCTCCCCGTCTCAGAAAATAAACAGAAAATACATTTTCAGGTGGGTGGCATGGAGACTCCCATTACTGAACAAACACTCGACTGTAGAGCAATGAGTACTAGACTATCAGAATATAGAGATATTTAACACGTATATCTCACCACTACCTTGTGTTGTGTAGCTTTTCCCCCTCATTCCCTCACATCCATCCCTCTGTCCTCATACCCCCACATCCATCCCTCTGTCCTCATACCCCCTCATTCCCCCACATCCATCCCTCTGTCTTATTAGGGGTCAAGCCCGAAGGGCGTAGATTATAATTATTATTCCCTCACATCCATCCCCCTGTCCTCCTACCCCCACATCCATCCACCCCCCCTGTCCTTCCCTTACCGCGTCCATGAAGGTCAGTTGCTCGGCTACCAGGTCAGCCTCAAACGACAGGAAGTCCTCTTGGACCTCAATCTCAACTTCCTCTTCCTCCCCCAGGCAGAACGAACTGTTACCGTGGAAACCACCTGAGATCGACCAAACAGAGTCCATTTAACTCAAACGAAATGTAATTGTAATGTGGATAAAGGGAGTAAGCTGTAAGTGAGAGACTATTAAGGAACCGATTCTGGGCAGTTACACAGTGTTTCCAACATTTATAGTACACACATTTATAAGCACATAAGAAGTCTTATCATCACATTACTGATACTATAACTGTTAACTGTAAGGATATAACCAGATTTAAAAAGACTAGTTGTGGTGCAATGACCATACCATGGTACTAACTAGCAATCAGCCATTGCAAGCGCCATAACACCCCATAAGTCGTCACAGAATGCTTTACAATGTGTCCAGATAATTGTTAGCTTTAATCATTGCCTATCATTGTGAGTATTTACAAGCTCCTAAAACCACACTGATACAGTGCCACAAGTAGACTACAACACATCACAGACATGGGATGGCAAAGCAATGTGTTATCCAACTTTGCTAAAACTGGGTCACACTAATACCAGTAAGACGCCCGAAGCGACCTTGCCATAATTATGATGCATAGATTTTTAAGTACATAAACGTCAAACGTCTACTGGTAATGAAATAATCATTGTTTGGACACATTGCACACACTGTAATGTTATCGTCCGTCGGGTGGAAACCTCATATGGTCCGAAACCGTTACTTTTCAGGATCCAAATGCAAAAGCATCAAAAGTAGAAAGTACAAACTCAAAACGTGTCGCTTCGCGCCGCGTTTAGAGCTTGTGGATCTGCTACTGTTGATGCTTTTGTGAGACAATGTAGTTTTGTGAGACAATGTAGTTTTGTGAAACGTTGGAGGTAAGAGAGGTTTCTGCCCTACAGCAACGATATAATCCCAGTATGCAAGGCTGCCAGGAAACTGTGCATACATACAGCTTAACTGCATTATTCTCTGCAGTGAATTAGATGTATTCTAGACAACAGATTATGTGGCTTGGTCTCTGTCAGACGCTAACCTTCGGTCTCATCCACATTGGCCTCGCTCTGCAGCTGTTCCAACAGGCCCTGTGCCCGTCTCAGTGGCTCGGAGCCTGGCAGAGTCCTCTGCAGGTAGCCCATGATCCTCTGCAGGCAGGGGTAGTCTGGAGGCTCCTGGAAGTCCTCTGGACATTGGTCCAGCCAGGCACGCAGGATGGATGCCAAGGCACTGGACAGAAGGAGGGGCGGAATCAAAGATTAGTGGGGCAGGAACTGCAACATGGACAGTTGGGTGAGGAAAGCAAGGGGCCTCTCACAAAATCTCTGACGTTACTCCTGAATCACTATCACAATAGGCCTATCTCACAGCATTTCCCCGCCCCCTTTCCACGCCCCCTTTTGGAGCTAGTGGTGTTATTTTTTCTGCAGTCCATAGGCTTCCATGTTAAAAGAGGTATTTTCACAAGCCACAAACTATTGTTTTGTAAAGGTAAGGTTTATTCTACTTATTTGAGTTGTTATACCATTGTGTTTACTTCATATTATTATCGGTCTTTGACATTTTAACATTAGGAAATGTACTTAGATTCTCCAGAGAAAGAAATGTAATGTAAATGCTAATGGTTAAACGACACCACTAGCTCCGGAAGGGGGCGTGGAAAGGGGGCTGTGAGATAGGCCTATTCGCTAGTTAGGCCTCCGAGAACCATGTCCAGTCTTACAAGTTATGGTAATTAAAAAACTAGGGAGAAAAGACAGTGTGACACCACAAAGAGTACACAGCCCAATCTCAATTGCCTTGGTTAATAATAACAACAACAAAGAACAGCCAGAGAAAAGCATTACAGAAGAAGTGAAGGGAAGAGGAATGGGATTACAGGTCAATCATCTTACTTTCTAATGGCTCCTTTGGTTTCAGAACCTCGACTTCCCTCATTCTCCCTAACGCTCGCCTCCACACTTCCATACCTGAAACAGATAATGAAGAGAGGTTTGCATTTGCAACAAGCATTTTAATTATTTTCATCATTATCAGTCTGCTCGGCTGTGTTTTGCGGAACCTCATGTTCAAAAGTATGTGTAGGCTGTCTGATTCTGCCAACAGTGTCATTTTAACTTTGTCATATTTTATTCAACATTATGGAACCATTGACTAGGATTTGAATGGACTCTGTCCACCCTTGTCTGTGTGTGTCTTATTAAAGTTTGATTAGGATTGTCTCAATGGGGAAACATATTCTACATGATCATAACCAACATAACAATTCCAGAGCGCAGTGCGTTACCTGTCCAGTAGCAGCTGCAGTACGGTGTGTGTGCTGGTGAAGGCTCTGTACGTGGACAGGAAGATGGAGGTGTAGGTGAGGTCGTTGTCTCCGAACGCCGTCAGTAACGTCTCCACCAGGCGCTCCAGTGTTCCCGCCCGGATACTCCGGATCTTGCAGGTCTCCAGCTGGCTCACCGTGTGGCCGGGAGGCAGGCGGTCCCCTTCCGCCTGGATGGACGCAAACAAACAAACACACAAACATAAACACACAGGGGTTTTGTTACACTGAGGAACCGATTTGATGTGAACGTGAAATGAGCTTCACAGTTAAGTAAGTTTCTGTCGGGCAGAAACCTCTTATATCCATATTTTAACTTTTCGTGTTTTCTTCGTAAATGAACGCCCTACTTGATCACTCTCTACACTGCAGAGTCACACAAAAGCATCAAAAGCAGCAGATCCACAAGCTCGAAATGTTTTGAGCCTGTCGATCTGCTACTTTTGCTGTTTTTGAATTTGAATCCTGAAAAGCAACAGTTTTGGAAATGAGGTTTCCACCTGACAGACGAAATGTACTGTTCTTAGTCTGTTCATCAACTGCTCTCCTACCCTGTGTTGGTTGCAGTGTACACAGTTTATCACATACGGTAATTACAGACACACAAATAACCACTTTGAACCTGCTTGTCCCTATTTTGGGCTTGTTGTTCTGTAGAAAGAGAACGTGACGTCACGCCATTGAAACAGTAACAGCTGACACCCTCTCAAGATGGCACCACCTGTCCATTGAACTCAAGGGACGGGGGCAGGGTGGGGGCTCGTTCCAGATAGGTAAAGATTTCCAAAAAAAAATTCAGAAATCTTCAGAAAACATAGTCCATCTACAATGTGACATTGTTGTGAGCTTATAGATCGGCAATTTTCACCATCGTACAACTCATACAATATGGCATACAGTAAGTTACGTACGCCCTGTAGTGACTCTGTCATGTGGACAAATGAAGGCAACGGACAAATGATGAGAACAGCAGGAGAAAAGACTCGAGTGGCTGAGGGAAGGATAAAGGTGCCCTATGATATCGTCTCTGTCGGGTGGAAACCTCATATGTCCACATTTTCAGGATTCAAATTCAAAAACAGCAATAGTAGCAGATCTACAAGCTCTTCGTGTTTCGAGCTTGTTGATGCTTTTGTGTGACGTAGTTTGCAAGTAGGGCATTAATTTATGAAAAACAGTTAAAATATGCAGATAAGAGGTTTCGGCCCGACACCAACGATATTGAACCCTTACCCAAGCAGATGTCCGACTATTGTGTCTATACTGTAACAGCAAGAGGACAGGGAGGACGAGCGGGAACAGAAAGGGGAGAACAAGGGAGTCATTAGAAGAGAGGATAGAGAGACCTACAGTCAGTCGATGGTCGTTTAGAGACCAGGAGGAAAGAGAGAGGGAAGGGGGGGGAGAAAGAGAGAGAAACCTTGGTGCAGTTTAGCACGCTACAACAGGAAACGCTCCAATCTGCTTTTAATCAGCGCGAGAGCCCCTCCTCCTCCTCTGAGTGAGACAGACAGAGGAGGACAGAGCCAAGTTCTCCCACACCAGCACTCCTCTGATAACAGCTCCGAACACACACGAAATATGCTGACTTCACTAATCACTGTGAGATGACCTACTGTACGTTGCTATGTGCTATTATGCATGCATGCTGTAGCTAGGGGACGGATCAGCAGGGCATGGCAAGCCAGTTCAATACTGCCAACTTACCGTATACAACCTTCACTACCCAAACAGACATGCTACTGTACTTCAGAAACATGCACGCACGCACAGACCTATTGTAAACACCGCATCGTTGCTGTCGGGCAGAAACCACTTATCTCCATATTTGAACTTTTTGAGTTTTTTCGTATGCTCTAATTGATCATCCAACAGCGTCACACAAAAGCATCAAACTTGAAGTTTGAGCTTGTAGATCTACTTTCTTTCCTTTATTTTGAATCCCAACCGTAACCACTAGAGCTATTTTAATCATGATCCTCCAGGTCTTTTGACAACACCCAGTGAAAAGGCTGGTGAAAATCAACAGTTTGACCAGAGTTGGATTGTTTAGCCAAAACATGTGATTTCCTGACTTTCTGTTCACCAATAATAAAAGTTCCCATTCCATTGCAATAGGTCCAACAAGTAACAGTTTTGGACATAATGAGGTTTCCAGCCGACAGAGACTGAACCACACACATCGAGCGAGAAGTTGCTCTCGTCTACAATTCTCTGTAAATATACAATTCATTGTATTATTCAACAGAGTTGTACAAGTGTTGAGCACAATACTGTGGCATTAAAACAAGGTGAATAAATGCATATAGCTGGCAAGACAATCATGCTAAGTGCCCTTGGCTAAGTATAGCCTGTCTCTGCCATCTTTCTGTTTCTCAAAGGAGCCAATCTCAATCTCCCCACGTTGGATCCATGGGGACAGCAAATGGGAAAGCAAAACAAACAACATAACATCCTGAATCCATGCTTTTAACCCCTTCTATATGTAAGATATTTCGTCTCTGTCGGGTAGAAACCTTACTTTACTTATACTGTATGTCCAAAGCTTGTAGATCTTACGTTTTATGTTTTTGTCTGACGCTGTAGTATGATCAAGTAGGGCGTTAATTGAGTACCACAGACGAAAAACAGTCTAAGTCCAAATTTCATTCTGACCCCTCCACGAAAAGGCCTCGTTGTCCTGACCCCTTATCTATCATTTATACATTATGGAAAAATAGTGTGGACTTAGACTGTTTTTCGTCTGTGTCATTCAATTTACAAGCAGCAACAGCACAGAGACAACAAATGCATGCAACAGATGGCGGTTTTGTTTTTATACTGATAATGATTAACTGTATCTGCTATCTGGGTGTATTTGTTGTTGCAGTGCTTGTATGGACCCAGGCTAAGGCATGACAGAAGAGGAACAGGCAACAATTTATACAGTTTTTATACAGTACAGACAATGAAAAGGCCTATTAAATTCAATGTCTTGTTGGTCTAACAGTTCAACTCCATTGTTATACTAACAATTAATAAACACGTGCCATTGCAATGGAATGGGAACTTTTATTATTGGTGAACGGAAAGTCAGGAAATCACATGTTTTGGCTAAACAATCCAACTCTGGTCAAACTGTTTATTTTCACCAGCCTTTCCACTGGGTGTTGTCAAAAGACCTGGAGGATCATGATTAAAACATGCACCCTAGTGGTGCATGCATGATACTACACAATAAAATCCACAGTGTTCATCTGAGAGTGTGCAAGTGGAACCAAATTGAAACTGACACTGATGGTTTTATAGTGTAACAGAGGGCCTTGCAGCTGAAGGTAACAGCCTGCTTGCTTCAAACAAGTCAATAAGTCAACAAGAAGAATAGGATGTCAGCATCAGGAACAAGCTTCCACCATTTCTGGTGTGTTTTGGAGCTGGTTTGTTAGTCCTCTCCCCTAATACATCATCTTCCAGGTAATGGATTATGGTCTCATACCATCATGAGGCCAGACACGTCATGTACAACAAGCTGTCTCTGCACTCCAAGCCCAACCAACTCCTGCTACCGTGTTGTGAAATCTGCCACCAAGGCCATAACATTTGACACCAGCAGTGCAAGACAGTGATGTGTAGTACTTAGGCTACACTGTGGGCCGGTTAACTCGCTATTGATTTCTTCCACTGATGTCTACATAGTAAAGGCCAGTCCACACAGCACATCAATGCAACTCCTTGCAACTACTACTACAACCATTATTATCCCCAAATGGCACCATTCTGCAACTGGTTAGTTCAGACCACTGCAATGGTCTCTAAAACAGTTTTCTGCAAGGAGTTGCATTGGTGTGGACTGGCCTTAATATAACACCATTTACTGCTCTCACAGGGTTGACCATGTAGATTGTAGACTGTGTGAAGACTCTGTAGAGACTCTGTAGAGATTCATCAACATGATAAATCATTAGAAAATCTCCCTCTCTCACCCTCTATTTTGAGCTCTCAATTCAGAGAGGGTATTCAGGCTGAGAATGCATATCTCACTCTATGGTACTTGGGTACGGCCAGTGTAACTCACCCTGCAACGGGTTGAGAGTGAGACTTACAAAAGCTCTGTTCTGTGGACGTTAAGACGTCAGAAGGGACTAGCACTCACCCCCAGCCATCTCGCTCCCTTGTTGGCAGCCTGCTGGATCTGAACCCGCTTCAGTATCACGTTGTAAATGGCTCCCTCCTCCACTTCCTCCCCCCAGTCCTGCACCGAGCTCTGCAGAGAGAGAGAGAGAGAGAGAGAGGGGACAGCATTAAAGTTGATCAATAGGAAGAGAATGGAAACCAAGAGCACAATGATACATAGAATCGTTATTTCTACTCCGAGCCAGTCACAACATCACAGTCCCTTTTTGATTGAGAAATGTTGCTTAAAGAATCACACCCGTGTGAAGTGAGGGGCGCTCTTATCATCGTACATCATCATGGATCATCTTATACTGGCCAATCAGAATGCCTGTTGCCACAAATTTACGTCATATTTGGCGGACATTTGACCTAATTTCTCCTTTCATTGTCGATGGCAAATATGAGACGTGTGGGGACAAGATGACGTAAAGTTACCCTTCATTGTCAATGGCATTTAATGTTTGTGTTGCAGACATTTTGTGGGGACAAAAGCTGTATATACGAGGGGCTAGCGCCCGTGTGAAGTGAGGGGTGCTCTTATCATCATACATCATCTCATTCTGGCCAATTACAATTTGTGTCCTCACTTTTGTGTTTACACACTTTCGTCTTCAATGTTTGTTGTCAGTGTTTACACAGTCCCTCAAAGCTGGACATAGGATAATAATTACAATGTAAGTACGTCGTCACACAATAAACAACGTTAACTTAAAGTACAGCACTTCAGAAGAACAGAGATGCTGTCTTCTGGGAACGACTGTGGTGTGTTGAGGCTGAACTAATTACGTCTACTAAAGTCTCGGTTTTAATGATATAGATGGAACAGAAAGGATAACACATACATGGAAGAAAAGCAGCAGTGACACAGAGAGAGAGAGAAGGCTTAAAGTGCAGTAAAAGAATGAGACTGACTGCTTTCCCAAACTCCCAACCCCCACTCCCAACATGTGTTAAGGCTTCCCTCCCTCTTGTTTCCTACCAGTGAACTCTCTTTCCCAGGTTCTCATTTCCCCCCCCCCCCCCCCCCCCCCACCCCCTCCTCTCTCCCAGTGCATCTCCCACAAAAACTCTTCCCCCCTCTCACTCAGTTCTGTCCCTTACTAATCTCTCGTTTTCCCGCTGAGATCAGAGCTGAATCTAGAATCATTAAGGGGTATACCTATTACCTACCTACTGTACAGGATCTGAGATCTGTTCTGTTTGTCTGCACTGATTTTGAATTTCATTTAATTGTCTGTTTGCATGTTAATTCCAACAGAAACTCACTGTAGCCACTGAGCCAAAATATCTTCAGAACAACTCTACAGTACAGCTACAAGAGTCAAGACCAGAGGAAATTATTCTCTGTCATAAAACACACCTAACCACACAAAACTATGCACATTTGTATGCATTATTATACAGGCATGCACACACACTGCATAATCTGAAAAACTGCAGAGAGAGTGTGTGTGTGTGTGTGTGTGTGTGTGGGGGGGGGGGGTAGAGAGTTAAATCTAATGTAACAATTGTGCTTAGTCAGGGAGTAGCAAAGCCAGGCGTCCAGGCAGAGTGCTGTGACAACAGAGAAAATATAATTTTAATCCTATAAAAAGAGGACAATATAAATAATAGACCACAGCAAAGCCCATATCGCCCAATCGCAGCATGACGCAGCACAAAACAGCACAACAAACCAGAAACCCAACACAGCTCACAATACACACAGAAACCCAAAACAGCTCACAATACACACACATGCCATCTCTGCACACAGTTAATAACAGCCTAGTCCACTCTCGCCTGCCATCCAACTTTCCCTCCATTTAAAATGCCTCAATGTCAAAGTCCACTTTCTTTTTCTCTCCCCCCCAGACAGAAAGGACTGCCGCCAACTGGGGTCACGGGTCAGAAATGGCCGACAACATGCTCAAATAGTCAGAAGGCCGGACGGACGGACACGGACAGCCAGTGGCACTCAGCCATGGTGAAGCTGTGTTGGTGGAAGAAGGGCGGTTGTTTGGGCTGAATTCAAAACACGCTGTGGAGGGAGAGAGAAACGCGCCCCAAACAATCACAGGTGCAGATAAACCGCAGGGTGCCACAGAGACAGAGAGACCGAAAAACAGAGAGAGAGAGAGAGAGGGGTCCAGTTGGCACACAACAAGTTACGAGTTAGTTGACCATGACCACATGAACCCTCGCATCCCTATTCTGGGATGAACGTACAAAAATAGCAGATCTACAAGCAACACGTGTCATGTTGTTTGTCATAGATCAGCTGTTGTCGACGAAGAGATCCGGTGTAGAGGGAAGACAAAACAAATGGGGTGGACCTACCTAGCACAGACCTCTGAGTGACTCTCTGGTCAACAAAGTATAAGGCTATAGGGATTTTAAGCTGTTAAAACTGGGAACGCATTTGTGTAATTTTGGGATTTTAACTGGGAACGCATTTGTGTAATTTTGGGATTTTTTTGGCTATTCAAAAGTAGCAGCAAGTTGCTATTTTTATTTTATTGTTTTAATCTTGAAGATGTTTGAGAACCGCTGATTTAGAAGGCGTTTGTAGAACGGGCCTCGGGTCTGAAAGGGTTTAAGTGGTTAACCTGACTGTGGTTGCTGCTGGTAGATAAAAACGAGCAGGCACTGTGTGTTTCCCATCGTTTCCTGTACAGTACAGTACAGTACACCCTGTCTGTCTCGCTGTTTGCTCTAGCCTGCTAGTCTCCCTGGCTTTGTGTAATAATCCTCCCTGGTTTGCCTTAATACCTGTCCTTTTTTATCAGCAAACCTGTCTAACTGTCTGTCTTCCCCCTCTCTCTCCCCCTGGCTGTTAGCTTCATGTTGGCCGGCTGCCGGCTAAAGCTTGACTCATTTATACGTATGTTGTGTGCGGCAAATAGCAGATCTACAAGCTCACAACACACCACATTCGTGATGCATTGTGAGCTTGTAGATCTGACTACAGCTACGACACCGGAACACAACTATATAAGTATAAATCAAACCCTAAAACTGGCCCAGAGACAGATAAATACATCAGTCCATGAGTCATGCAGTCCAACACACTCCCAAAACAATAGCAGGAGGTCTCTCTCTCTCTCTCTGCTAGCAGGCCTGGGCTGCTGAGTCCACAGTCTGCACACAAGAGCCCGCTCTTTGTCAGAACAGAGAGAGAGAGAGATGTTTTTCAGAGCAGAGTTTTTATAAAAGCCCCTGGTTGCTTTTGTGTACCAAATTTGGGGCTTATGGTCAACCAAAGGCCCTAAAGCTATGCATGAAAGAAAGAAAGATCAAAGCTGCCATTCTTTCTGGCATGTACAACAACAGTGAACAGTCTACAGACATTTCCATGCCCGCAAAAAAAAGGGTAATGTCATGATAAAGTTTGTTAAATATCATTATGACGACATCTAATGCAGGGCAGGCGATATTAGAAACCTGTTGAGATGGATATCCATGTTTGAATGGGGGATGCACAGAGTAATAAATGACCCCAGCCAATGAATATAAGACGTAAACAGGAGATGAGTTGTTTACTCTCTGCACTTTAGAAAGAGAACAGCTAGCTTCCATCATCATCTCTGAGAATGATGCTGCTTGCTCACATAGCCCACAGCAGCACAGAGTGAAGGGAGGAGACTTGGCAGAAAGGGGAATGGAATGGTATTATTTTGCCTGTGCAAATTGTACTAGTCTCCCCATTATTTAATCCTCATTTATATCTAGTTGAATGCTGGCGTTGCATTGCATAATTATTAATAGCAGATGTAGAAGCTCACTGTCACCGCGCGTGGTGAACTTGTAGATCTGCCATTTACTGATCACGACATGCACCGGCACGCAATTAAGTATAGCTGCGGCATTACAGACAGGACAGCGCAGTGAAAGGGAAAAAAACTATAAAAGCTGATGATTATCATCTATGCGTGTGAAAACAATACGCCGATGATAACAACAACAATGTGTTAAGTCTGTTGGCTTTTGTGCTTTCCTCGCCCAGACTACAGCTGGCTGGTGGGAGTTGAGAGAGAGAGAGAGAGAGAGAGAGATCGCCTCGGGGGCTTCGCCGATTGTTCCCTCACTGTTCCACTGTGTGCGCGCTCCGCCTCTCACACACAGTCACACGCTCAACTTTTCACATTATGGCCATAAAGCAATAAGGGGACAAAGTAACGGAACGCTGTGGAAGTGGGATCATTATTATTCTCGCGGTTTTTCCCCCAAAGGTCCCACTGCAAAGTGCAACCACCCATGCTGTAGCAGCAATGAATGTAGGCTATGGGGTTTAAAAGTCCACGCAGCAACAGACGGACGGGGGGGTAAAACAATTCAAAACTCGATGTTCTAATTTATCCCCCACTAACACCACCACCCCGTTTCCTTTATTTCACTACTTTCCCAAGCCCCCCCCTCTCCCCCTCCCTTTAAGCTCATTTCAAACCAGAAAATAGACAGCATTGCAGGATGCAAATCACAGTATTATTAGTTGTTGTTGTCGTTTCTTTTACCATCTTAGCTTTCCAGGCGAATCTCATGGTCAGCGTCTCTTTCATGATCCGGGGACAGCATCGATCAGAAGTTAGAACTCCGTGTTTTTAGTCCGTCAAGTCCATAAGAAATGTCAACTATAAACTCCCAAAGCGCACGGACGGAGCGACGGCACGGCGCGCCCCTTGGTTAAAATCTCTTCTTGTCTGTGTTGTGTCCCCCCCCTCCTCTCCTCTCTATTCCAACTACAACCCCACCTCCTCCTGCCTCGCTCCTCTTGTTGCTGAATGGAACAAACTCCTCCTCCTCTCCTGCACTCACTCAGACACTACAGACCGGGTTGCACCTCGCCACACGACGGTGTCGCGCACACCGAAAATTATGGAAATAAGACAAGCAGAATAATATGATGATCCGGAAACTTTACGACGTCACGCAGCACAGGGTCCCTTTATCTCCTCCTCCAACTAGACTTTCTTCTTTCAAATGTCAGTGGGCTGAGATTGACAGGCTGTGATGATAACTCACACTCAGACTGTCAAATATAACCATAACAACATTATTATGGTTATGGTTATAATTATTACGTGTTTAAAGAATAATGTAGGTATATAAGAATAAAATATACATGTTTTAGACTTCTAATCATCTTGATAGAAGGCTATCTAGAAGAAGAAGGCTATAGAAGGCTAAATCTAGCTCAGCATTGTCTCCAGGTTTTGCAGCACTATCATCAGTGCAGTGTTTGTTTGGGCCTTATCTTTGCTAATGTGTTGAATGTATGTTGTTAATGAGTCATTTTCAGACATTTTAATTTAATTAAAAAATAATAAATAAATAAAAAACAAACTTGCCAGACCCTGTTGAACCCTGATCTATAGTGCATTATGCAGTACTGTACTCTATCGTATTTTTTTATTGATTGATTACTTGAAATGTAAACAGCAGTGGTACAATGAGATATTAAAGCAAAAAGGATAACACACAAAGAGTGCTGGGGGCTTGTTTCCTTTGTGGTCTGCCTCTGTATTCAATTCATCAACATATAGCATAGAAAAATGAACACTGCGTACAAGCAGTCACGACCACGTTGCCTTAGACCAGTGTGGGAGTGGGACAATACAAGGAAGGCTGCGGGTGCTTGTCACACTGCTGTGCATTGTTAAGGGCTGAATAATGGACAACAGCAGTGTACTAGTGTGTCAGTGACTCCTATCCAGCCTTGTAAAAATGCCCACTTGTGTGATTTAGTGGAAAGAGATATGAATGAAGTGGTCTGCCTGTGTGTGAAGGGTCTTTATGCAGTGGTTTGTATGATAAATTCATATCAATTGAGACAGTAAAACACTGTCACTTTTCGGATCATAAACTGTTCAAGTCCATTTGAAGTCTATTGGGCAAATGTCACACAGACCTAATGACTGAGACGCAGGGGTCTATATACGACCCAGCGCATAAACAGGAGACAATGGGAACCATATGACACTTTTTATTGTGGTCTGCTCCAGTGGGATAGAGATGGCTAGATCTTATCATGACCCCCTTTATAATAATCTGTCTGTCTGTCTGTCTGTCTGTCTGTCTGTGTGTATGTGTGTGTGTGTGTGTGTGTGCACGCACATGCATGCCTGTGTGAGTGTGAGAACATGTTTTTGAGTGGTGCAACCACTCCCTTACGGAGCTATGTGTGTGGGTGGCTGGGTGGCTGGGTAGCTGGCTGACTGGGTATAACACTTTCTTGAAATGGTTCAAATTGTTTCACAATTCAAGATTATTATTTTCATTTAAAAAATAGCAGATCTACAAGCCCACAACCCTTCGCGATACAGCTATTTCTGAATATCCAAAGTTTAAAATTGCATTTGTCCCCAAACAATTTAAAATAGTATATAAAAAGCCTCAGATTTCAAAAGTGTTTATACGTGCAGTAGGTCTATGTAGGTACAGACAGGAAACATTGGCTGACCTTCTTACATCACAACAGTTATCTCACACACACACACACACACACACACACACACACACACACACACACACACACACACACACACACACACACACACACACACACACACACACACACACACACACACACACACACACACAATCTATGTGACAGCCCGTCCACACACAGACATACTGTACACACAACCCCCTGGCCCTGACTCCTGTTACTTCACCCATGTAATCCCACACGTCACACACAGCATCACTGACTGTCAAAACCTCACATTGCAAGCTATGTTGGACGAGTAGGTACGCGCACACACACACACACACACGCACACGCACGCATGCCACAAGCATGCTGGTCAGCCTCTTGGCGTCACCGCATGCCTCCCAACCCAGGGGGCTACAGGGTCCTGGACAGGTCAGGACTCTCTGTTCCTCCGAGAGTTGGGGTCATAAAAGGCCAGGGAAGCCCTGCTGTATACAGTATGTAGCCGACGGTACTGTGTGTGTGTGTGTGTGTGTGTGTGTGATCATGTCTGTGTCTAGGGTTCGATTTGTTAAAAAAACAAAAAAACATCCAGTGGTGTGGGGCTCCAGTTGGATACAACAGCAGGGACAAAACAAAACAACTAAATTGTGGAGAATAAAGAGAATAAATACATAAATAAATTTGACAATTAGCTAAAATAGCTGACCCACAGTTATAATGTGATAATAATCAATTACATTAATATCAAACATCATCAGAAAGTATTCAATTCAGTCTGACCAGAAGCGGAGGTCGGAGAAGGTAAAACATAACCCCACCGGCCATGAAAACTAATAATCAGAGGGCAGGGGTATCAAAAGCAGAGGCATGGATTTGGTCTGTGCCTGTGTGCGCTAACTAGCTGGCTATTTATCTGCCTCGCTGGCGGGGGTCCAGTTCCCAGGCTGATCTGCCCCAGTGTCCACACAGGTCTCCAGGGCTTCTGGGAAGCTCTGGGGGGGCAGTGGGAAGGTTGTGACCCCGGGCCCTGTGGCCCGACCCCCCAAGCTCTGGTGTGTTGATCTCACAGAGGGGGAGTGACGTCATCTCTCTGGGCGCAAAGCATGAAGACATCTGACGAATGTGACAGCTGGTGCTCTCTGCAGTCTGCTCTGAATGACGGATGAGGTTGCATCAGGACTTTGGATGAGTTTGCACAAACGTTTTCATGTCAAGGACCCCCAAATTGATTTGTATTTGGCCGTGGATGACCTATCTGAAAATTATTTGTGCCAGGGACCCCAGAAGAGAAGATTTGTGTGGGTGTTTTTCACAATTATTAAAAATCTGCCAAACATTTTAGATATTTTATTATTTATCAAATATTTTTTTTAAATAGCAGATGTACAAGCTCGCAGCGAGGCACAATGTGAGCTTGTATTTCTGCTAATGGTTGGTATGGTTCTTATGGACACACCCACTTTGAGAACGACACGGTTTACAGATTGTATAGAATTTGTACACTATCAGTGTAACCATTCCACAACAACATGATAAAAGATTAGGAGTAAAAAAAACAAGACAGAAATGTAATGTTTCTCACTAAAGCCTGGTAGATCTGGTAAAGTATAGTATATCTTTAACAATGCAATCCGTAGAACGTAGAACCTGATGTTGGGTATGATGACACCTACTGGTTGTACTGGTTGTGTGGTCTCTGTCCACACAAGGGTTCTGTGGGGGGGGGGGGGGGGGGGACGACGACGACGACTATTCGTCCCTGGTTGGTAGACTAATAGAAGTGGGACACCAGGGTTCAAATCCCAGTTAAGATTTCAGCTTTAACCACTCAAACCCTGTATGGTTGAGCGGCGTCTCTCAGGGCTCTATAGTGTATTTTCTATTTTCTGTTATTGTGGGGTGTTAGCCGAAAATAGCCGATCGACAATCAACAATTTTACTGCGAAAGTTTCCCCCACGATTCAGAAGCTGGGGTTGAAGTGGTTAACTGCTGCGTTTCTGGAACTCTCTACCAGTATTTCTGGAACTCTCTACCAGTTTCTGGAACTCTCTACCAGTATGCATCACAGAAATTAAGGGTAAAAGGCACTTTAAGAAAAGACTGAAGGATTTCTTATATATATGGCGAAATTGTAATTCTGTTTATGTCAATATACCAGTTAATGTAATCTAGAGTGAATGCACTAACCGTAGTTATGCTTTAATGTATTTCTTTTTTTTGTGATATCTGTAATGTTGTAATGTTGTTTTGTATGTATATTATTCTGTGAGGACCCCAGGAAGAATAGCTGTTGCCAGGTGCAACAGCTAATGGGGATCCTAAATAAACTAAACTAAATAAACTGTAGTGATGCACCAGAAACAGGCCAATTGTTTGGCCAGCTCAATAGATTGATTCATTCAGCCTGTTACTTTCATTTATTATGATCAGGGGCTCATCATCACCATGCTGGCTTGTGGTGGAAATTTGTAAAAATTCTATTTTAGCCACGGACATACAAAATGAGTACACCACCACATGAATTACCATTACAGGTCTGTAACTCCATTTGGTTCCATTTGTACACTCTCAGAGTTATGGGAACCGCTGTCCTAGTGGTCTCCT
>NC_136812.1:16373014-16398014 GCF_951216825.1 Electrona antarctica
TATACAGATGCAAACATACACAGCTGCGCAATTTAGCTCACTCTCACTGTGTGTGTGTGTGTGTGTGTGTGTGTGTGTGTGTGTGTGTGTGTGTGTGTGTGCGCGCGTTCGTGTGTGTCTGACTGTCTCTTTCTCTCTCGCTCTCTCTTTCTTTCTCTCTCTCAGCTTCTCTCTGTTCTTTGGTCTGGTAGGTCTATTGTTCACACAGCCACATTAAGGATCTCTCTCTCTCTCTCTCTCTCCCCCCCCTCCTGCCGCCCCTCTTCTATTCTCTCATGTCATGTCTCTGATGTATTGTGTTCCTGCACTGCTCAATGTTCTCGCTCTCCCTCTCTCTCTCCTTCATACACTAGAAGGATGACATCACCGGTGCTGCCAGTAACCTCCAGCCCACACTCTTCACAGAGAGACCCCTCCTCCAACACTCCTACACTATGACTGACCAACAACTCTTCACAAAGAACCAACATGCACTTTAACTGAGGAAATTAAGCTTTACTGTATAAGCTTGGAAACAAACAATAAGGCACACGCACACCCAGCAGTCCCTGACGTTCCAGGTGCCGGACAGAGGTCAGAATCCTAAAAAAGTCACACTGGATCATGGTCCAAAGTAAAACATTTATTGGTTTACACAACATTTGGACATTTCCGCAGCTTCAGACTTATTGTATAAACTTAAAATAATTTAAATTAGCAGTTTAACTCTTTGCATTGTAGCTACCCGCATATGTGGGGATTAGGGGAAATTATTGGGGGGGAATAAAATTATCCAGTTTCTGACCGTACCAGATCAACTCTTATAAACAAGTCATATTGGGTCATTTGGTCTGAACCTTGACAAAACAAGGATAATCCACTGCAGAATTATGGTGAGTCGGATGGCTTTCTGGTTGCTAAGACGGTCATTTCAGCCGTTCCCGTATTTAGACCTGTTATGGTAGTAGGTACCCACACACACACACACACACACACACACACACACACACACACACACACACACACACACACACACACACACACACACACACACACACACACACACACACACACACACACACACACACACACACACACACACACACACACACACACACACACACACACACACACACACACACACACACACACACACACACACACACACACACACACACACACACACACACACACACACACACACCCTCTGCTGGGCCCCTTCCATGACCCCCCAGCTCTAAGCCCTGCTTAAGTCTCTCCTGGGCTGGTCTGGACTGGCCTGGCTGGCTGTCTACAGCCCCCTGTGTCCGTGCGCCCGTGCGTGTGTGTGTGAGTGAGATTGGGACCATCTGTTCCTTGGCTGGGTAGGTACTGTAAACTGTCACAAATGCGACAGTTTTACCACGGAGCTGGTGGTAAAACAGTTAAGACAGCTCACCAAGAACTTTGAGTCTCTTGCAGGGAAACGCGTACACATCAGCGGCAGTTTAGTAATCATAACATAAATGTTATCACTGTGTGTAACGTGTACTTCTTTTATGTATTCATGATTGTATACAGTTCTTGATCTCATTCCCCCCAGATTCGGCACAAACATGGAGATCAACTACTATTATGCCACCAAATTGTGGAATGCCACCAGCCATCAAAAGACAAAACCCATTCAGATACACATCATTTTCAGATTGACTTGGAATGTCAGATAGAAGACAATACTTGGACAACAATTATAGGAAATACACTTACTATTTTGAGTTGCAATAATGATAGAGAAAGACAATTCAAAAATTTACACAGACTCCATTATACACCTCTACTGAGAAGCAAGCTTGGTCTCAGCTCTCCTAACTGTAATAAATGTGACACAGAAGTTGGTACATATGCACATATGCTTTGGAAATGTACTAAGTTACAGGTGTTTTGGAATGAGGTGAAGAATGAGCTGGACACCTTGCTTGGGTATAATTTGAACTTGTCACCTCTCCAGTGTGTACTAGCAGCTAAGGTATCCAGTGCAAGGACCAGACACAACGCCAAATTGGTTGGAATACTCTTATACATAGCGAGGAAGACTATACTCAAGCTTTGGATTCATAGAGACGTTCCTACACTGGATGATTGGTACAAGGAGGTAATGACTGTGGTTCCTCACAAAGGTATGGGAACCAGTCTTAGATACAGTGGACCCTTCTAGACTGTGCTTCAATGTACCTTATTGAACGGTAGTGAATAACAAAGACTCTGGTGACCTGTAATGTAATCATGTCAAGACTGTGGTGTACTCGTTTTGTCTTTTTTTTTTTGTGTTTGTTTGTTTTTTGTCTGTGCATTGTAATGTCTGTATTGTGGTTCTTGTTGTTTTCCTATGTTATGTTGAAAAAAGAAAAATGTGGTTCTATATACAGTGAATTGTGATTGAACAGTTGTGAAATCTCAGAGCCTCAATAAAAATACATTATAGATACACATCATTTTGAAAAGGTTTGAGAACCACTGTTGTAAAGCATACAAACAGTGTAGGTATACTGAAACCACAAGTGATAAAAACAGGACACACTACGACTAATAAAACGATTAGAATGAGTTCTGCCGAAAGTACCAGCATGGTCATCATAACTTTGTTACAGTGTAAAGAGCAGACACACGAATGCATGATCCAGTTAATCAAGCAATGATTCATTAGGATATTCCACAGTTTTGTAAAAAACTAAAACGCAATCATTTATGGTTCATTAGTTTCATATCTGTTGGGAAAATGTCCAAAACTGTTACTTTTCAGGATTCAAATAAAATAAATCAACAAAAGTAGCAGATCTACAAGCCCAAAACGCGTCACTTATCACCGCGCTTCGAGCGTGCAAATCTGCTACTTTTGACGCTTTTGTGTGACGCTGTAGTATGATCAAGTAACGCATTCATTTACGAAAAAACACAAAAAGTTAGGATATGGAGTTAGGAGGTTTCTGCCCAACAGCGACGACCTCTTTGTAGTGGTTTGTCATGGTTTGACCTTTGACCCCTGAGTTAGTAAAATGCTGACAAACATAAACCATAATAACAAGTGTCCTCTGCTACAACACCAAGTGACCGCCAAGCAAGATTTACACACTAATGTTTGACAAGGACACGTGCACAATAACACACGCATGCACACACGCATGCACGCACGCACAATGACAGCTTGATCCTAGTCATGGGTCCTGGCTTACATTGCATGCCCTGCCTGAGCGGGAATAGAGTGTGTGTGTGTGTTCAAAGGGATATTAGAGGGGTTAGTTAGCGCAGTGGTTCTCAAAGTGGGGTCCGGGGACCCCCAGAGGTCCCTGAGGGTCCTCCAGGGGGTCCCCAGCAAAAGCAGCTAAAGGAGAACCAGTGACATTAAATGATGCCCTCAGAAGAAGGTACTGTTACTGTATTCCAATAAATAATAAAATGTAGCGTTACAATCGTTCTAACCACGTGATCTTTTATATGTAGGCTATTCAAAAATAGCAGATCTACAAGCTCACATTGTGCCACTGCATGCCGCTCTGTGAGCTTTATACATCTGCTATTTTTGAATAGACAACTTATTTTAGACAATAGACAATGTATTTTTTTTACATGAATCTTCTTTTCTGGGGGTCCGTGACCAAAGGCATATCAATATCCTTGACATGCCACAGGCTGCTGATGGCGGACCAGAGCAACCTGTCACACACACACACACACACACACACACACACACACACACACACACACACACACACACAGCTGCACATCCATCCAAGCCAAACCGAATCGAGGAAGCGTGCCGCACATATTGCATTCTGCCTTCTGTCGATGCGACCCCCCTCCCATGCATTGCGCGCACACGCACGCACACACACACACACACACACACACACACACACACACACACACACACACACACACACACACACACACACACACACACACACACACACACACACACACACACACACACACACACACACACACACACACACACACACACACACACACACACACACACACACACACACACACAACCCACTATCATCCACCCACCCCCATATGGTGTGATGAGTTTCTGCCCCAGTTGAGTAAAGCATTTCCTGTGGCGGTGTTGTGCTGAACACTGGGACCCCCAATAATAACGACTCTTCACACCATTCCTATTATGTGACCTAATTGGGCCACAGATCACAATACGATGCCCGTGGCCGCCTGATAATATGCCATAGGGCTCACCCAAGTGTGTAAACAACACCATGTTAGAAGGTCTGCTGAATGACACGGAATAAAAGAAAGTGGACTTTGATGAGGATAATGTGTCTGGTGTATGAATGATGTTAACAGAGCAGAAGGACGCACAGCAGGGACGGGTGGAAATCACATCAAATACACGCCCCCCGGGCCCCAACTGTGTATTCTTGTGATATCAGTTCTGCAGCGCTGTAGCTGTATGTTCTGACTGGTGCACCCTAAGATAACTACCGGTACTTTTGACAGACCTCCTGTTGTAAGCCTGCTATTGGCTGCTATGCCCCAATGATTTCTTATTTTAAAAGCCCTTTGTATTTTTCTTTTTTCTTTTCACTCAGAAAGATAGACATCTGAGAAGGTGGAGGAGAGTGCTGCTAACCACTTTTCCATCCACAGAAACACATGATTTATTCATTCATGTTTCTTATATCAGTGGTTTTCAAACCTTTTTGGTCAAGGTCACCCCCAAATTAATTAAGTATATATTTGATGCCCATCTGAAAATATTGTGTACCAGTTCCATTCAAGATGATTCAACATTTCCCAATACTTTCAAGATAGTGTTTTTTTAATTATTATTCTAAAAATATCAGTTGTAGCCTATATCTGCTATTTTTTCATTAACCAACAAATAATATATGGATAAAGTGGTTAAATGATTGTGATGCTGTATTAACAAATTAACTGCTATTAAATTAAATGTCTGTATTAACAAATGCTGTATTAACAAACCACTGGGGGTCCCCGGACCCCAAATGTTGATGTCTTATATCGTTGATCAATGCTGACACCAACTCAATTGCCAGGAGGAACAATGTCAAAGAAAGTTCCATGAAATATGGGACTACTTTTATTTGTATATTAAAGGATGGTTGCATTAACAATTTGTAATTGGTAATACATTACAGATATAATCACTATTGTCAACAACAGAATGTGGAGGGGTGTTATCCATTGGGCTTTTTTTCTCTCTTTTTTTTTTTTACTGCTAGCTGTGTTTTTTTGTGGCTTTTGCCTTTATTTTATATTTTTTTATGGAGGGACAGACAGTAGGCTGACAGGAAATGGGGGGAAGACATGCAGTAAGGGCCGTCGGGATCGGGAGTCGAACCCGCGGCACACTGCCAGACTGGATTACCAGCCAAGGTGCCTGGACCATTGAGCCATGGCCCAGGCCTTTTGTTAGTTTTTTTCTTGTATTTTTCTTTTGTGTAAGTCATGTGTATTTTGTATGCTTTATTGTAAAACCAATAAAAAAGAAAAAGAAAAAAAAGACAAAATGCTGACGCCAGTATGAGCGCATGAAACGAAACATGGCAAACAACCTCCATTGTGTAGTCAGTGTAAGTCGTGCACACCTCAGCATAAGGCTGAATGGATCACTTCATCATAGTTGCTGATGTGTCAGGTCATGAGACACAAAACCAAAACTCTTAAGAATGGAAACACTGAGAAGTCACCGAGGGTGACCCTTCCTTGAAACGTGAACTTCTCTGTCCAAAGGAGAGGAAAGAGGAAGGAGGAGTGCTGAATAAGCTCCCCGTCTTTTTCCTTGGAAACCAAGCGCATCAACCAAATGTCTGTTTTGTTATGTCTGACTCCTGCATGCCTGTTCAATCGCAACTTCTGCATTTTTTTTTCAGTGACACATTTGTATTGAATTGACCAGGTGGTTATCAGAAAAGCCTGGCGAGAGAGAGAGAGAGAGAGTGTGTGTGTGTGTGTGTGTGTGTGTGTGTGTGATGTGTGTGTGTGTGTGTGTGTGTGTGCACGCATGTTCGTGCGTGAGGCAGAGAGAGACAGACAGATGAGTGACAGATGAGTATCCCCTTTACTAGAGAATTGATCTGCCTTATTATATTGTTGCTGTCGGGCAGAAACCTCTTATCTGATCTCCATATTTTAACTTGTTGTGTTTTTTCTTAAATCAATGCCCTACTTGATCATACTACAGTGTCACACACAAGCATCAAAAGTAGCAAATCTACAAGCTCGAAACACCTTTTGAGCTTATAGATCATTCTGCTACTTTTGCTATTTTTTGAATTTGAGTCCTGTTTGACATACAGTATGGACATATGAGGTTTCCTTTCCACCCGACAGAGATCACGTCACATTGTTCGATCAATGAAGAGAAGAACAAAGTATCAAAGTGTCTCCATGTCATTAACCCATTTTGGGCGGGAACCCCTTTTGGTGTTAGCATTATGTTATGCTTTAGCTATTGAAAAATAGCTGATCTACAAGCTCATAGCGCGCCACCGAGTGGCGCGCTACGAGCTTGTAGGTCTGCTATTTAAAAAAAAATCGAAGAACGACTGACATAGAAACATAGCTTTTTCAGAAAACTGTCAGGATGTAGAAGACATTTTTAGAATCTGAAGCTCAGTGTTGAAGTTACAACCCAATGCCCTACAGGCCTACAGCAATACAGCTGTAGTTATGTCAGTGACCTGAGTGACGTGGTGACACACGTCTCCAAGGAAGGGACTCTATACTGTAACTCTGAGTGACACATATAAGAGGCCCATGTGACTGACAGGGTTCATTCCTGTTTAAAACAAGTGGGTTCCGGTTGCGCACATCCAGTAGATACAAATAAAACACCGTGGAGCTGAGCCTGTGTGCGCACTTCTCTCTTTTTAACAGGGTTAATTCCTGGCCATAACCTTCTTTACCCCCATATTCCTGCACAGTACAATTCTTGATGTCGGACCCCCAGGGGGGTCCCCAGTAGCTTAGAGTGCAACATTGTTTTCTCACTCAACAGTAAACAAACCAACAAACAGTAAAAGCGTATTCAGGGTATCTGCCCATTTCCAAGTTTGTAATAACTCTAAAATGAAACAAATAAATAAAATAAACTAATTATAAGGCTATTACTACATCAAAAGTAAGAAACAAACTACCGGTATACTATAATACAAACAATGGTCAAACATTAGACAAATTGTCAAATATTACCTAGGAGGCAAAAATGGTGAAAATTGCTGATACAAGCTCACAATGCAATTGTAACGCCTTGTAATTGAGCCTTAATTACAAGGCGTTGTGAGCTTGTAGATTGGCTATTTTCACAATATTTATCTGTGGAACAGAGTCAACCTTCTACACAATTACAGCCTCGACTCCTACAATTCCAAACAGCTTGTCAGGGTGGGGGGTCCAATCACACCCTCCACTGCAGCTTGTCAGTGATCAAACTCCACAGCCTGCTCCCTTATCATATCTTGTCGGCATGTTAATTGTGTGGATGAATGTATGGAATGTATCAATATCTGTGGATTGGATGTTTGTGTGTGTGTGTGTGTGTGGCTGAACTGTGAACCTGACAATTAGGATCATGACCATGCATCAGGGTTATTAAACACCTGTAATCAGCCCCAATCACTGGTTTTATGACCCACCTGGTTTCATAACTTGCTCAAAGTAGGCAAGACCGAGACATACGCCGCTACAGTACACATAGAGAGAGAGAGAGAGATAGAGAGAGAGAGAGAGACAGAGGGAGACAGAGAGAGACAGAGAGTAATAATTGTGACAGGACTAGCCATGAAGTCAGGCTGAGTCTCCCCCAGTCCACTCAGTCCAACACACTGAATGAACTTACTAAGTGGAATGTGAAGCAACGTTACACAATTGCTGTTCTTGAGGAATGGTTGGAATAGTTTTGTATTGGGTGGTTGTTGGTTGTAACGATATAATAGCTACAGGCAAACCAAGGCAGGTCTTTGTGACACCATGTCATTTACAGTAAAGGTTTACTGTACCTCAGGTGTCATTCCATTTGTTTGTTGCATGTAATTAATTTTAGTGAAGGCATTTCTAACTCTCTGCCAAACAGGCTTTAACCACTTAACCCATTAAAGGAGAATTCCATGCTAGAATGCTTTCTTACCTTTCTTTGTAGTTGTTACGTCCCCACCAAAGAGGTCCAGGTGTTCTTTTGTGCAAAAACTCCGTATTGGCTATTTCCCCTACCATAAGCCCTCAATGAATTGCATTGCATTGAATGAGAATTGAATGGGGCTTTGGGGTGTTATGCTAATTCGCTTATTTCCATCGAAATAAGTAGTAAAGTGTGCCGCTTGGGATATTATTTACATTATGAAGAGATGATATATACAAAATAATAATAATTTTGAGCGATGGAAATAAGCGAATTAGCACAACACCCCATAGCCCCATTCAATTCAATTCATTTAGGGCTTATGGTAGGGGAAATAGCCAATAAGGAGGTTTTGCACAAAATAACACCTGGACCTCTTTGGTGAGGACGTAACAACTACAAATAAAGGTAAGAAAGCCTTCTAGCATGGAATTCTCCTTTAAGACCTGAGGCCGATTCTACGAATGCCTTCTAAATCAGTAATTCTCTCGCTTTCAAGATTATTTTCAAAAATGTTGCACCGCAAGCTTGTACAGCTGCTACTTTGGAATAGCCAACGCAAAAATCTCAAATGACACAGATGCTTTCCCGGTTTTAAATCCTTTAGTAAACTAATACATAGTGGGCTGTAGTCGACTCTGTACTTGGTTTCCCTCTACACCAAGGGCTCCATCTTGCGCCACCCTTATCCCGAAACTAATTTGCCATGTTTTACTATTTTAAAAAACCTTTTAAAATAGTTCAACTAGCCAATCTCCATCGAAACATTGGGAACTTGTAGATCGGCTATTTCAACTATTTTAAAAGGTTTTTTAAAATTAGTTTAGGGATAAGGGTTAAGGGGTGGTGCAAGATATAGCCCCAAATCTCTTTGCTGAAAATACCCGATCCACAACCTCACTCACAATTTTATTTTAGGCTAATGTTCCCTTAGAATAGCAATGCTATAGGGTTCAGGGGATTAAACAAAATAGCTGGATAAATCTAACATTCACCCTATTTATATAGCTTGTAGGTTTAAAAGTTCGGATAAAACAGTTCAACAGTATGTCAGTGTGTGTGTGTGTGTGTGTGTGTGTGTGCGTGCGTGCGTCAGTGTGTGTGTGTGTGAGAGAGAGAACGTGCATGACTGTGTGTGTTGTGTGTGCTTATACAAAAGTGTGTATGGTTGGTTTAGTGTGCACGTGTGTGGTGCGATGTACAGTAATGGTTCTCAAAGTGTGGTCCGGAGACCCCCAGGGGTCCTTCCTTGGGGGGGTTCCAGGGTCCCTAGCAAAATGGATAATACAGCGTCACAATCATTTTATCCATTTATATGTTGGCTATTAAAAAATAGCAGATATACAAGCTTGCAGTGGGTCACTTTGTGCCGCGCTGCAAGGTGTTTGAAAAGATTATTTTTAAACACTATCTTCTCTTAGTTAGCACAACATATTTTCAGATAGGGGTCCATGGCCAAATATATATATCAATCTGGGGGTCTTTGGCACAAAAACGTTTGAGAGTGGTGTGGTGTGGTGTGGTGTGGTGTATGCTGCACAAGCTGCCCTCCTAGCTGCCTCCTTATCCACTGGAACAATGGACGGAAACAGGCCTGCATGTGAGCATGGAACATGCAGCAGTCAGCCAGGATGTCAGATAGGATGAGAGGAGGACCAATCAAAGGGCTCAAATATAGACCACTACTACTAGATAGACAGTTCTTATTACAGAACATGAGTATACAACTCATGTACTGGACCGAATGTTTTGTTCCACTCCACTCTCACCCACAGTGTAAACACACTGCACGGAGGTGCACGTGAGCTGAACTCACACAAACATCAGAAACATTTTATCGCCATATTGTGCCGAACTGTAGCAATCGTGCCAAATTTATAAATACAGTATTTGGCCAGGGACCCCCCATATGAAAATGTTTTGCGCCAGGGACAACCAGAAGAGAAGATTTGTGTTAAGAATTTCAGAATTGTGTTCAAACACTTTCAAGATTTGTTTTTTTAAATGTTCAAAAATAACCAAGGTAACACATTTTTGTTGGGGAATGGGGATCCCCTGGAACCCCACCCTGGGGGTCCCTGGATCCCACTCTACTAACCCTGTGTGTTTATATGATACTGATACATTAAACTCTGTATAATCTCTTCAAGCTGAAACTTTGACAGCAGTGGATACTTGAGAAGCAGTTAGCGATGCCTGTTCCCCGAACTCACTGACCAGTCAGCAAGATTAAGAGTTCACAGCAGCCACACTAACATGTCTGACACACACACACACAAACACACACACACACACACACACACACACACACACACACACACACACACACACACACACACACACACACACACACACACACACACACACACACACACACACACACACACACACACACACACACACACACACACACACACACATCAGTACGTGGCAGGCGGTTCCAGTGAATGTGAACAGCAGTGTGTCATAATAGGTCAACGCTTCACTGTCTTGTCACATGGATTTAATTTCCGGCGAGCACTGAAGGGTAGTTTGAATAATCATTGACAACAGGGTCTTTTCAGTTATGGCCAAATGAAGTTGCATTTTGTGAAATGCACAATGTCTTTGTATACCGTATATACCTAAATTTACTCTTAAACCCTGAACACTCATTCTTAGCTCTTTGTCAGAACACGGCCAGCAAGCCCAACGCAAACCCACGTCAAAGTGTTTCACATTCCCATAGCCATGGGCTAAAATCTCTGCTGGTGCCTAAAAAGCAGTGATGTAATGATCAGTAAAAAGATGGGTGAACTACGATGTCACGTCAATAATCATAACGAGAGGCAGAGAATAGTAAATGGCCATAACGTCTGACGCATCAAATTACCTGTTCAATGCAACAGGTGTGAGACCAAAGTTTTGTTATGGTACAGTTTGCAGATTGTTGTCAAATATAAAAGCCGATAATAGTATTAGTTCTATAACATATTGTATCTGCCAGGCACTTTGTGTGCTGCACCACTTGAGTCATCAAAAATCTGAACGAACTCCATTCAGCGGGTTACATTACATTACATGGACTTTGATGCAGAGCGCTGTAAAAAGTGTTGACTGCTCAGATGCCGGATGAGTGAGTGTCACTTGCGGTCAGCTCTTTATGTGACCCATCAGCCTGGACAGTGCTGACTCTAGAACAGCCACAGCGCGCGCGCGCACGCACACACACACACACACACACACACACACACACACACACAATGACTAAATCTTTACTTTGTGACTCCGTCACACATTCTCTATTTGTCTCTCTGTCTATCTCTATCGTGTTGCTCCCTGAGGAATGAGCATGGACAACCCGCACACACCATAGTTTATACTTTGGCTATTCAAAAATATGAAACATTTGTGCAAACATGTTTTACTCAAATCTTTGCTTCTGAGGCTCCCTGGTACAAAATCCACAGGTCCACAGACAAATACATCAAATTTTGCGGGTCCTGAGACGGTCCTTCCTTAGAGACGGTTACAAAACCTCTCTCTCTGTGTCTGTGACTCTGTGTCTCCACAATCACTAAACAGACCTTGGATGTATAACAAACATTGCCCAGCAAGCCACGTTGTTTTGCCCTATTATCTGAATCTCACACTGCATGTCTGCTGCTGTTTAGAACAGCTGTGACCTTTCTGTGTTATTCAACATTACACAAACATCTTCTCGCTATACAGAGCGAGCCTGACCTCCCTCGTGTGAATCTGTCTGTCAGGAATTCTCAAAACCTTTTCGACAGAATTGCACTTGAAAACATTAAGTCTGCGAGACAGTTGCTGGAGACAGAAACGAGAGGGACACAACATCTATCAGACTTGAACTTGAACTGAAGATACCTCTGCTTCCACAGCAACAAAAAGCCAAGGATTTGTACAAGCAGGTGTATTCACCAACACGCACACACACACTCGCTTGCACGCACAGACACATGCACATGCACAGTTGTACACGCACACATGGACAGGTAGTACAGGTACACATATAGTTTTGGCAAACTTACCTATCTTCCGTATGAATCCACAATCAAATGCAATAATTATACACACTTTATCCTAACAATTAATTTGTTTGATGTTCAAAATGTGAACAAACAAATACACGCACGCGCATGTGTTCGCAGTATAGCGTGCACACACACAGTCCTTTATCCTGTCACATAAACAGACAGAACATCTGTACATCACATACTCATACATTATACTATAAATCCAAATACTGTATACAGTGTACTGTACAGTAGTTTGTATGAAGACCTTGGAAATCATAAGATTCAATCAGTTTTAAGATATTGAGCTTCAAATTCTAAGAAGAGGAAATCCTTTTGACTGTGCATTTTCTCAAATGTGAAAAACCAACATACTAACTGTACTCAGCATATCTCAAAAAATAGGAATTTAAAAAAAAATCCAAAAAGGTAGCACATCCAAAAATTAAACAAACGGCATACGCTCTGATGAAGGCTGCATAGCCGAAACGCGTAAGCGTTCCTTTTTGGTGTGTGCCAATAAAGAAATGGAAATGTGAGTACTTGTCCGCCGTTTGTTTAATTTTTGGATGTGCTACCTTTTTGGAATTTTTTTAAAATTCATATTTTTGGATGTATATTGGATTTGGGTTTGACACTCCACTGAAAACCATTGCTGATGCGCAACCTCTTTTTTCTCATGTACTCAGCATATCGTCTCTGTCAGGTGGAAACCTCATATGTCCTAAACTGTTACTTTTCAGGATTCAAATTCAAAAACAGCAAAAATACTACTTGCGGTTTTTGAGTGACACTGTAGTATGATTAAATAGGGCATTATTATTCACAAAACAACCCATACAAAGTTAAAATATGTATGGAGATAAGAGGTTTCTGCCCAACAGTGACGATACGTAATATAATATAACGCACGTATAATGACACATAAAAAGCCACATAAATACAGGCTGAACACACACACACACACACACACACACACACACACACACACACACACACACACACACACACACACACACACACACACACACACACACACACACACACACACACACACACACACACACACACACACACACACACACACACACACACACACACACACACACACACACACACACACACACACACACACACACGGTACTGACCCAGTGTCGGGGGCTGCTCTCCGGGGAGCGGAGCTGGTACCTCTGCAGGGACACCCCTCCTCCCTCCCCCTCCAGCAGGGTGCTGTCCAGGTCGGGACAGTGGTGATGGGACCCTGACGACGTGTGCCAGGGCAGCAGGCTTCCCAGGGGGCTGTACTGGGAGATCATACTGGCCGCTTGGGTCAGCAATAGGGGTGGCATGGCTGACAGGGCATACTCTAGCCTGGAGCGCAGTGTGGATGGAGTCTGAGTGGTGGTCGGGGGTTCCTCTGGTGGTTGTTGTTGTTGAAGTTCTTCTTGTCCACAATGCTCTCGTCTGATGTATTTGGTTACTTTAATTGTTCCTTCTTCTTGGTTGATTTTTTGTCTGTTCTCGAATTCCAGGATTGGAGAGAAGGATCTATTAGTTGGGAGTTGGAGAAAAAAAAGAATAAGAAGGAGAAAAGGCTAGTCGGTATCACCACCACGTTCACTCCAGACGTCTTTGACTGTCAGCTGTGATTGATGGGTCCAGTTCTTCTCTCTGTCAGTCAGCACTAGTAGAGGACTGGACTTGTGCTCAGTCAGTTCAG
This sequence comes from Electrona antarctica, assembly GCF_951216825.1. Taxonomy (NCBI): domain Eukaryota; kingdom Metazoa; phylum Chordata; class Actinopteri; order Myctophiformes; family Myctophidae; genus Electrona; species Electrona antarctica. Next base: position 16,386,870 of record NC_136812.1, read on the forward strand.
AGGTGTCTGTCTGCTGGTGATTAATGCGAGCTCTGCACTCAAATCTGGCTCTGCTTTCAAACTATCCTGTTCCTTCCTCTGACTCAGTCTAATCCACAGTCAGACCACAGGCTTTCTCTCTTCCCTTTTCTTTTCTTTTCTGCCTTCCTCTCTTGGTGACTCCGTTATGAGTGGCTCCTGGCCGGCCGGTTGCTCTTAACCACGAGAGTGATTAAAGTCTATTGTCTCTCTCTCTTTTTCTTTCTCACCCACACTCCGTCCATTCGTCTCTGCCAATAGGAGGAGGGGTTTGGAAAATTGAGGCCCGGCCCCCATATTACTAGGAACACCATTCAGTGGACAGAGTGTGGAAGAGGTTGGGGGAAGGAAAGTGACAGGAAAGCTGAGGCAAGCAGGAGGATGTTTTGGAAGTTTGGTACTAAGAATTATCAAGGACTAGGTCCTTACCCATTCAAATATATGAACACCAAATGATGTACAGAGTGGGTACAGCGATGTAATAGATCCTATTATTGATGTATATATTTGGAGGTGTAATCAGTCTGGTGTCAGAGACACTTGCCCATGGGGTGCATACATTGATTAGACATACCAACAGTCCTACAGTCATGAGTCCGACAACACAGTCACTCCCGAAAAGTAACCTACAGTATGCTGCGGGTTTAAAATCACCCGTGGCTCCCGACATGTGCTACGGATGAAAACTAACCCGTGGCGGGTTAAATATCACCGTGTCGTCAGCGTGCGGTTAGGGTTTTGGGTAGGGTCTCAGACTCATGACTGCAGGACTGTTGGGTATGTATAACCAAACACATGGACCCGCAAATATAGTACAGGAAAGGTGCAATTGTGAGGCACTGGGCAAGTGTGGTTGGCTCGATGGCACAGACACCTTGGGAAATGTAGGACTCTCCCACTGTTTTAGCTAGCCAATTACAATGTCACGTCACCCCTGTGATCATGTGTAAGTAATTTGTAGGGGATTTATCCCCCAAAAAGCATGTTTTTGCAACAAACATTTAGAAATATGGATGAAAATGGAATTGCTTTGGGCTCTGCGTTGATTAAACCACCCTCGGCATGTGAGTGAAATGTGGGGTGGATTGGCCATGCCGTTGGTGATTTGTGTCTTTTTTTGTAAAACAGGCCCCTCCCACTAAGTTTGGACGCCGATTTCAGCCGAACGATACGGACAATGGAAATTCTGCCTGTGCCGTTTTAATCGGATAGGTCCAGAGATCATGTGTACCGTTTTTTGTGAGATCTGCACAAAAGCTGTAGGTGAAAGAGCAAAAAGTGTGTTTTGAAGAAAAGTCAAAATGGCGGAAAGTCTATCCTGACGGAAATGTTCATTTTGATTGTAAGACATATGGTTCAAGAGTTATAAGGCGAAATGTAAAGTGGGCTGTTATAGTGCCACCATGAGACCAACTAATTATTCATTACATTAATTTTAATAATTATTATGAACCTCCCCTCCAAGTGTTGTGACTGTAGCTCAGACGGTTTCTGAGAGAAAAATACTGGTGTGAGTTTTTGCATTTTCCCATGTACAGTAAGTGTAATTTACCCATCCCTGTGATGGGTAAAGTTTAATGCACTAATTAATACATGAATTATTAATCAATAATTTGTTAAAGTGAAAAAAGGGCTTCGTTAAGACCTCCGTAATATTATTGTCAATGCCTGTGTGAAAAGTCGGAGCGATTGGTGCAGGCAGTGAGGAACTACGACAGTGTTTCAGACAGACACTCACTCAGACACTCAGACATTGAGTGAATTATAGTATGATGATAACGGACATTGTTCTGTGACAGACTTTTTGTGTTTTTAATGCCCTACTACTAGTACAGCGTCACACAAAAGCATCAAAAGTAGCAGATCCAGCGTCCGGGTGGTGCAGGTTAAAGTTCCTGCCCACCACCATGGAGCTTAGCCTTCATGGTGCATACGGCTTGGCCGGGCGCTCCAACGAACACAATTGGCCGTGTTCGCGGGTGGGAAGCTGAATGGGGAGGGCTCATCTTTGTCGCTGCATTGATGATCCCCACAAGCGGTCAGGGCGCCTGTTCAGGGGAGGGAGGAGGTGGGGGGGATAGCGTGTACCTCCACATGCGTTACGCCCCCCTAGTGAGACCTTTCACTGTCGGGTGTAAAGAAGATGTTGGCTTGATGGCCCGGGTATCGGAGGAGACCCGAGGCTTTCTTCACCCTCCCAATGACTGATTGTGGGGGTTAGCAGAGATGGAGTACTTGTAGAGAGGCTGGGGAATTGGGAATTGGCTATACTAAATTGGGACTAGAAGGGGAGAAAATGTTTTTCTTTTATCTTGAAGGGGCATGTTTTGCACTAACAGTCTTTTCATTATGTCTGCCCACGATCTCTGTGATTTATACAGTACGTTTGTTTACCTCAGTCACTGATACTAAAATCTGATATTTTATTTTTATTTTTTCTATGAACCTGTGACCACCCATACTGTTATAAAAAGGAAATAAAAAGATTTTGAAAAGAAAAGTAGCAGATCCAGAAGCTTTAAGCACCGTGTGAAGCGGCACATTTTGAGCTTTGCTTTTTTATTTTTTTTATTTGAATCCTGAAAAGTAACTGCTTTGGACATATGAGGTTAACACCCGACAGAGACGATATGGTCCTTGCTATTTTGGCTCATGTCCTTGTCGTACTTTAGCAACATTTTGTCCATACATCTCTAGAGATTTGTTTCTGGGAAGGTACACAGTAAGGTTCTGAGCATTAAATGTACAAAATGGACCCTTATCCCTTATGCACAATAAAAGCCTCTCAGCGCGATTTATGATGTAACTCCTGTGTTGTAGCTCTGAAAGTGTAGCCTATACAAATGAAACCAAATAGATCCTTACATTAAAACGAAGGATTTTACAGTGTGAGGTTCAATGGAGGGGTTTGACAGTGTATTTTGAGGCTAGTCATGACTCATGGGTTAAACATGAATCCACTGGGTTTGGATGGAAGAAGCCTGTAGGGTTGCACGCACACACGCACGCACGCACGCACGCACGCACACACGCGCCCACACACACACACAGCTTAGTGATTCTAACTGTCTGTTAACCATCAGTGTGATGATCATCACCTCAGTGACTGGAGGCAAAGGTCAAACTAGAACCAATGTGTAACAGTGCCAGAGACATAATTTTACGTGTGTGTGTGTGTGTGTGCGTGCGTGTGTGACATAATTTTACGTGTGTGTGCATTGACTTACGTTCATTTCATAACCAACCATAACTGATCAAGTGATGATAAGCCTATCTGATTAACCTTGACCCTGATAGATACTGTGTGTGCCTAATTGGGGGCAACAATCAACTGATTTGATGTCCAACATTTTGTACCCAAACTGCCCTGTGTGTCAGGAACACCAACACACACACACACACACACACACACGGTGCCTTGTCCCAGATAATCCTCTTTCATTTTACACATGACTGGTTTTCACTCTAACTCTCACACACACACACACACACACACACACACACACACACACACACACACACACACACACACACACACACACACACACACACACACACACACACACACACACACACACACACACACACACACACACACACACACACACACACACACACACACACACACACAACAGTTAATATGGCACAGAGTGTGTGGACACTGTGGTGTAAGCTACAGTATGGACTCATACCTGACATCCTGTTATTTTAGGTAAATAAACAGCCACTGGAAAAACTGAACACACCACAGCAGCATCCGGTCCTCACACACACACGCAAGCACGCACACGCACGGACGCAAGCACACACACCGTCCGTCCGCACGCAGGCACGCACATGCACACACTTACGCACCCACGTACGCAGGCACACACATATCTGTAATTGTGTGAGCTTGTACCTTGCATCAGTACATAATTACCACTGTGTTGTTAGCTTTTAGCCATCATGAAACAACATTTAAGAAGTAGTGAAAAAGGAAGATGGACAAGCTCACAGTGCTGTCGCTTCACGCCAGCTTGTAGATCTGCTATTTTCACCACATCTGGGTCCTGGGCAAATTTACATCTAATTTCTCTTTTGGGTCTTGAGACAAGAGGTTTGGCAACTTCATCAACACCACTGTATGAGACCTGTTTCCACTGTGAATCAAACCTGCATTGCAACCAGGGGTTGATAAATAATGAAAACATATTATAACAGATATGTATGCATGCATGCACGCACACACGGATGGACGGACGGACGGAGTGCAAAACATACTCTCTCCCCATGCCTTCGGCCTGGTGAAGACAATAACAAAATGTGTCAACTGAATTACAGTTATTAATCAAAAGTTACTTATAGTTACTCTTGAATATCTTTCTGGAAAGCACCATAATTACAAAATTAAAAGCAATATTTCCATGGGTTAGGCCATTCACATTGTTGCATCTTGCAAGCAACTCTCCTCATACAAGAATGCTTTATGTGTTTCTTTTTGACAACCTTCCTTGATGTTTTCCATTTAAAAATGCACGGAATCTGTGTGTGTGTGTGTGTGTGTGCACGTGTTTGTGTGCGACTCTCTCGTGCATAGCTCGAGCACCTTCTGACTGACCGACTTCAAACTTGGAATTTGGTCAGACCAGCAGTTTGTCCAGAACCAAAAGAAAATCATAAAACCTCTGCATCTCTGTGTCTGTGTCCCATTATCAATATGACATCATAGCACTGATGTCGTATTGAATGGTACTATGTCATATTTTAATGGTACTATCATAATGGCTATAAGTGCTCTGACAACGTGCACAACAAATATTGCATAAACCAGTGGTTCTCAAAACATTCCAAGGACCCCCAGTTTACTATGCATTAGGCCGTGGACCCCCCCATAACTCTGACAGTAAACAAATGGAACCAAACGGACCCTTACAGGTAAATTTGGTTCCATTTTCACACTCTCAGAGTTACCAATCATTTCAACAGGGACCCCCTGAAACCCTCCCAAGGACCCCTGGGCCACTTTGAGAACCACTGGCATTAACAAAAGGGGGATTGCATTCCCAACAGGCTTCGCCCTACTATTAAATAACTTTGAGTAAAACCTTCTTGACTGTAAACACATTCCTGGAGAGCTGCGTACTCTCATCGTCTCCTTCCTGGAAGATGCCACCACTTCCATTCTAGACTGGGTGACTTCAAAGACTAAAGTATTTTATTTTCATGTTACTTTCTCTTCTTCAACCTCTCCTTATCTGCCTCTCCTCCTACTCACAGAGCTGATAATGTATTATTGTACCCAGTGTTCCCCCAAAGGCCTGCTTTCCCTCTAAACCTCTCTGTATACTCCCTTTCATGTCTCTGAAAAGCACTTTTTAACCTTCTCCATCTCTCTCTCCACTCAAAGCTGGCTGACCTCTCAAACGGTCACGCCTCCTCCTCTCTTGTCTTCGGCCCTCTCCTCTCTTGTTTTCGACCTTCTCTCCTCCCTCCCCTGATTCCTTCCCCCTCCCTATATATCGACTGACTCCGCAACCTCCTTTCTCTCCACTATTTAGTCTGTCTTTCTGTCTCTGAACCATCACTGTGTACTCCCTCTCCACCGAGCCGGCACGCACGCCTGTGTCTGCCAGCCCCATGTCTATCTGAAACCATCAGAGCTTAGCGAACACGTATCAGGGCAGCTGAAAACGAAGTGGTGCAGAAACGGGGCCAATCTGATTACTTTTATTCACTTCTCTCTATCTTCTCCCTCTCTTCTTCCACCACTAAGTCCTCTTCCTAGTGCTCCACTCTGACCTCTGCCTCTAACCCAAGATGCTATTTGCACCTTATCCTTTAACCCCCCCACCAGTCGCCCCATCCCACTCTGCTGAAGCTGGTTCCATCCACCAGACCGACCACCCCGCCCAAAATAATCATATTTAAACTGGACCCCCCCCCCACACACACACACACACACAGACCTTGACAAACACTTTGAAATTGAGGCATTACATTTTGTTTGACTCTGTTCCACAGATACTGTACATATTGTTAAAATATCCAAACCACAAGCACACAACGCCTCCCACTGCGAGGGGTAGACCCCCTCCTCAATCTTCCAGACCATCTATTACCACTAGGTCAGTAGATGGTCATCAGCACGTCTATAACCTCATGTTGCGTCCCGTTCTGCCTTCAGGTCAGCCAGCCACTCCTCAAGGAAGCGACCCTTGACCTCTCAAACGCCAAGATCTAACAGCCCTGTATCACTGCTTTCCATTCTTTACAGAACTATGTAACGAGTTGTTTTCTAACCATCTCTCTCACAATAACCTGTTTGTACGTTGCTCTGGAGAAGAGCGATTGCTAAATGACTACATTGTATTGTAACTACTATGTGTAGTACTCAGTGGTGGAAAGTAACTTAAGTACATTTACTTAAGTACTGTAGTACAATTTTGAGTAGGGTTGTCCCGATCAGATCGGGTGATCGGAAATCGGCTCCGATCACATGATTTTCAAAAGATCGGAATCGGGGAGACAAGATCGGATTTTTAATTGTGTAATGTAAATCTCAACGAAAGATGTATAAGCAATGACATTTTGTAAAAACTGTTGTGTTTATGCTAATTGTTTTCCTTCTGGTTTTAAAAGAAGCATGTCGTGGTTTCCTCAACCCTTTGTACAATCTGAGAGGGAAGGCGTAGATGAAGCAATTTGTAACTAATTACTTTAATAGTCAAGCGTATTGTTGTTACTATTTCCATGGCCATCTCTGTACTTTTGTCTACTTTCTACTTCAACTTTCTATATTGAAGTGGTTGCTTTGAACTTTTCAAAGCATTAAAGACAATCAGAGACAGTGGCTAGAATTGAGTCATGGATAATATAAGTGGTCAGGACAAAAAGGCCTTTTCGGGGAGGGTTCAGACAGAATAAATTGGTTATTCGTCTCAACTGCTCATATTGACGTTATAATATCTAAAAAACAGACTGCAGTGAGATCAACATATGGAATGAATCCTGTAGGCCTACTGGCCATATATGGAGCGTGTCTTGAGTGTACAGGGTTTGATGAGGTCAGATCAACATATGGAATGTCAGAACTGGTCCCTTTCATGACGTGGTGTGACGTGGTGTGGCACTGACTGACTGACGGGAAATGCAGGTTTTCATAGTAAATGCGACCTATGGTCGCAATTAGTAGCCGTTTAAAATAAATAATGAATGTTGGGTAGTTTTTCCCTTTGAAAGTGAATAAACAAGCCACAGAATAACATAAGGTCCAGTTTTCCTGAAACAAAAATACAGACAATATTGGAAAGGTGATTATTAGGAAAGCCAGACAATAATGTCACGCAATATTGTTGGCTGCTAGGAGTGTCACAAAAAAGTGAAACCAAGAGTCACTTGTCCAACGGACAAGTAAAAGTGTAATGCACTTGTCCGGAAGGATTTATTAGTTGTCAGGACAAGCCCTAATGTCAATAAATGATTATTTTTGCTATGATTCCATGCTTTCATAGAAAGAAAAAAAAACCCAATGAAAAGTATAGTCACATTTTGCCTTTCAATAATTGAAAGGCAAAATGACTATACATGTGACTAGAGTGACATACATTAGGATATTTGCTATTGTGATTGGCATAAGTGTTATATAAAAAATCGGATCGGGACAGATCGGTATCGGTATGTCTCAAAAGCAAATGACGCAAAAAAATGTGATCGGGACATCCCTAATTTTGAGGTATTTGTACTTTACTTGAGTATGTCAAATACTCACACACACACACACACACACACACACACACACAAACACACACACACACACACGCTACACACACACTCGCTCATATGTTACACTCACATTGAAACAAGCACTGTTTACCTTTCGTCAGAAGCTTTTACATGGGGCAGCGTCACGGTACAAAGCCAAAGGCACATATTAAATCCAAAATGTGGATGGCAGAAGATCCACCAAGGACAGCGGTCCTGGAGTCCGACTTATGGAGGTTTGAAAATCCTCCTTTTAGTTGGAACGGTGGGGCATTGCCATAGGAAGATGTTAAAAGCTTCCGTAGGCCTCAACCATTATATAGACGAATTCAGAAACGGGTCTCATGGTCACAGCTTACGTATTTCCTGTAGGCGGAGCTGACATAACTGCGGGGTAAACCCGCACCTCTTCCACTACAGTGAACTGTAGAGTGACTGATGTTAGTCTGCCTCAAACGTTACTCTTTCACCTGCTTTTTACTAACACTAACATTACAAAGATGCCCAGACGGGATGAACCTGTGTAGTTTATGGCTGCTCCAACAGTAGTGGCAACATTCCAACAAAAAAAAAGTCAAAATATCCACCATGGTGGCTGAGGCCAGAGCCATAGAGTAATGGTTGAGACGAAGCAGTGAAAGGTCCTGAAAGATACATAACGTCAGTCTTACCCAATACCCAATCTTTCTGTTTTATGAACACAAGGCTGCTGTACTTTATAACTCATACTAAGCATTTAAAGTACTCTACCATTCACCTTAGTAGAAGAGGTGCGGGTTTACCCCGCAGCTATGTCGGCTCCGCCTACAGGAAATACGTAAGCTGCAACCATGAGACCCGTTTCTGAATTCGTCTATAGACGGAGTATGTTGGGGTATGTATATATACGGACCTGGGATATGACGCCACCTAGCGTCGGGGTACGTATATACAGACATGGGAAAGAAAGAATTAAATACATTTTGAAGCCAATACTTTTGTACTTTACTTCCTGTCATGGTCACCAGACCAGAAAAATCAAACCCCTGCTGTATGAATTGAAAAGAAAAGAAACAAAGTTCAACCATGTTGAGCAATAGCTCTGTCTGAATATGAATGTGTGCGTGTGTGTGTGCGCGCACGCATGTGTGTGTGTGTGTGTGTCGCTAGGAATGAATGAGCAACAGCGTAGGAAGGAAGAGTGAGTAAACAGAATGCCATGTCTTGTCATGGACTTCCCCTGAACTGTCCCCCCTGTCCCTTCCTCTCCCCCCCCCCCCCCCAGCCCCCTCCCCTCCTCTCCCCCTCCCTTCAGCGTTTCCTCTCTCTGTTGTTCCCTCCTGCTCTCTCGCCTCACCCACTTCCAGTTCAACTCAACAGTATGGGATCCTATGGCCCATGCATGCCAACATCCAGTGTTGATTTGGACAGCTAATTTTGATTTAGTCATAGTCTTTTGAGTACAATTTCATTTAGTTTTAGTCACATTTGAGTCATTAGTGAAATGTTTTAGTCGACTGAATATCGTAAGATTTTAGTTGACCAAATTTTAGTTGACATTTGATTTTGCAGACTAAATTGTATTTTGGCAGGCCTTGATGGCATTGTAGATTTTACACTTTATTTTACTCTTGCAACCGAACATAAAATGTTTTTTTTTGTTCTACTGGATCTCTTCTCCACTAGTCACTCCCTAACATTTGTCTACTTTTAATTTGTTGACGAAATTGTCAATATAATATAATAGTCAAGTCATACTTTTAGTCATAGCTAAAATTTTGTTTTGTTTCTATTTAGTTTTTGTCAGTGAAAAAAGGTAGTTGACGAAATCAACACTCCTCTGCCCCAGGACGATCTAGAGCAGTGGTTCTTGAACAATAATGGGTATAGGAAGGAAGCAATCAGAGTAGCAGAACTTTATCAAATTCATGAGGCGTGGACTTATTAGTTATTATCAACACTGTGTTACCGTTTCTCTACTTTTCTTATATTCACTCTAAAGGAGGACAAAAAAAAATCGATTCAGGGATTTATCACTATTATTAATGCCATGATGTTAAAATCGAATCGCGAAGTTCAAAATCTATTTCTATTTATGCATTTATTTATTTATCTTTTCATGTCAGAAAGACTGACTGATCGCATTGAAGTGTATGATTGAACCTTGGTGGTCTCTGTTTAGAATTGTTTTAAAATGTTCTAGTATAATAAAAGAAAAGTAACTTGGGAGAAATATCGCAATAAATCACAATATCGAATCGATTCGCAATATACTTAAGAATCACAATATAAATCGAATCAGCACCCTACAGTAGGTACAGAGGCTCCATGTTTTAGCACTCAGAGTCGTTCACCCAGAAAATTACTTATTTTCTATCATCATTTCGTCGCATTCCTGAGCCAATAATTTGATGAGCGGCAGAGTCTCCGCCTGGTAGGAGACTCAATTTACCTGCATTTGAGTCTCCGCCTGGTAGGAGACTCAATTTACCTGCATTTGAGTCTCCGCCTGGTAGGAGACTCAAATTACCTGCATTTGAGTCTCCGCCTGGTAGGAGACTCAATTTACCTGCATTTGAGTCTCCGCCTGGTAGGAGACTCAATTTACCTGCATTTGAGTCTCCGCCTGGTAGGAGACTCAATTTACCTGCATTTGAGTCTCCGCCTGGTAGGAGACTCAATTTACCTGCATTTGAGTCTCCGCCTGGTAGGAGACTCAATTTACCTGCATTTGAGTCTCCGCCTGTCATCAAATCATTGGCTTAGAAATCTCCCTGAATTCACGGCTTCATGGGGTGTGAAATTGATCGAAAATACGATGGTGTCACTCCCCCGTCTACAGATCTACAGAGCCCGTTTGTAGATCTGCACGTGACAACAACACCGTATGAACTTGGGCTTTTGCACTCCCATCTTCCTCTTTTCTTTGTAGCCCCTTTTCCCCACCCTTCCTCACCTCTCTCTCTCTCTCCTGCTCTCTCTAGTGCTGCTGACACAGCCATAGTGTGGGCCGCACCAGTTTACACAGCTGCTAGAGCAAAGCTCTCACAGCTCAGAAAACATGCACATGTAGGCGCATGGTCTCCATTCCCTCAGGATCCCCCAAGGCAGGGTCAATATACACAATCTGTCTGTCTGTCCGTCACTCACTCACACACACACACACACACCCCCACACTCCCCCCCCCCCCCCCCCCACACACACACACACACACACACACACACACACACACACACACACACACACACACACACACACGTACAGTTAAGGTTACACTCACAAATATCATGGCATGTAAATGTGGCGGCTACCAATTATGGCAGAGACAGCACAATACTTTAATTGCCAGACTTTTTGCCTCCTACCTTGTTGAAAGACTTTAACAGCCTGTCTGTGGATATAGC
>NC_136812.1:16403014-16493014 GCF_951216825.1 Electrona antarctica
TGAGCCACTGCCACTGAGTGTAGAACATTAAGAAAAAACACACTTGCGTGAAGTGAGGGGCGCTCTTATCATCATACATCATCATACATCACATTCCGTGCTCAGCAAATCAAATCATCACAAAAGTAATTCTGGCCAATCACTTTTGGCATCTTCACCTTTCTGCCCTCACTTTTATCTTCAATATGTACTTACTTACTACAATCAAATCATTGATCAGCAAATCACACGCCAATGTTTGTGTTCACACAAACACGGAAAGCTGGGCATAGGAAGGGCTATAGCGCCCGTCAAAAAACACAAAACATTAGAATTATGGACATAAGAGCTTTCTGCCCGACAGCGACACTATCCTCTTCTGTCTCTTTTTAGATGTGTGTGTGATGATGTGTGAACAGGAAGCGGTGCCTCCTCCGCGGTGCCCCCGGTGCCCTCATCACGTACTGACAGGCTCTGCTGCACCGGTGTCCTACCAGCACTTCTGTGAGGCCTTTGGGTTTCCCGCCGCAGGCCCTGCCGGGGCCTCCTCAGGGCGCTTTCTGCTGTTCTATGAGCTCCGCAGCTTCTCCGGAGTCCTGGTGCAGAGTGGACGAGCCACCGGCTGCCCTGTCCAGGGACACCACCCAGAGAACCTGCTGTTTGACTACCAACAAGGGTCAGTCGGTTATGCACTCGGGTCAAGATTGCAGTTAGTTAGTAGTAGCAGCAAGCAACCTAATCCAGGGCCGATCATTAATATTGTCGCAGTCGGGCAGAATCGTCTTATCTCCATATTCTACCTTTTTGTGTTTTTTAGCGAATTAACATGCTAACTTTCCAGGAAGAGAAAGGCTGTAGTAGTTTGTATTTGCAGGTTTATGAACTGGAGTGGCCACAGCCCACCAATAAGATGCAGAGTGGGTAGACGGAAGTGGGTAGAAGGTCCATCTCTTAATGAGCATTAGTGAGGACCAATTACTGTATATTAGGATATGGTTGGAAATGTGTGAAGTGGGCCTGCAGGAGGGCCTACTGTCTATGATGTTATCTTTCTATTACGTAAATCAATGGTTCTCAACCAGTGGGTCAGTAGTCGGGACCTCACAGATGACAGGGAAGTAACAATTTATGACCTCAAAAGAAAGAAAGAAAAGAGAAAAGACCATTAATGCATCAAAAGTAATTAACAAACTATAATATAAAAACTGGTCAAACATTGTCCAAATTGTCAAATTATAGCTTAGTTAGCTCACAACGCAGCGGTGTGAGCTTGTAAATCGTCTATTTTCACAATATTTATCTATGGAACCAAGTCAAACAAAATGTAATGCCTCAACCCCTACAATTCAGTGGGGGGGGGGGGGGGGGTCCCCCAATTCAAATATGATTTTTTTATTTGGTGCCTCAGCTATCTGTGGACTCTGCTGGAGGTCTGCGATGACATCAGCTCCATCCTGCTCTACAGTAACTACAGCCCGTGCCAGGAAGCGGGCAGGGAGTGTGCCCGCTCTATGGTGCACTTCGTCCAGACTCACCCCTGGGTACGACTGGACCTGCTCTTCTCCCGACTGTACCACACCCAACCCAGCCAGCCACAGCACCAGGTTAGCCTGTTTCTGTTTGACCTTTTTGGGAGGGGATCACTGTTGCCAGATTTCGTGAGAGAAATAAGCAACCAGGTCTATGAAAACAAGCCCGAAAGAAAGCGATGAGGCTACGTGAGCACTTTAAACCTATATACATTACACTGTAGCTATTTGAGGCCTCACAACACATTTGCAGCGCTTTCTGAGCTTTATAGATCTGCTATTTTCAAAAAGATCTTGAAAAGAAAAAGTTACAGTAAATATTTGGATTATATTTGAAGAAAGAAATTCAGATAAGGGCAAAGGCGTCTGGCGTAAGGGAGTCCTTGATGTACAAATGTTTGAAGACTAGTTTAAACTTAAAATCACACCCGTGTGAAGTGAGTGGTGCAACTCCGTGTGGGGGTTACCGGGGGGGGGGGGGGGGGGGTGGGGAGTTCCAGACCCACAGGAACGCACCCAGGGTGCCGGGCCGGTTCCTGCCGCCCCACGTCCGAAACGGTTGAGAAATGACAGAGTTAAACAACCATGCTGTTTTCGTGCTCATACCCAGCCAGCCACCCACACACATAACTCCGTAAGGGAGTGGTTGCACCACTCAAAAAATGGGAAGCTACACTTTAAAAACAAGCCCAAAAAACTGCAACCCGCAACTAGGCTACCAATATTTTCAAGCTACTTTACAGAAAAACAAGCCCAAAGTCGCTTATAATAAGCAGACCAGGCAACAGTGGTGGGGTTGGTTCAGGACTTAATCGCCTTAACTTCAAATGGATCATGGCAAATATAATGTTATCATGATGTTATAAGTAATGTTTTCATGAGCCTGCCACACCACCCGAGTCGCTCAATATCTCGTTTCAATTCTGGTGGAAAACATTTATGACGCAGGGTTGCCTGTCCTTTCCATCTCTCTCTCTGCTGTGTTGTTTAATGAGCCAGAAATAATCTTCATAAAACATTCACAAACCCTAGGAGGTGGATATGTGCTGCGTTCAGCAGCTTGCATTAAAGTGATTGATTAATCCATTGGTTCTCAAAGTGGGGTCCGGAGACCCCCAGGGGTCCTGGAGGGGAGGTTACAGCAGGTCCCAAGCAAAGGTAGTAACATTAGAATAATTTTAAACACTTCCATCCAATCCATTTATTCGTTGGCTATTCAAAAACAGCAGATCTACTATTTTTGAAAATATTTAGAAATATCTCAAGAATGTTCATATATATGTGAATTCACGCGACCAGGATGGTTTACCAGCCTATGGGTCCGCAGCCAAACACATAATTTGGGGAGTCCTTGATTTGAGAAAATTTGAGAACCACTGGATTATGAATCCACTCATCGATTCATTCCTCAGGAGAACTGCGCGGGGCTCCGGAGCCTGGCGTCCCTGTGGCCTCGGCTGTCCCTGAGCCCCATCTCGGGGGCCGTGTGGTGTCACCTGCTCCAAGCCTTCGTCCGAGGCGCCCCCTCCTCCTCCTCGCTCTTACAGCACTCCCTGTCACCCGGGAGGGTCAAGGCTGACAGACGGAACGCCGTTCTCACTTCGGCCATCACAGGAATGGGACCCGCGTTTTTGGATCTGCCACCGAGGGCCCACCACACACGGCCAGGTCTGGCCTGGTCACAATTATTACAATTATAACGCCTAATCACACTTTTCCATGTTGAAAAATTTTCATACATTTTCAAACTTCACGACGTGCTGTAAGCTTGTAGATCAGCTATTTCAGCGATTGTTTTGAAAATTATTATATGTCAGTACTTTCTTTGTATATCAATCTGCCCTGTGCAATTTGTGATTATGAAGCCTAAATTTAAAAAAAAAACTGTTCCAAATATGTTCAATGCCAAAAAACACAATTAATCGTTAATCGAGAATATTTGTGTGAACAATTCATTGTCAACTTCCATCTGTAATCGTGACAGCCCTGCCAGGAAGGCCGTCACGGCCTCGACATCCACCCACCACCCGTCCTCCTCTCCCGGCCCGCAGCCAGCTAGAAGCAGCAGCCACGTCCACAGACCTGTCTAACGGCCCAGCCCCATGTCATCCTGTTAATGTAGTCAGACACGTACGGATGCCCTCGCCTCGTCGCACGACTCACACCGCCGTCTCCCCCCTGAGCTCTCTGCTGCAGCATCATGGTGGTGGCACTGTGGAGGTGGTGCAGGTGACACAGAGAGGAGGGGTGCCAAATGTCATCCTGTCACGGCATAGACACTCCGAGAGGGGCCACAAATCCAGAAGACGCAAATAGTGTGTACTGCAGCCAGGATGGGAAGTACTGCTCAACTGAAATTAGTCTTTCGTAATGTTTTCTTAACCCATTGAGACCTGAGGCCGATTCTGAAAATGCCTTCCGAACCAGTAGTTCTCACACTTTCGAAATTTTCGAGAATTTCAAAAATAGCAGGTGTACAAGCTCGCAGTGAGCTTGTAAACGCATAAATCAAAAATGACACAAATGCTTTTCCGGTTTTAATGTGTTTGATGTTCTGATTAATCTCCATAGTTGTTTGAGTAAGGATACTACAGTATATGATTCCTTATAAACATGCTACAAAGATATCAGACTATGTTGTGATTTATGGGATGACAGCGTTAAAGAGTACACAGAGACAGACAGAGAGCAGACTCAGGCTATGAATACTGTACATGGTTGTGTTGCACACACACACACACACACACACACACACACACACACACACACACACACACACACACACACATACACACACACACACACACACACACACACACAATATAGTACATACATGCAGGTGAAAAATGTCGACTTGCAGCATATATCACCAACTCGCAATACTAATAATATTCATAAAGCCGCTCACGCTCAAGCTATATCAATATTTCACCCTGACAGCCCAATTACAAAAACAGAGAATGGCATCACCGGGACAAATGTGCAAAGCTTTGGTCCTCAAGCCAGCATAATGTAACAATCAATATGCATACAGGTTTATATCACAAGTATGAGTGACATTGCCTTGCTTATTGTGTCTGTGTAATGTTTCTCTTACCTGAGTGAGTAGACAGAAGACCTCCATACACTACACCAGCATACAGCTCTGTACTGTAGCCCACTGCAGAGGAAGGAGAGGAGAGAGAGAGAGAGAGGTAGAGAGAGCTGAGGGAGAGAGCGCAGAGGGAAGCAAAAGCGAGGGAGAGATGTGTGTGTGTGTGTGTGTGTGTGTGAGAGAGAGAGAGCAAGCGAGAGAGAGAAAGAGGGAGAGAGAGGGAGGGAGAGAGTTGAATCACTGCCAAGTCCACACTGTAGTGTAGTCAGTTACAGCGCCGTTCACTCTGCACATTCTTCATTGTTCCAGTCTTCTCCTCCTGAGGGTCAGTCGATTGTAACTCACCACCAGTGGTCCGACACTCTGATCTACAGTCCATCTCTAGCCCCTGGCCTGGCCCACTGGCAGCTGTGAGTTAGGGAAAGGCCCACTCTTCTGTGTCTGCTCTGTCATGGATGGCACACACATCACTCACTGTAGTTACATGCATGAATGCACCAAACACACTCATGCATAGCTGACACCCTGCTCTTATCATTTTAAATACAGACACTCTCACCTACTACTAGACAAGGTGGCATTGCGGCTGCTAATCTCCTCTCAGCATCCTCTGTTGAAGTCTGAGCCAGTGTGTGTCAATGTCAGTGTGTGTGTGTATGTGTGTGAGAGAGAGAGAGAGAGAGAGAGAGCACGTGTACAGTATGCACATGCTGCTTGCTGCAGCTCCATGTTTGCACACTTTTATGGCAGAAGGCCAAAGGCAAATTTATATTTCAAGCCAACATAATGGAAAGGTGCATGTTTTTTCCTTCAGTAGCCTATGTCACCACTGTCATCCAAGTAATTAAACCTTACCTTTTCTTTATCGAAAAAGGCATCGTCTCTTCTCTGCAGTCTGCATTCACAACAAGCTGCCAATACATAATTCACCTGCTGTTCCACGCATAGCCATACGATGGCAGCATAATCCCTCTCTCAATGCACTGTCCCCATGTCCAATGTCAAAGAGGGGACATCTGTGCCCACTATGAATATAGTGGATTTTATAGAGGCACTTAAGCCTGATTTATGCGCTGGTGTTGCATGCCGTAAATAGCAGATATAGACTACGTTACCCACTTCAACGAAAGAATGAGTCCATATCAGTGTGGTTTGATTTTAGAATCATCACAGAACTGCAACAGTTCTGCAAAGTATTGGCGTCCTTGTTGACTGACAGACAAATATTATAACTGGACATAAACAGAATAATACATAAACCAAAATACAATCACACACACAAATTAGTTTTAAACAAAATAACAAACATATATGACTCCAATAGTTCTCTTGGTTCTAAAATAGTATACTGTATATACTATTACAGTGTAGTGTATTGAAATCATGAATGAATCATACATTAATTCACAAAACAGAGTCACACACAGTGGCACTGGGGCCTCTGCGGCATGGTCTGCAGGCAGAATGGTGAAATCACTCAATTATGGGCGTGTTCGGAAATGAGCACCGGGAATGTGCTCAGTTGTTTTAGTGCACTACGTCATAGAGCGTACCGAGTGTGGCATATTTACAAATGAGTCTGACCAGTTAAAACAACAGACCTTCCTGTAACATTGAAAGGTAACTTATAACATTAGCCTGGTCTGCTGTTGGTCTACGCGTTGATGCGTGTGTAATAATAAAGTTCAAAGGACGGATTTCTCATTCGGGGAGCACTCAAGACAACACAGTGAAGCACGCACAGTCGCACACTGGACAACCCCAACTTCTGAGTAGGGTCAGTCAGTGTGGGCACTCAGCACACCTGGGGCGCAGCGCACTAGAGTTTCGACGCGCCGAGTGCACTGAAAAAAAGAATGACAAGAGGGAACACCAGTGTGCTCAGTGCAAATTTCCGAAGGCACCCTAAATCTGCCAGAAATATGCAGTCATAATGTTAGCTTTAGCTGCTGAGCTCAGCTGCTATAGGCTAAACTGCTAAGCGGGACATTACACCAAACATTGTGGACACACAACTTTTCCACTATCAAAATGGTATATCCTGGCTATATAGGCCTACTACTTCATGTGTCTAAGTTACCCGTAACCCACTTTCAGATATCTCACCTGCAACAACACAGTTAAACACATAAACGATGTATTAATGTTGCGTTCACATGGGACAGATTAAACGATGCAGTCTACCATTCATTGTCAATGGAAGCCAGCAACATGACGTTGCAAAGGCACAACGATGCAATAGCTGCTCCAAATCAACTCACAACGCACAGCTTTGCATCATTTCATCTGCTCGTGTGAACGCACCATAAGACATGTTTCTGTCCAGCCTGCATCAGCATTCACAATACAGGATCCTCATTGAGTGACAGAATCCTGTATCACTCACTGGAGTGTAATGCCCCCTTGTGGCGCAGTGGAGCTAAAGCTCTGTATGTGTTGTCTTTGGCAGGCAAGGGACAGTGTCTATTTTAGTAGAAAAGACTAGCATTACATGAAACCATATGAGAAAATGAAATACACTTATGCATGACCTTTTATCTTTTTAACTATTTAACTTGAAATCCCACGAACCCTACTTGAGTAGGAATGAATTATAATGAAATAAACAACAAAATAATAGGGGGTGGCTTAGGCTATAATATATATATACAAGCTCACGAGTTACTATAACTGAGGCTTTGGAACAACTATTATATGCATATTGTGCGACGCATTCTAGGCTGCATGTCGCCTTTTTTGTCTAAACCACTGTTAGATCATGGCATACAAAAACAGACTCTTCTTCCGTTCCTAGTCCTTAATAGGACATCATGCTCTGTTCTGCCTTCCCATCCCTCCCAGTCTCCTTCCGTCTGCCCTTTACAAGATCATACTAGCACGCACGTATTTGAAGTACACACCCACACACTTTTTTCATGTCCTGGCTTCCACTATCATAGATATCTCCTATCAGAGTCAACAGACAGGAGCTGAGTAGAATTCCACACAGTTGAAGAAGGGTCAGACTCGGAACACACACACGCACGCGCACACACATGTGTTGGACATTTCATTTTTAACCACTTGGTTGAGTAGGGACTAGGGACTTCACTCAACACAGGGTTCTATTCTACTTTTGCTTTGACTGAAAACAGCAGACATAGGCTTTCCTTTGCCAGAGGCTGTCAGGTCACAGGTGTAAAGGGCCTTGCAAACGTGAAGCGAGGAACGCAGGCGTTGTTGCCTGGATCAACACAGGTCTCCTCCAGGTCTGTTGAAGAGGGGCGCAACAACACAAGCGTAAAAAAAAAGCTAAACAGAATCCAGGTCTGGTGAGTTGCGGGCGTGTGCACGTAACGAGCACGCGCGCAACAAATTCACAGGACCGTGCTCACATAAATACGCTTGCGTCGTCGCACTGCGACTAATCTGAGAAAAAACGCAGGTCTCATTGAAAATGAACTTATCGCTCCCCGTTTGCAAGGCCCTTTAAGCTTTTCTTTCCTTTTTTTAATCAAATGGAGCTTAGATAGACAGTTGGGCTAAGTATCCTTCCTCTCTGGAAGTCATGCAGTATACAGTCAGTGTCATTTTGCAAAACAAGTCCTAAAATGTTAAGATTCACATATTATAGCATAGTAGTGTAGTAGTATAGTAGTAAGGTTCCTGATGGGGTAGAAACCCCGCAGTAGGTTACTAGAGGTCCTGGTAGGCTCAAAACCAGCAGTAGACTACTAGAGGTCCGGGTAGGCTCAAAACCAGCAGTAAACTATAGAGGTCCTGATAGACTCAAAACCAGCAGTAGACTAGAGGACCAGAGGTCCTTGTATACTCAAAACCAGCAGTAGACTAGAGGACCAGAAGTACTTGTAGACTCAAAACCAGCAGTAGACTATAGAGGTTCTTGTAGACTCAAGGCCAGCAGTATGCTTAGCCGCAATTTGCAACTCTAGATTTTTTTATAATGGGATGAATCTAGAGTTGCAATACCCTCCATTGACTCCCCACTCATCATTTTGCGTTTGCGATCTGCTTGTCTTAAACGACGTTAAACTCACCAACATTGCAGCTGTAGTCCAAGCTTGAATTATTCTCTTTCAATCTGCAAAGCTTGTTTTTCATAAAAATCCCCCGTAGACATGTTATGAGCTACTTTCTGTCAAGAAATTCTGTGCAAGTGATTCTTTTTCTAAGTGCTGGAGTTTGGAAGCGCTCGTCGTAAGTCACTGAACGTCCCTGCATGCATCTGTTTCGCATTTGCACATAATGCAGGAGGCAGCAGCGCGACCCCTTAATAAAAACGAGCGCTTCCAAACTCCAACATTTCTTCTTCTTGACAGAAAGTAGCTCATAACATGTCTACGGGGGATTTTTATGAAAAACAAGCTTTGCAGATTGAAAGAGAATAATTCAAGCTTGGACTACAGCTGCAATGTTGGTGAGTTTAACGTCGTTTAAGACAAGCAGATCGCAAACGCAAAATGATGAGTGGGGAGTCAATGGAGGGTATTGCAACTCTAGATTCATGCCATTATAAAAAAATCTAGAGTTGCAAATTGCGGCTACAGTATGCTATCAGGAGGGACCACTGGACAACTAGTAGGTCTACTGCCGTTTTTCTATCATATCACTGATAGGATAGATAAGAAGCAGACAGTAGACCTACTATTAGTGGTCCAGTTGGAAGATTTCTTAAAAACTCAATCTGCTATCTGTACCTACCAAAAAAAAATAGCATGCTGTGAGGATCATCATCAATTTGTTCAACAACTAGTCTGACTTACAGTTTGTGACACAAACGTCACAGGCTAATTTGTGGTCAGCCTGGCCGCTAAACCCAATATGCTAATTTGATCCAATCCAACATTGGATCCTTTATTGATTCAGACTGAGTCTGACAAGACTGAAGATGTGACAAAATGACACATTCTAATTTCTTCAACTCAAGTAAATGACAAATAAATATGTGCTATAGTGCTAGTCATGTGTGTTATCAACACACACACACACGCACGCACGCACACGCGCGCGCGCACACACACACACACACACACACACACACACACCTCTTGACTTGGTTGGTCCATTTGGTTTTCTTCCAATTGGTATGAATTCCGTAGATGTTGTGGTCTATGGAGCTGCTGCACGGAGTGCACGCTACGGCTAGCCTAGCTCTGGTCCATAGCCTTCTACTGCTTCAGTAGAAGGCTATGGACCAGAGCTACGGCTAGCCCACGTTCCGAAATGGACAGACACATTTAAATCCTACTTATGTGGGATCACTAGTAATTACTAAACAGTAGGCTAATAATTCTCTTCTCGGTTCAGTCTTCTCAGCTGTTGTGTGTGACTGACGGTCATCTGACGGTCTGCAAATCAGTTGAACAGTACCGCTCTGTGCATTATGGGAAAATGATAGTGTCGCATTTTAAAAACAAACGTCACGTCGGTAGCCTACAGATCAGATCTACAAACTCACAGCGGGCTGCAGGTGTGACGCACTGTGAGCTTGTATGTCTGTTCTCCCTCTCGTCCGGTCTCGTAGGGTCTCGCGAAATGTCGGTTTCTGATTTGACTGACCAATCAGAGCGGGGCTGCGCGCCGGAGAGCGTCGAGAGCGTCGCTTGTCGAATGGCAACGCGAGTTCATATTCAAATGAGCCAACCGGACAGCAGGTGTCTGAGATGACGTTAATATAATGTTCAAACTATCTTCATTCCCTTCACTCACTGACCTTCTAACTGAGCAGACGTGTGTTGAGACTTTCTTCAAGTTCTGACACAAGCACAAAGAGACAGTTTGTTAACTTCTTCAAGTTCGACTTCACATCAACACTACTACACAATGTTACCTGAGGACATGGAGATGGTATGTTAACATTTCATAATATAATATCATGTACTGTAAACGTGTAATGTTATTTTTTTTAGAGAACGGGTAGTTTAGACTGTTTAATTTGAAACGTTAGTTGTGTTGTAGCATGTTTTCTTTTGATGTGTTTGTTTAGGATTCATTGTTTTGAGTGAGTTAAAGTTTGCACTTGCTGTGCCTGCATGTGGATATACTAGTCCGTGTATTTTTCGGCCATTTGAATTATGTATATTTGATAATGAAATTTGGAAAATGGTCCGTTTCTAAATGCATAGGCCTACATGGTAAATTATAATAATGGATGGAGCCGCACACCAAACGAATTCTTTATTTGTCTGACAATAACGTTTGACGGTTGAAGTCTCAGCCCAGCAGCACCCACCTGTCGATGTGCTTATTCTACGAATCTCTCAAATTATAATAATGGGACATGGCTGGGAGTCGTTGTACTGCAAACAAGTTGCTCTACTCGGTGTTAATTTAACTCTGACAAATGTAGCCAAATGGACCGTCAAATAGTATGTACCCAAATGTAAACAGTTTGCTGACTTTACACCCGGCCACTATATATATGTTACCGTTAAAATCAAATGAGCCAACCGGACAGCAGGTGTCTGAGATGACGTTAATATAATGTTCAAACTATCTTCATTCCCTTCACTCACTGACCTTCTAACTGAGCAGACGTGTGTTGAGACTTTCTTCAAGTTCTGACACAAGCACAAAGAGACAGTTTGTTAACTTCTTCAAGTTCGACTTCACATCAACACTACTACACAATGTTACCTGAGGACATGGAGATGGTATGTTAACATTTCATAATATAATATCATGTACTGTAAACGTGTAATGTTATTGTTTTTAGAGAACGGGTAGTTTAGACTGTTTAATTTGAAACGTTAGTTGTGTTGTAGCATGTTTTCTTTTGATGTGTTTGTTTAGGATTCATTGTTTTGAGTGAGTTAAAGTTTGCACTTGCTGTGCCTGCATGTGGATATACTAGTCCGTGTATTTTTCGGCCATTTGAATTATGTATATTTGATAATGAAATTTGGAAAATGGTCCGTTTCTAAATGCATAGGCCTACATGGTAAATTATAATAATGGATGGAGCCGCACACCAAACGAATTCTTTATTTGTCTGACAATAACGTTTGACGGTTGAAGTCTCAGCCCAGCAGCACCCACCTGTCGATGTGCTTATTCTACGAATCTCTCAAATTATAATAATGGGACATGGCTGGGAGTCGTTGTACTGCAAACAAGTTGCTCTACTCGGTGTTAATTTAACTCAAATGGACCGTGTCAAATAGTATGTACCCAAATGTAAACAGTTTGCTGACTTTACACCCGGCCACTATATATATGTTACCGTTAAAATCAGTTTGTCTGTAATTGTGAAATAGTTAAAAACCGTGTTGCCTGTAGAATTGAAGTGATTGACCAGTGATATGGTTCATATCACTGGTGGTCAATGATATGAACCATATCACTGGGAAGTGTACACACATACCATATCACATAGTACTGTATGCGTGTACACTTACCACCAGTAACCTCCAATTTAAACAATTACGTTTATTTAGTTTAATTGATGTTACAAATCACTGCATTTTCAGATTGATAAAGACTACTTCAAGAACAGGAGGCAGTGTAAAGTCATCAAGGCTCGGCGTCCGAGGCTATCAAGGCTCTAAACAACCGCAAGAGGAAGGTGAGTTGGCAAAACATTCATATACTAAGTTCACATTAAGTGACGTTGCTAGTTACATTGTACACAAATTATGTATTCCAACAATGTGTAAATCAGAAAATGTTCTAATTTGTTATTCATTTTAAAGTACAACTCAAAATTAAATTGCGAAATATTATCCTTATTTTTTTCATTTTAGTTTCATTGAGGAGGGAGCTTACCAAATATACAATACAATTTTAACTTCCCACTCCCCCCCAAAACATTATGTGATGGACATGAGTATCATAGTTGTGTATTGTATCTTGTATCGGCACAAGTCTTATGTACATATTGGTAAGCTCCCTCCTTGATGAAATTAAAATAAATAAAAACAAGGATACAATATTGTGATTAAATGTTTAGTTGTAGTTGAATAAATGAATAATTATTTTTGAACATTTCGTGACTTATATTGTTTGAATATGTAATATGTAACTAGTTACTGTCTTTAGTTATGGTGAGACATAACTTACTCTATGCTTTATTCCTGTGGTTTTTATTGGCAAGATATTTTCGTATTGTAGTTGAGAAAGGCTGGACATGATACTAACTGTAACACATGTTGTCTTAAGTGCCTCTCTCGAAGAGAGTCATATGGGTCCGAGCCACTTGGTGGCTGGAGCACAGAACAAAACATAAACTCACGAGCTAATTTATTGGTTCGTGGAGCTGTCACTCAGAGCGGTGTCCCCGGTCCCAACCCTCAGGTATAAAACCGGTGGGCGTGAACGCTCGAGTCATTCCTACATTTTTCTGCGCTTGGATGCACACAGCATAGCGAGTACACCAAAGTCTCACACAACCGGCTGTTGAAGTATATTTTCCCGAAAGACGGACGAGTCTAGAACTGACTTGCACCGCGGGGATTCGCAGCCGCAAGACGGTGTTCTTTCCACGAGCTAACTCATCTCAAGATAAGTAATATTAAGACTAATAACACAGCCCGCCCGGCGACTTGTTGTTTTGTCTGCTCTCTACGTTCCCGCTCCTCTCGTTGCTGCTTGTTGTAGCTAGCGTTTGTTGGCTTGTAGCTAGCGTTTGTTAGCTTCTCATTAGCTCAGCTTCAGCGTTGCTGCCGCTTTTTTCTCCTCCGCTAGCCTCTCGTTAGTCACTGACTAGACTCCTGCTAGCCGCAGCCCGCAGCCTCGCTTGTTGTAGCTACAACCCTCGGTAACAGCGGGCCAACGTCAACCGATCCTGCGTCGCCTCGTTATCTAACATCTACCGCAGGCCGGACGGACCGCCTTCTCCACAACGTGGACAACAAACAGGCCTCCCTCCTTTACACTACGGTAGGCCAACACGTGGTGCAGCCTTCAGCCATCGGCTGTAAGCTGACCATTGTGAGCTTCACTCATCACCTTTACTCTCTGTAGTAGGGCAGATAAGTGGAACTTTATTTTTATTTAGCAACGGAGCCAAATAAAATAATAATAATATCCTTTTTATATTAAAAAAAACAAAAAACAGGGGAAGAAGTAGGCCATCTCCACCATGGCTACAAGAGATGACCACGATGACACTGGACCCCTTCCAAAGCTCTGTTTCAACAGGGTTTGTAACAACCTCCTGTCTCCTGATGATGGCCACTCCATGTGTATGCACTGTCTGGGTTTAACACATGCGAGGAATGCCTTTGAGATCGTGGGCCTCTGCCCATGCTGCCTTGAGCTATCAGACAGAGAGAGGGGATGCAGGCTGTCTAGAGTCAAGGCCCGTCTGGAGGGACGGGCCCCCCTCCCCCCCACCCAGCCTGGGAGGCAGCTCCTAGCTCCCCGCGATGCGTCTACAGGTACCAGGCCTCCCGCAATGGCAGCACAGCGGCACATGGACGACTCTGGATGCCCCTCCCCTGTCAGGAAGGCCCCCAGGGCCAACGCGAGCTACGCCACGACCGCTTACGGAGCAGCAGCGCTAGACGGTTCACGCCGCCAACCCGCTGCTTCCTTCTCCTTCTCCTCCTTTAGGACAGAGAGGAGCTTCGGCTCCCGCTTTCGCTCCAGAGACGACCTGGATCGCTACCATGACGACTTCGACGACACTTCCGAAGCCTACAGGCGACCCGGCCCAGACTACGAACCCCTCCCTCACCCCTACCAGCTGCCAGATGGTATGCCATGGTCAGACTTCATGGAAGGGCAGGAACCCCTGGACGACCCGCGCTCCTTCCAGGAACCTCCTGGAGAGTACAGGGTCGTAGACCAGGTGGGTTATGAGGACGACGGAGACCTGGATGCCGACGCACCAGCTCCCTACGATGACGGTGACGACGACGACGACTCATCATCTCACCGTGACCATGTCCTGGGAGAGGAGGCTCCTCCCCAGGACAATGGACCCCCTGAGGCCCCTGAGGGGGCCCCAGTTGCCCCACGCCCACCCGTCGAGGAATGGGACCTCACCGAACTCCTACACCAGGCCGCCATCAGGTGCAAACGGGATTGGCCGGAGGTGGCACCTCCCCTAAACCCAGAGGACACTTGGCCTGGAGCGGAAAGCAGGGCCCCCACGCGGAGAGCTATCCTCCCGTTGGCCCAAGGCTTCCAGTCCACCTTCACGGCGAACTGGGGAGAACCCAGCCTGACTCCCCCAACACTTCGCCACACCAAGGTGCCAATGGACACGATTGACATGCCGTCAGCAGGTCTTGGGGCGATGCCAACCATCGGCTCGACAGTAGGAGCCTACCTGCTCGACCCCACCGCCCCACGCATCACACCTTTGGCCAAGGAACCCTCCCTGCCCACCAAGAGGGACAAGGACGCCAGCCTTGCTAGCGGTAAGCTCTTCTCCCTCATCGCCGCAGCTGGCAAGCACCACAACACCCTTGCTCTACTGCAGGGCTCCCTCACGGTCATACTCGGGGGTCTGGGGAATGTCCCCACCCCTGACGAGATTGCCGAAATCAAGAGGCTCCATCAGGAGATGATTAAGTTCGTCTGCAGCTCCACAGCACTGGTCGGCAGGATGGGAACTGCAGTGATCATGTCCGAAAGGATCAGATGGCTCGACGTCAGCCCTAAGCTCGACGCCGCGGCCAGGAAGGACCTACTGGACGGCCCCAGTACATACCATACGCCCAGGCGACTGGTTCACGTCCATAGACTTAAAAGACGCATACTTCCACATCCCCATCTACCCACCTCACAGGAAGTTCCTGCGGTTCGGGTTCCAGGGGAGAGTGTACGAGTACACGGTCCTTCCCTTCGGGATGTCCCTAAGCCCCAGGGTGTTTGTGCGCTGCACAGAGACCGCCCTCGCGCCCATGCGTCAACAGGGCATTCGGGTGGCGAGCTATATCGACGACTGGCTCCTGATGGCCAGCTCGAGGGAAGAGGTAACGAGGGCCACAACCAGAGTGTTGACCCACGTGGCCTCCCTAGGGTTTGTTGTGAACCACGCCAAGAGCATGCTGGTGCCTACGCAGTCAACAGACTTCATAGGCATCAGGCTGGACTCAGTTGCGTATACGGCGAGACTGTCGGCAGACAGACTCGACGACCTACTGAAGTGTGTGTCACTGTTCACACCGGGACGCACTCTCCAATTACACACGTGCCTACGGATAGCAGGCATTATGGCGTCGGCGATCTCATTGGTACGTCTGGGGAGACTGCACATGAGACCCTTCCAGCGATGGCTTGGTTCCCTGCACATTCCCACCAAGTACGTGCACCGCCGTGTGATAGTGTCCCCGGCTTGCACACTAGCACTGAGGTGGTGGTCGGACAGACACAGACTGATGGAAGGGGTGCCCTTGGGCCTTCCCCTATCCAGAAAGGTCGTCACCACGGAAGCCAGCCTCTCGGGGTGGGGTGCCACACACGAGGGCAGGTCGGCCAGGGGTTTGTGGGACACATACCTGAAAGGGACCTCCCACATCAATTACTTGGAATTAATGGCGGTCTTCCTCGCTCTGAGGGAGTTCGAACCATTTCTTCAGGGACACCACGTCCTGGTCCGCACGGACAACACGACGACGATGTCCTACATCAACAGACAGGGAGGTCTCACCTCCAGACGTCTGTGCACGCTGGCACACAGGCTGCTGGTGTGGTGCGACGGTCGTCTCCTTTCCCTCACGGCATGTCACGTACCGGGCCTGTTGAACACAGCGGCGGACCTCCTCTCGAGGGGGCCACTCCGCTACGGCGACTGGTCTCTCCACCCTCAGGTGGCGAACCAGATATGGCACAACTTCGGGTTTCCGGAGGTGGATCTGTTCGCCACAAGAGAGGACGCGAAACGCCCTCTCTTCTTCTCACTGAAGGGCGTACCACCGCTGGGCCTGGACGCACTGGCGCACCAGTGGCCACAGGGTCTGCTCTATGCGTTTCCGCCACTGGAACTAATCCCGCATGTGTTGGCCAGAGTGAGATTGCAGGACGTCCAACTCCTGCTGGTAGCTCCGGCCTGGGGATCATGGAGGCAGGACGTTGTCTGTCCCCCTCCTTTACCACGAACCGTGGCAACTTCCCCTGAGGCGGGACTTACTGACGCAGGCCGGCGGAGAAATATTCCACCCGCGCCCCCAGGACCTGGACCTATGGGTCTGGCCCATGAGGGGGCCCCTCTTGGAATAGCCGGCTTGCCACAGAACGTCATCGAGACCATTCTGAGCGCTAGGGCCGCGTCTACCAGACGGCGTTACAACACAGCATGGCAGCTGTTTGTGCGCTGGTGTTCGAATAGGCCAGGAGGGATCCTCCCGTTCCAAGCTCCGGTGGCTCTCATCTTGTCCTATCTGCAGGAGTTCCTGGACAGAGGTCTAGGTTTATCCTCTGTGAAGGTCAACCTGGCGGCTATTTCCGCCTACCACTTGGGCATAAACAACGGTCCGGTGAGCGAGCTCCCACTGGTCCGACAGTTCATGAAGGGTGTCATGCATCTCAGGCCGGTTACTAGATCCCTGGTTCCAGCTTGGGATCTGACGGTTGTACTAGACGCGCTCACAAAGGAACCTTTTGAGCCGTTGGACACAGTGGACCTGAAGTTCCTCTCTCTGAAGACCGCTTTGCTGGTCGCGTTGACGACAGCTAAGAGGTCGAGCGACATTCACGCGCTCTCGGTCAACGTGAGCTGCATGAGATTCAGTGGCGATGACACTAGGGTTACGGTCAGGCCGAACCTGTCGTTCCTCCCGAAGAATTTTCCTTCTGGCTGTGAGCCAGTGGAATTGGTGGCTTTCCATCCGCCGCCCTTTGCCTCGGAGGAGGACAGGCGGTTGAATAGCCTATGTCCAGTCAGGGCGCTGAAGCTGTACAAGGCCAGGACAGCCCCCTTCAGACAAGGGGATCAGCTTTTCGTTGCTTGGGCCCCTCAAGCACAGCGGAGGGGTAAACCCGTCACGAAAGTACGGATCTCACAATGGCTTGTGGAGGCCATACAACTGACTTACACTGCCAGTGGTGTGGATCTCCCCGAGGGACTGCGTGCTCACTCCACAAGGGGCATGTCAGCATCCTGGGCCTTAGCGAAGGGCGTTCTCATACTGGATGTGTGTGCGGCGGCGAGTTGGTCGACTCCGTCGACTTTTGCCACGTATTACAATCTCGATGTGGCTCCCGTGAACCTGGCCCATGCAGTCCTGGGAGCGGCCGCACGTTAGTCACGTAAGACATGAACCCTGCAGACTTGGGGGAGCACATAAGGCAGCATAGCTGTCGGCTCCTCTGAGGGATCCCTTGACCGCCAGGCGGAGCCTGGTGGAGGTTCCTGGGTGCGTCTGTAGGGGGGGGAAACCTCCTGGGGAGCAGGGGACAGTGGCACTGTTGGCTCCCCGGGGTTTCCCCTCACCTCTCTATCAGTGTTTTAGTTTTACCTGTTAGAGGGACTTTGGGCCACCGGGTAGTTGGCCCGGCGGCCGAGGAGGGACCTTCTCTTGGTGCCAGGTCAGTAACCTGGCTAACCCTCTCAGTCTCCCTTGCGAAGGGGACACACATTCACGTGATGGTGAGGTCTCGTGTGTCTGTGTCTCTGGGGAAAAAAAGGGGGACCGTGGAACGGTCCTGTCAGCCGGGGTGATCATACGGGAGTTTTATGATGACCCATATGACTCTCTTCGAGAGAGGCACTTAAGACAACTTCGGGTTACTTCAGTAACCTCAGTTGTATAAGTGACTCGAAGAAGAGAGTCATCGAACTGCCCGTCTGCTTTGGCAGGCGGCAGAAAAATGGTTGATAGGAATGACTCGAGCGTTCACGCCCACCGGTTTTATACCTGAGGGTTGGGACCGGGGACACCGCTCTGAGTGACAGCTCCACGAACCAATAAATTAGCTCGTGAGTTTATGTTTTGTTCTGTGCTCCAGCCACCAAGTGGCTCGGACCCATATGACTCTCTTCTTCGAGTCACTTATACAACTGAGGTTACTGAAGTAACCCGAAGTTTCTTCTCAGGGACCTGCACAGGGACCATCTTCTGCCTGCATCAGTACCAAGAGACCTCGACCCTACCAACGATGAAGGTTGTCTGCCAATCACCGCTCTCCAGAATCATCACCCTCCCGCATACTCAGATCAGCCAACGCAGGGAAGCTGGAAGTACCTTCACTAAAAACGACAACGCTCCACACGTCCCAAACTCTTCTCCCTTCTGGCTCCAAAACTATGGAATGCACTTCCCATCACAATCAGAACTGCAGCCTCACTCCCAATCTTCCACCGTAGTCTGAAAACCCACCTCTTCAGACTCCACCATGGCCCGTAGCACTTGCCCTAGCCTAGCCCCTTAGATAGCACAGATAGTATTTTAAACAGACTTATAGCATGTTACGTAGACGGCACTATAATATATAATGTAGTATAGTATGTATAGTTTACATAGATACTCCACTGTTACGTTCTTAGCTTACGCATGTTTCATGATAACTACTTTTTATATATGTGATGTATGCCATGCTTTTTTGTTATTGCTTAATGTAAGTTTTTGACCTCTTTACATTTCTAGGAAGGGACTTTTGGGACCCAATCATACAAAAACATTTCACTATTTCTGAAAATTTGTTTTTTATTTTTCTTTACATATTTTGGAGAATATATTTACTGTAAATACAGCAATGCATTGGTAATTTGTAATTTGTACTTTTGAATATTGGTACGTGAGTTATTATTTACTTCAGTACACAGGTTAGATATTTCAGTTAAGTTCTTATCGGATACCACTACGAGATGGGTCCTAGTCCTTTGAGTAGTATTATTTTACAGTAATGCTTTCATCTTTTGTTTTCAATAAACTTCAACAGTATAGACATGTTATTTTGTAAAGATAGTATGCTTTCATGATATTTTGTTTGTAAATGGTACTTATTTTGCACATCAGGTATTATTTCATATTTAGTTTGAAGAAATCTAACTGTAAATAGTAGTGTTATATTGTGTTGTATATAGTGTTACATTGATTATATTATTATTTCTTACATAGTTGTTTGCTTGTGTAATAAATAATGCATTTTATATGATGATCATATATCAAGCTTCATCTCTTTATTTTCTTCTCTTTGGTTTTACTGTGAAATATAAGCTACCGGTATGTACCGGTAAGTTGCTCTTTCCAGTAACTGAAGATTGGCAAGTGTAGAAAAATGTCTGTCTGAGATTTAGAAAAGTTTTATTTCAGGCTTGAGGTTTGACTGACTAAACAACTGTTAACCGTACTGCCTTCATGTAGGCCTGGGTATGGGAGTGAGAGTGTATATACGGTACATTACAAATTAAATTAACATTAATGTTCATGTGGGGTTTCTGATTGATGTCAGTGTAAGCTGACCACTCATTTTGACACCTGAAGTTAAGTATTGAATAAAACCAAAGGAAACTAGTTTCACTCTTCTGTAATTTTGATGCAAGGAATTCAGTCAAGAGGGTTTATCAAAGGAAGAGATTTTGAAGTTGTGTTGACTGACTGTCCACACAATGCTGCAGACGAGGAAAATCCAGTCCTGCAAAGTTTCTATTACAAGCAGGTATGTTTGAACATATTGTAAACAAGCAATGTCTCTGTTAGGTCGGTACATTACACTGAAAGCAACAGAAACCTTTACAGTTATAGCTGTTTGGCAGTTGGTCATTTAAAGGAGGAATAAGAAGGAGGAAGAGGAGATGATTCATATCAAACTCAGGAATCTTGAAATTCAAAAGTTTGAAAATCACTGCAATCACTGTCCAGACCAAAGCTTTCATTAAGTCTTGAAGTCATGTGTCTAATTCATACAGCACAATGCTTTCAAGACTATTAGGGTGTGGTCACACCAAACTTTAATTCTTCCTATGAGGGCGGATTCTGCCAATGCTTTTCAATGGGAACAGATCGTTTATTTATTATTTTTATTTTCAGAAATCCGCAAACAAACCACTTTGTTCACTTTGAAAAGCATTAATTGACAGAGTCCGCCCTCAAAGGCAGAATCAAAGTTTGGGCGACCGCATCAGTAGCCAGTAGGCTACAGTAGAGGAAGTAATAAAGATGATTCTGATACATTAACTAGAAGCAAGAGAGCGAGGAGGTCATCATTACAAGGTTAAGACTGGGACACAGTGTTAAATAAAATATGTATGTAATTAAGAAGCACCCTAAAGGTCTAGATCCACTGGCAGGATGAGGAGACTGTGGAACGTACTATTATTAATTGTAGTAGGTACCAAAGGGACTGTGGAACGTACTATTATTAATTGTAGTAGGTACAAAAGGGACTGTGGAACGTTCTATGATAGGTACCAAAGGGAAAGAGACAGCATGATAGAGGAGCTGAGAGAAGTGGGAGTTGTAGAGGTGACTTTTAAAAAGGGGGTACGGACACTTGGTAAATCCGAATTCCGAACCCATTTAAATGTATAATAATTGAACTTGAAGACAGACTGCTTCATATTGAATACTGCCGTGTCATTAGAAAGGACCATGAACAGTACAGGAGAATCGATTCCATCCCCTTCCCTTGAATCCCCAGCCCCAGCATCACCTCCCCACCCACCCAGCAAATCTCCCTAATAGTACAGTATTATACATCACAATAGAAGTACAGAGATGTAAGTACTAAGTAAGTACTACTACGAAGTACCAAGAGGCTAAGCAGCAATTGGTGGAGTCCCAGTGTGGCTGATAATAACACATGAACAATTTATACATTATGCCTATGTTGCCCTGAGAATTCTTCTCTGCTGTTGAAAGAAGGAAGAATTGAGTGTGGAACAGTCACCGCAGTAGGCTGTAGTGCAGTAGTGCTCAACTCATTGAGTTCAGTCATTCAGTCACCGCAGTAGGCTGTAGTGCAGTAGTGCTCAACTCATTCACCTGAGTGTGGAACAGTCACCGCAGTAGGCTGTAGTGCAGCAGTGCTCAACTCATTCACCTGCAATACAATCTACAGCTCTTTCTCACAGTTACTTATTATTTACTATAGCTCCAACTCCTCTGAGTTGAACCCAGGGCATTGTGAGACATTTTTAGCTGCATTTTTCCATTATGTATTATTTGGTCTTTTTTTGTGATTGCAAATGTAGTCTGCAGCACTTTCCACTGTAATGTATACTTCAGGGTCAGTAGTCATAACTGAAAGAGACAACAATTTACAATTTTGACATTCAGTTCTTATCCAGTGATGGGCCTTTGGGCCTTTTCATGGCCCATGGCCCAGAAGTACAGATGTGTGTTTAAAATGTTCCCCTAATATTCAAAGATTTTTATGAAATGTGCAGGCATATTTGATTTTGAGTGTCATGTGTGAACGTGTGCTGAATTTTGAGTGGCAGCAATCTTGTTTTGCACAAATTGACAACATAAAAACAAAACAAAAGAAAAAAAACAGATCTTAAGCCTATCTGAGATAGACTATAGGATATATATATATATATATTATATGTGTGTGTGTGTGTGTGTGTGTGTGTGTGTGTGTGTGTGTGTGTGTGTGTGCGTGTGTGTATATATGCTGGTGACCCGTCCATGGACACCTGGGGATCGCCGGGCCGGACCCCACCCCACAAAGCAGAAGTGAACCATGTACTGTAGGACCTCCAAGCAAGTAAACAATGAATGAATGACATGGAGACAGATATGATGTGGGTAGGGAGGGACTGGGAGTCAGATATGATGTGGGTAGGGAGGGACTGGGAGTCAGATATGATGTGGGTAGGGAGGGACTGGGAGTCAGATATGATGTGGGTAGGGAGGGACTGGGAGTCAGATATGATGTGGGTAGGGAGGGACTGGGAGTCAGATATGATGTGGGTAGGGAGGGACTGGGAGTCAGATATGATGTGGGTAGGGAGGGACTGGGAGTCAGATATGATGTGGGTAGGGAGGGACTGGGAGTCAGATATGATGTGGGTAGGGAGGGACTGGGAGTCAGATATGATGTGGGTAGGGAGGGACTGGGAGACAGATATGATGTGGGTAGGGAGGGACTGGGAGTCAGATATGATGTGGGTAGGGAGGGACTGGGAGTCAGATATGATGTGGGTAGGGAGGGACTGGGAATCAGATATGATGTGGGTAGGGAGGGACTGGGAGTCAGATATGATGTGGGTAGGGAGGGACTGGGAGTCAGATATGATGTGGGTAGGGAGGGACTGGGAGTCAGATATGATGTGGGTAGGGAGGGACTGGGAGTCAGATATGATGTGGGTAGGGAGGGACTGGGAGTCAGATATGATGTGGGTAGGGAGGGACTGGGAGTCAGATATGATGTGGGTAGGGAGGGACTGGGAGTTGTACTTTGACAATAAATTGAATCTCTCATATGATGTGGGTAGGGAGGGACTGGGAGTCAGATATGATGTGGGTAGGGAGGGACTGGGAGTCAGATATGATGTGGGTAGGGAGGGACTGGGAGTCAGATATGATGTGGGTAGGGAGGGACTGGGAGTCAGAGAAAACACAGGTAAAGTAAAGGAGAAGAGGCTTTATTGGTTCAGCCCCAAATCAGCCCTGTTTACTGAACTACAGCAGTGGTTCTCAACCTGTGGGCCGGGGCTCACTCGTCGGCCGCAAGGATACTGCAAATGGGCCCCCCAAAGTAATTGGCAAAATACTTACTTACTAAGTACTAAGTTAGTTCCATTGATCGAAGCCGGCCTGGAACACAATCAATTGATTGATCCTAACATTCTCTGAAAATGTTCAAGTAAACATGGTTGAGAACCACTGCACTGTACAGGACGCTCTACACACAGAAGATGAGAAGATGAAATATTCCAACCTGTGTGAAACATTGAGCACATACAGTACAGAGTTTGTAATTTAGGGCTTTGAGAGTGAGTGTTTTTCTACGATGTTCCATCATGTGGTATTTTAATGTAGGTACTGTAAAGCCAGCAGGTCCAGCCTGTGGTGGAGCTACACGCAGTAGAACAGCAATGACATCAATACTGGACCTGATATCTGTTATGTCTTACTGTTTGGCAAGAGAAGGCAGTACTGTGTGTGTGTGTGTGTGTGTGTGTGTGTGTGCGTGTGTGTGTGTCCTTCTCTCACAGTGACATCAGCAGCAGTGGCAACCGTCCTGGGTATGCTGTCAGTCATCCTCCTACGCTTAGGAAAAATCCACACCAGTATTTTTTTGTACACACACACACACACACACACGCACGCACGCACCCACCCACCCACCCACCCACCCACACCCACACACACACACACACACACACACAGAGGCACACCCTCTCCTTGTTTTCAGAACAGCTGTGTGAGATTCTTTAATTCCCTGGGCTGTCCCCATAAAAACACATCTGTTTTTGTTTAGTTTTATTTAAATTACAAAGATCATCTTTTTTTTTAACAGTATAAAAGACATTGATTGAAAGTACGGTCCGGTCTTCTTCTTCTTCTTCTCCGCACGCCTAACGGCAAAGATTTGTATCCCACATGTCGCTGTTGTTTTCTCAGGCCGCAACAGTGTCTGTTTATGAGTCCCGAGAACCCACAATGTTTCCATGCATACTCATATCGTCATTGTCAGGGGGAAAACCTGGTATGTCCAAAACCATTCCTTTTTTATATTGTAAAAAACGGATCTACAAGCTTTCGCAACTTTTGTGTGGAGATACCAGATTTATGCCTGACACAACGATATTGTGTGTGTGCGCCGTGTGTGTGTGTGTGTGTGTGTGTGTGTATGATGTGTGTGTGTGTGTGTGTGATGTGTGTGTGTGCGCGTGTGCGTGTGTCAGCCTATCCAGCAGAGCGCGTAGGGAATAAATAAAGCAATGGTCACCGTGAGCCTGTTTAGGCCTCGTCAACATCCTGCTGCTTTCTCCTCTCCATGCCTGCACTTCTCCTACTGGCCAGCAGGCGGCCAATGAGAAAACAACAATGAGGAACGGATGGAGTCGCTGTGTGTGTGTGTGTGTGTGTGTGTGTGTGTGTGCGCGCGTGTGTGAGTGTATATGTACAGTATGACATTCACTGTGTGTACACTGTGTATACATATAAACAAGTCTCTTCCCCTCAACCCTGTGTGTCTCTCTCTGTGTGTGTGTGTGTGTGTGTGTGTGTGTGTGTGTGTGTGTGTGTGTAAGTGTGCACGTGTGTGTGTGTGCACGTGTGTGTGTGTGCACGTGTGTTTGCACGTGTGTTTGCATGGTGTCTCTCTCTCTCAGAGTTCATCCGCGTGGCTGGCGCGCGCAGCCGGGGGCGGGGAGTCTCCGGTGACACTGTTCTGTGCCACGCCCAGGATGTCTTCCTGCTGGGCGGTCTTGCGGGGGCCGTGCAGGCGGTCCCAGTCCGTGGCCACGGCCTCGTCGTCCCAGATGGTGGAGGTCTCCGTGTCGCTGATGTAGCCCGGCTCCCCCGTGTAGTGGGTGGGGTAGATGAGCAGCGGCTCCACCGAGAACGCCTTCAGGTCCCGCTTCTCATAGTGAGACATGAAGTCCTTACTGAGGAAGAGGAGGGGGACGGGATGGATGGGGAGAGGGGACGAGGATTAAAGCAAAATAAAATCTCACGACTGAACAACAATGGCCAAGTACTATTATGCAATTTGTGAAACAGTGTGAAAGGAGCCCCCCACACACACTATTATATTTATACTGGCGAATATTTGCCACGATGCCACCTGCTCTCAGATGTTTTGGAACTGGTAAAAACATGGAACTGGATGGCTGTGCATCGTGGCAAATATTCGCCAGTGTGGCCCTGTGTCGGTACCCGGATGACCTCATCTTGGAGCTACATAGCGGAAGGAGAGGTTCCACATGGGGCTATAGTGGAATACAAGTAAAAGTACCTGAAAACTGTACTTGAGTAAATGTGCTTAGTTACTTTACACCAGCACTTCTAACGAGGAGTGACACGTCAGCCAGGTGGAGTCACACTCCAACACACACAGAGGTCACGGTCAGGGTCAACTCCCTGTAGCTCAACCTCCCTTTTCATGCTGTCACAACTCTGCAGCGAGAGTGAAACCCGACACCTTTATTACCACTAGCAACTGACCTGTGCCAAAACCTGCTTACTCACTCATGCACACACGCACACGCACACGCACACACACACACACACACACACACACACACACACACACTCCAAAGCCAACACAAGTGTACACAAACACATACAAAAATGGACACAGAGAGGTTTTAGCTTCGTTCTAAAACATGAATGACACTACTTCTATAATTGCTTGGGTGGTTTGGGTTGCCACAGAGCTTATTCTCTCAATTCATCCAAAACCCAGTGCAAATATTCCGTCGATGGTGGAGATCACTTCCTGGTTGGCCTGCAAAAAGACACAATCAAGAAATAATCTGTAGCATGCTACCGACTCAGGTCAAAATGACATTTACTGGATATCTGGTTTGCTTTCTTTCTGTGTTGACCCATTATCAAAATGTCACTGCAACTGAGCTTGTATTACGGCTATTTTTGCAAATAGATATTAAGTGGTTCATTGTGTTTCTGAGAATGTTATAATTGAATAAAAAATATATCGGGTGGAAACCTCACATGTACAAAAGTGTTACTTTTCAGGATTCAAATACAAAAAGCAGATCTACAACTCAAAACAACTCTACAACTAGATCTGCTACTTCTGATACTTTTGTGTGACACTGTAGTACGATCAAGCAGAGCGCTTTCTTTACGAAAAAACACAAAGTTAGAATATGGAGATTAGAGGTTTCTGTCCGACAGCAACGATATACTGTATGGAAAAATGTCAAGTTTCAGAAATGCTGTGCCGGATTGAAATGCCTAAAGCCTTATAGTCTGGAGTCTCTGGACAAGACCGCATGGCTGGCTGGCAGAGTTTAGCCACAGAGTAGAGGTATTCCGGGAGGGGGACCCCGATACTTCCTGAACGGCGAAACGGCCCCATCCCCCCTTACACTAAAATAACTCTGACATAACATACTCAGTTTAAATGCGGCAGACAAACTTTTTGCTGTGTGTTTAGTGTTTACGTAACACACTCAACCTGAATCAGGCGTTTCTCCTGCCATCTTTCCACATCTCTCTCTCTTTCTCTCTCTCTCTCTCCCCCGATTTCCTAGTCCTGCACGCTTTTGAACACGTCACGTGCACAGGCACCCATGCACACGCACGCACACACCTATATATATATATAGCCTATATAGCCTATACAGTATATGTAGCCTATATATATTTACACAGTAATCTATACTCTACACACTAGACACGCATCTTTATGTATTTATATAGTAACACACACACACACACACACACTCACACTCACACTCACACTCACACTCACACTCACACTCACACTCTCACACACACACACACACACACACACACACACACACACACACACACACACACAGTCCATCTCTACCCTACCCCCATATACTCAGGACTCTATCAATGGGTATCCTGTCCCCTTCTTCAGCTGCAGGAAGAGAGAGCCACACCGGCCCGCATTCCTCCGAGAGGCAGAGAGAGAGGGGGGGAAAGAGAGGGGGGGGGGGGGGGGGGGGGGGGGGGGAGAAGTAGTAAAGCGGTGAGGAAGACGGAGGGTGAGACGGCACCGTGTATGTGTGAGGAAAGCAGAGCTCAGTGAAGCAGAATGGAGAGAGTGGATGCCTGCAAGAGATTAAAAGGGGGAAAAAAAAGAAAGAATATAGCATGTGAAGAAGTGGCACAGAGTTTGCGTCGGGGTGGGAGATGTGAAGGGAAGGCAACCAGGTGGTGAACGAAGGGCCGAACAAAAAAAAAAGATGAGAAAAAGGGAGAGAAGGGCACGGAGGGGAGCGGGGTAAAGAGGGCAGCAGGCATCACCACCAGGAGGACGGAGACAGAAAAGGCAGCCATTGTGTGTGTGTGTCTCGCCGCGCGGGACTCCCTCCGTCCCCCGTTGACGCAGACAGAACAATCCATGCCCTGTGTGTGTGTAAAGGAAGCACAGGACTGGCTGGGGACGGGGAGGGGGGGCCGGGTCGGAGGAGGCCATGTGGAAACCCCCCCCCCCCCCCCCCCCCCCCCCCCCACACACCAAACCGAGGTGTACCGTTTTTGCCGATCCTTGAGCGATGCACTGAATCCCCGAATTCCCGCTAGCATGTTGTATACTGTATTCATTGGTCACTTTGGCTAACAGTGTCACAGCTCAGATAACTGGCAGTGGTGGGAAAAGTACTCAAATGTAGAAAATACGTGTAGAAAACGTTCAAATGCATGAAAATATTTTGAAAATAGCTGCGTTGCAACACATTGTGAGCTTGTACATCGGCTATTTTCAAGTATACAGTATGTATATGGCTGAAGTGGGTAATGTATGTTTTGTATTCATAATCAAACCAAAGTATCTAGTAACTAAAGTTTTCAAATAAATGTAGTGGAGTACGATAAGTACAATATTAGTAAGTAAAAATATTGTAAATGAGAAATACTCAAGTAAAGTAAATAACCTCAAAATTGTACAGTACTTAAGTAAATGTAGTACCACTGATAACTGGTATATATTGTGTGATGGACAGAGAGATACACTCTCACGGAGGAGGAGGAGGAGAGGAGAATGAAGGAAAGGAAAGGAAAAGAGAAAGAGAGGAGAAATGAAGAGTGGTGAAAGCAAGAGGCAGCTGTTTAACACCAAAACAACCATTAGGAATAAGACACACACACACACACACACACACACACACGCACGCACACACACACACACACACACACACACACACACGCAAAGTCTAAAAACAGATTGTGCTCTGCATGTGCTTGAGCATTTATATCCATGTATGATATTTTGTTCAGTCACTTCACACATGAAGTCAGGTCTGTGTCTTCATGTCAGGTTCTAAATGGGGATAAAACCAGGTGCAGAATGAATGAACCAGCTCCTCTGTTTGTCGTACTGTCGAAAAACAGGATCCAGCAGGTAAGCACGCACATCTCAAAACATTCTGCAGGTGCTGAACAAAAACAAAAAAATGTCTAAAAACGCCAGTTACAGTTTGTCCCTCTCTCAGCGAGTATTGTATAATAAAAAATCCACTTTCTAGGGTACAGTAGAGGCCTGCAAAGAACAATTCAGTGCTTCCTATCTGGTTTTGACAAATTAAATCGTTCACTTTTTTTTTAAAACAAATACAATTTTATTTTGTACTGTGGTGTTTGGTCTCTCTGCTCTTCCATTGAGAAATATGTAGATCCAGCGGTACGGTAGGACCACCACTGGTTGTTAAGTGGTACTGCTGCCTGAAGGACAAAAGTCAGAACAGTTCTTGTAAAAGCATGGCCAGCCCAGCGCCGTTTAGATGAGAGAGTTGTGTCATAGAGGAGAAAGAAACTGAGCGCTCGAGCGCTAGTAAAGCAGAGCTGATGTGTGATCAGTGGTTGTATTAAATACATTATGTTCATCGAGAGCGACGCAAATATCGTCAATTTTAGGTATGTATGCAACATGACAACTGTTATCAAGGTATCCGAAAATAACCTGTGACATGTCTTCTTTCATTAAGTCTGCATCGATTATTCTATACAAAGGGCACGGTCATTCAAAAATGATGTTTGTTCATGCCTTGTCTACTCGATTCCTATAGATTCCAGTGCATTCCGTCAACTTCCGGTCCAGGGCTTTGTCACACTTCGGCTCCCCATCTATGCTCCCCATAGCCGACAGGGGCCGCCATATGAAGTGAACGGAGATGTCGTAAATCTGTCGTAAATCTGTCGTAATTCAATGGCTCTAATTTTTCTGTCTGAGCAAACACTCTAACCTTCTGAGCGCAACTTGAACAACTGCTGAGCAACATAATATGTATGATGAGTGCACTTTGTACGTTACGCTCATGTCAAGCTATGGCTTATTCAAACCTAATTGAAGAATAAGTAACAGTTGCATTACTTTTAATAAACTGTAAGCTATAAGGTCAGTTAAATTAAAAAAGGAAAACAAATGCATATCCATTATTATTCAGTATTATAGTGATGTGAAGTAGTTTTGGTAGTAGCAGGCGCAGCAAATGAAACCAGCTGGACCAACGTTAATGCACGTAGGATCGGTAGAAAACATTTGTTGAGAGGGAGTGATTCTTGCAGTTGCAGCTAAAGCGTTTACTTTGAGTCTGTGCATGTGTGCATGCAGAGGAGGAGGAGGTGTGTGTGTGTGTGTGTGTGTGTGTGTGTGTGTCTGTTTGTGTGTGTGTGTGTGTGTGTGTGTGTGTGTGTGTGTGTGTGTGTGTGTGTAATGACGATGCAAAGTTGGGGTAGTTAGGCAGACAAAATAACGCAAAAGAATCAAACCACTTGGCAACCCAACTACAACACAATCTATCTCTGTTGTTGTTCAAGTGCGCTACATAGATTTGTTCTGCGCGGTACGTTCCTGAGCTGTGCCCGTGTGCACACAGGCGCACATTAGGGTGAACATTGCTCAGCTTTATATCTAAATAAATACGTTGTCTATCCTGTGCTTCACTGGCTGAGGTGTTTATTTCACAATCCTAAATAACGTAACAACAGGAAGAGAGAACAGAAGGTGTGGACGGACACTGACTTGGGGTGTTTGTCGAACATGACGGGCAGGTACTCGTCCACGGGCAGCATCTTGCTGAAGGGCTGTGCGTCCAGCAGCTTCTTGGCGCCCTGCAGTGACAGCGCGTAGCCCAGCGTCCAATAGGAGTAGTCGGCCCACACCAGGTTGTTGACGCCATCTACCGAGCGCTCTGGCTGGCGCACCTGCATGCGCTTACGCCCCACATAGCTGCCAGGAGGGGGCAGCAGAGATAAGGACAGACGGACAGACAGATGGACGGACAGACAGGACAGAGAGAAGGGGGAGGAGAGCTGGAGGTGAAATTGATGATCCACTGCAGAAATGGAAACTGATCTAACTCACCTAAATGTAATCTCCCAAGACAGACTCTGCAGCACAACTACACTGCCTTAAACATATGTAGTGTTGTTGTTAGTAGGAATAAACACAGAAGCACCCGGGAGGAAGTGGATAAGAAAGGGGAGGAGCCCAACTGAGTTCCTGTTTCTACATAAAAAAGACAACCGAATGGGTTACCACTGATTGACCTAAATGTAAACATTTTCAACAAGTAATAAAACTGTGTTTATCTAAACATGTAGGCCGGGGATGGAGGTAGTTAAAGTTGTTAAGGTTCAACATGCGTACATGGGTGGATGTGTGTGCCCGTAGGTGTGTGTGTGTGTGTGTGTGTGTGTGTGTGTGTGTGTGTGTGTGTGCGTGCGTGCGTGCGTGCGTGCGTGCGTGCGTGCGTGCGTGCGTGCGTGCGTGCGTGCGTGCGTGCGTGCGTGCGTGCGTGCGTGCGTGCGTGCGTGCGTGCGCACACTCTTACATGAGGTCCCAGTCCAGCTGGACCTTCTCCAAATCCTCCATGATGTTCTGTATCCTCCTCTTAAATCTGGGCTCAAACCTCACATCATCCTCCAGCACCAGAACCTTCTGGAGGCCTCGCTCCACCATCTGCTCAGCAACACACAGACCAAACACATGTCCTACTTGTTACACCACAGGTCTGCTTTTTGAGGTACTGTGTAGATGTATATGTCAGGAGGGCGAATATTATCGTTGCTGTCTCCGTATTCAAACCTCCGTATTCAAACCTCCGTATTCAAACCTAAAGGTACATTTAACCTTGCTTAAATGTACATTAGCCAGGATGATAATTTTAGATGGCTTCCAAATGCCAATAACTGTACACTAACAGTGACGGCAAGCTGAGCAACAGGTCGACGCACTGCGTGAAGAGCCAGTTAGGACACATGTTCCAGTTGCAAACATGTCAAAATGTAATGGTCATAGTGCTATGAAACTCCAGGGGGCTGTTTAGTTACAGTCTTGTTTTTTTATACATATTTTTGGGGCTTTTCTTGCCTTTATTGATAGTACACAGTAGAAACAAGAAACAGAGAACAGGGAGAGTTTCGAGGAAGAAATGTCATTGGTAGAACTAGCTCTCTACCCGTGCTTCAAACCAGTATCACCGCACGGGTACAGCCTTTAGTTCCGACATACTATTGGTCCGACTGTCATTAGACCGACAACCTACCTCAAACCCTAAACGCAAGCACGGAGCAACGCATGTCGGACCAACGCATGTTCGGGAGCGACGAGTGATTTCCGCATGTCGGATCTTTGGTGTGTCGGTTCTGCGTGTGCACGCCCACCGCACAAAACATAAAAAACAGCTCTACTGTACCACACCTTATGTGGTATAATATACACCTTAACCGCTAGGCCAGCGGCGCCCCCAAAGTCTTGTTTTTAAACTGTTTGTGTGTATGTCAGTCTTCTACGTGCTTACCTGCACCCATGTGGAGTGGTGGCTGAGGAAACAACCAATCTCCCCTCTGGTCAGTACTCTGCCAGAGTAAGGATCCTTATAGTCGGGCAACATCTCTATTCCCAGCGCCTGCAGTTGGGACGTGTTCAGTGCTCTGACGGGGAGGAACACCAGTGGTGGGGAAAAAGTACATGTCTCACATGTTTTACTTATGTACAAAAGTATTGGTATCAACATGTAAAGCTGCTAGTCAAAACAAAACAAATTCCTATCACACAAAGATTTGTATAACTGTTACTGTAGTAACTCAAACAAACAAATCACAGCGATATGCGTTGTTGTGAACTTGTAGGATTGTCTATTTTTGTATGTAACACACAGCAACAGTGAGTAAGTAGGTTGAAAGAGGACAACATTCTAAAACTCAGCCAGGTCAAGGAGGAGAGAAGGAGAGGAACTAGGGAAGCCAAAGGAGAAAATATACACATCTTAAAAGTAGCTACAGTAGTAATTGTGCCAGTGGTAAGAAGCCCAAGCAGGCAAGGTAAGACAAGCTCACAGAACCTGTATCTGTGTGTGTGTGTGTGTGTGTGTGTGTGTGTGTGTGTGTGTGTGTGTGTGTGTGTGTGTGTGTGCGTGCGTGCGTGCGTGCGTGCGTGCGTGCGTGCGTGCGTGCGTGCGTGCGTGCGTGCGTGCGTGCGTGCGTGCGTCTCTTGCGGGTACAACTCGGACACCTCCGACCTCAAAACTGTGTCGCAGATGACCCGGGTTTCACAACGTACAACAATTACAATGTGTAGAACGGCTATTGCATAAACGGGTGAGGCATGAATATCCAACTTGCATCGTTCTCGACTTGAATCATTCCCCAGTACCCATAATAAATAAAGACATTCTAGAGACAGATGGGAAGACATAAGACTGAAGAGGCCTCAATTGTTTTAACACTTTAACAATCATCAACAACAACGAAACGAAACATAATTAGCCCCATGCTGATGCTTGTGAGCTTTTCAATCTGTTATTTTCTGCGATATTTCCCCAATATAACAGAAAACTGAAAATACACTAGTATTTAGTCCTGAGGGACTCAATCATATAGGGTTTAAGTGGTTCATTGTCCAAATTATGCTTAATTCAAGTAAGGGACTAAGGCTTTATGCATGCAGTGAGGAGAATGTGTGCAAGAGAGAGAGAGAGAGAGAGAGAGAGAGCGCACGCGAGTGAGGTTGAGAGTGTCAGAGTTGGGCGCTCGGGTGGCGGAGGTTGTGGGTTCAATTCCACCATGATGCATCCGGTTTTGTCAAGCATCTACTCTACACAATGAATTGGCCCGTGTTCGTGAGAAGGAAGCCGGGGCGGGGAGGGTGATAGTGATAATTCTAGTAAGACGAAGGCCACACGTCCTCATGGTGGGGATCCTCACTGACAACACAGAAATGTGTGTGTGGGGAGGAATCAATTGGCATAACGACTAATTTGGGGAGAGAAAGGGGAAAGAATTGGCTAAAAAACAGACAGAGAGTCAGAGGGACATACTTGCCATCC
This sequence comes from Electrona antarctica, assembly GCF_951216825.1. Classification (NCBI taxonomy): domain Eukaryota; kingdom Metazoa; phylum Chordata; class Actinopteri; order Myctophiformes; family Myctophidae; genus Electrona; species Electrona antarctica. Next base: position 16,436,451 of record NC_136812.1, read on the forward strand.
ACAGCGTCTGTGAGTGTGGCCTGCAGACCGAGAGAGGACATGGTGTTCAACATCCGGCTCCTTCTGTCCAAACGGCGTTTCAGGTTAATCAGGAAGATCTGTTCATTCCAACGAAACACAGGAGGAGAAAGAATGAACATACTGTAGAGACAGCGACATTACTACATGTGTAAATAGCTATTAAAGCTGCATTGTGCTCTAGTATTTGCAAGTCTTCTTTGCAGAGTGTTTGCAGACAGCAAAGTAATTTGCCGTCGTGAGAACGAAGACTGAATGAGGGCAGATCTGTCAAAGGACACAGACATCGGATATAGATTATAGAATAATAAAGGATCCCGAATCTGACAGTGACAGGCAGACATGCTTATTACCATCTCTGCCCTATGAATGTCTGTCATCACAGGACAATTAGGGAGGCTATTGAGAGACTGCAAAGCAAAACAAACAATAACACAAAGACAACTCCAAAGCAAAGGGAAGCAGGGACCAATGAGGATGGAGGTGAGGGTGAGAGGGCAAGGGGGGAAGGAAGGAAACTGGGACAGAGGCAGGAAGTGGGAGTGGCCGGCTGAAGTACAGTAAATATACAGACGGATAGAAGTACAGTGGGAGAGTTTATTTCCCTGGACAGACAGGACTTGGCTCTTACAACTCACCTCATCGAAACCTATCTTTTCCTGCCGTGCTGGCGGAGAGTCCAGGTACTGAGAAGGCTCGATATCATGGTCAACTGTTGGCAAGAGAAAAGAGGGAGGACGGAAGGTTAAAAATAGCGGGATGGGGTCACAATTACAGTATAGTTCTTTCTGGACCGTAGAGGTTTATTTACAAATCTCTTAAGTGGGGAGAGGAATGATTATAAAGAGGCCTATGGGAGGGGTGGAAACATACTCTACAGAGAAGGGTGGATGAGGTACTGTTAGAGTGACAGAGTATAGGCCAGCTATTGCTTCGATCGACCACATGAATGTTGCACGTTTGATTCCCAGCTTGGGAAGTACAGGTATGTTGCAAGTCCTCCCCCTGCCCTTCTCTGTTCACTCACTCTAAGGCCTGTTTTACACTGCTGGTGTGACACACTGAAAATAGCCATCTCAGGGGCCTTCAATGATTTTCAGGCCAAGGACCCCTTAGCTGAGAAAGAGAGATGAAGCAGGTTATCCCCACTACATTGTAGATCTGCTATTTCTGGCTAATGTTCCCCTCGGAATAGGAATGCTAGGGTTCAAGACAAGTAATTCATGTAAAACAAATTCCTATCACACAAAGATTTGTATAACTGTTACTGTAGTAACTCAAACAAACAAATCACAGCGATATGCGTTGTTATGAACTTGTAGGATTGTCTATTTTTGTATGTAACACACAGCAACAGTGAGTAAGTAGGTTGAAAGAGGACAACATTCTAAAACTCAGCCAGGTCAAGGAGGAGAGAAGGAGAGGAACTAGGGAAGCCAAAGGAGAAAATATACACATCTTAAAAGTATCATGTCAAGAGTATAGCTACAGTAGTACTGTAATTGTAGGCATGTGCAGTAAGAAAGAAGTACTGCCGTAGCAGACAACCCGCAGCACTCAGATTAAAACACAATCCTTCTAGGTGCCAGGCTCGAAGATATAAGTTGAGGAGAAGAAAATGCCAGCACTCATTGTATGTCCTTTTGCATGGTTTTTATTTACCTCTGACGAGAGTGAACAAACGTACGGGTCGTACGCGTTTCGGCCTGTATGTCCTTCCTCAGCGTTCAGGCATGTACAGACATGTACAGTAACACATGGTACACATGTGTTACTGTAAAGAACAAATTGTCTTTGTGTCAGGTGGAAACCTGTCCATGTCCAAAACTGATACGTTTTTCAGGATTCAAATTCAAAAGCATCGAAAGTAGCAGATCTACAAGCTCAAAACGCATCGCTTCGCTCCGTGTTTCAAGGTTGCAGATCTGCTACTTTTGTGTGATGCTGTATGTATGGAGTATGGAGATAAGATGTGCGTGCGTGCGTGCGTGCGTGCGTGCGTGCGTGCGTGCGTGGGTGCGTGCGTGCGTGCATGTATGTTCATGCAAACTCACTCAAGGCCTCAGTAATGGTGTGTATAAACCCCTCGCTCTCATCCTCGATGTTCTGCTGGGCCTTCAGTGGAACCGGCAGGGAGCCATAGTGTTCTCTGTTGCAGACATACATCTGCACATCTGTGAGAGGACACACACACACACACACACACACACACACACACACACACACACACACACACATGCAGAGGGAGTAAGAGAGAGTTCTGTAAACAGTAACACGCCCCCTCGACCCGAAACATTTCCAAACAAACATACACGCACAATGCTCACCTAAAAAACAATCTCCCATCCCACATAAAGGTCTCTGAGCCGACACACCTGGCAACACCAAAACAAATACACGACTCACAGACCTAAATAAAAACAAGACTGACTCCAGTAAGAGCGTTACAGCTTCATTTGGATCTCAGACTTCATGTGGTCAGTTTATGACGCCAGCCAGCCTCCACTCCCTTCCTCTTATTTCACAACATGATGTCTACGGTTGTTTCAGCTAGGCTATTTGTGCTAATAACCCAGGTGACACGACCTAGTTCTGAGTGATGCGTCCGAGTGCTCCGGACATGATATCCAAAGCACTTCTCCGCTCACATGGCCCCTAACTCTTGATATCTCTTCTGTGTGTAACAAGCAGGCTTTTGTGTTTGCAGCGCTAGAACAATGCTGGCTTGTTTCATATCCTATGAACATGTGTGAGATTAAGGCAGATGAGGCAGAGTGAAGATAATAGGCTCCATGTGCGTCTTTATGGCTCGATTCTGTGTGTGCTCTATGTGTGCTCTGTGTGTGTGTGTGTGTGTGTGTGTGCGTGCGTGCGTGCGTGCGTGCGTGCGTGCGTGCGTGCGTGCGTGCGTGCGTGCGTGCGTGCGTGCGTGCGTGCGTGAGTGAGCGTGTCTGTGTGTGTGTGTGTGTGGGCATGTGTGTATGATGTGCATAAGGACTGACAGGGAACAAACAGAACCATTAAGCAAACCATTAAATACCATTGAAGAGTGAGTGGCACAATGCACACACCAAACAAAACAATAACATTATAAGCAGTAAACACACATGCGAGTAATCTCTGGTGCTTACTCTCCCGCTCGTCACTCACCAGAGTCTGTGTATTACTACAGAAATGGTTCCCAAACGTTGAGTGAGAAGTGAGGGGCGCTAATATATTAAAGTCTAACTCATGTTGCTATGATTAGGTGATGTAATGGTGATGTAAAACAAACACAGACAAACATTAAACTCTCTTTATTGTTAATGGAGGGGCTGGCGCCCCTCAAAAAATAAAGTTACATAGTGCTGCTTTAAGAGATTATAGCTCGGCCCCACAAAAAAACCCATAACATTTAAACATGGAGATACAATACACAGTGACCCTCTCACCTGACTGCCGTGCTGAGAAGGCAAACACCATGATGTCGTCGAAGGCCCAGCTGTAGTCGGAGTGAGGAGGGTAGAAGGCCAGGTCTCTGCTGCCGTCGCGACGCAGGTCCAGCAGGAAGGTGCTGTGCACCATGGGAACGCCGTAGCAACCCAGCCTCTTCCACTCTCTGATTGGCTGGTAGTCTGGAGTCCGCTTGTAGTAGCCCTGTGAAGGATGGAGAGGGAAAGTCTAGCTTGTAGTAGCCCTGTTAAGGATGGAGAGGGAAAGTCTAGCTTGTAGTAGCCCTGTGAAGGATGGAGAGGGAAAGTCTAGCTTGTAGTAGCCCTGTGAAGGATGGAGAGGGAAAGTCTAGCTTGTAGTAGCCCTGTGAAGGATGGAGAGGGAAAGTCTAGCTTGTAGTAGCCCTGTGAAGGATGGAGAGGGATAGTGTCGTTTGTAGTAGCTCTGTGAAGGATGGAGAGGGAAAGTCTAGCTTGTAGTAGCTCTGTGAAGGATGGAGAGGGAAAGTCTAGCTTGTAGTAGCCCTGTGAAGGATGGAGAGGGAAAGTCTAGCTTGTAGTAGCTCTGTGAAGGATGGAGAGGGAAAGTCTAGCTTGTAGTAGCCCTGTGAAGGATGGAGAGGGATAGTGTAGTTTGTAGTAGCTCTGTGAAGGATGGAGAGGGAAAGTCTAGCTTGTAGTAGCCCTGTGGAGGATGGAGAGGGAAAGTCTAGCTTGTAGTAGCCCTGTGAAGGATGGAGAGGGAAAGTCTAGCTTGTAGTAGCCCTGTGAAGGATGGGGAGGGAAAGTCTAGCTTGTAGTAGCCCTGTGAAGGATGGAGAGGGAAAGTCTAGCTTGTAGTAGCCCTGTGAAGGATGGAGAGGGAAAGTCTAGCTTGTAGTAGCTCTGTGAAGGATGGAGAGGGAAAGTCTAGCTTGTAGTAGCCCTGTGAAGGATGGAGAGGGAAAGTCTAGCTTGTAGTAGCCCTGTGAAGGATGGAGAGGGATAGTGTAGTTTGTAGTAGCTCTGTGAAGGATGGAGAGGGATAGTGTAGTTTGTAGTAGCTCTGTGAAGGATGGAGAGGGAAAGTCTAGCTTGTAGTAGCCCTGTGAAGGATGGAGAGGGATAGTGTAGTTTGCAGTAGCCCTGTGAAGGATGGAGAGGGAAAGTCTAGCTTGTAGTAGCCCTGTGAAGGATGGAGAGGGAAAGTGTAGCTTGTAGTAGCCCTGTGAAGGATGGAGAGGGATAGTGTAGTTTGTAGTAGCCCTATGAAGGATGGAGAGGGAAAGTCTAGCTTGTAGTAGCCCTCTATTAGGAAACCCCATCGATGATGTCACTGGTAGGCAGGTTCCCGAATTGTCCATTGCCCACCAATGAGATGCAAAGTGTGCCATCTTATAATGAGCATTAGTGAATACCAGCCATTCTTTTTGAGTGGTGTAAACCACTCCTACGACTGGCTTTGTTAGTTTACGTGTCTGTCTGTCTGTCTGTTCGTACCAAAAAATGAGCATGGTTGCTATGGTCACCCAGTTCACACGGGTGTGATTTCATTACGTCAGACCACAGCTGATCAGTCTATATAAGACCTTACACCACTCAGTTCACACGGGTGTGATTTTTTTGTTATCAATTGTTTTTTTTATTCATCACAAAAACAATACAATTATGCAGTCTGGCATTATGAATGAATAAAAATAACAAAGTGTATTAAGACGTTCCAGGGGGGTCCCCAGCAAAGGTAGTTAAAGATGGAGTGCCGTGATTTTTTTCCACCCTAAAACATGACCATCAGGTGTTATTGTTATATAAGGAGGTATAATTTTTTCAAAAAAGTGTACAGTATTTGTTAAAATGTTGTTTTTATGTGGACACGCCCACCAGTTCATTAAGTATGCCTGGTTTGCCTGGTGGGTGGTGATGGGTGGTGATCCACCTGAACTGAAGCCGCACCCCCAGCTGTAGTTGTATGATAAAGGGGGAGGGGTTAGGGGAGGGGCTGATAATGTGATGTCACTTTATTACTGTTTATTTCATTGGCCCGTTTGACTGTCAGCCTCCAGGAAGAAACCCTAAATACAAAGTTAATACACCATTGCACATACAAAACGACTCCAGGGTGTCTAATGAAGTACTGTCACCTCATAGACACATGCAAAACTGGAAAAATACAAAAATGGTGGCACTCCATCTTTAATATAGCATCACAATCATTTTAACTTACTTACCTTGGCTATTGAAAAATAGCATCACTTTGTGCTGGGGGGGGGGGGGGGGTCCATGGCCAATTACATATAATTTTGGGTGTCCTTTCAGACAACTCTTAGGAATTAGCATTTTTTATATTGTCTATGTCCCTCAAAGTTATTTCTAATGGTTTGAGACTCAATCACCACTCTGATATAACCAGTCCTTGTCATTTCTTTCTGGACTTTCTAGCAGTTTTAGCTGCAGTACCACAATGTCCTGAGGTGGTGGGGGTGCTGATATGCAGATTATTTAATATTTGAGTCATTATAATACTGATGCTGGATATAACTAGGCTTGTTTCCATTCCATGCCAGTTTAGAAAATCAACAATGGTGGACAATGTAAACAAAGTGGAAATGCTAATTTGGAACTAAACACTGAAGAAGAGGGGGAATTATACAAAGTAGGGAGACATTGATGACATCACGATGAGGACAAAATCAGTTGAGCTGTTCCTGAGAGCAATTTCCATTAAAGCACCCATATGATATGAAAGCCTGATTGTTCAAAATTGGTTATTTGTGGGGATAGAAAACACATATGGGAGCCCCAAAAACACAAAATAAATTGAAAAAGTTGAATTGTATGTTATAGGTCCTTTAATGGGTTAATTCCATGTTACCTGTGGGGTGATTCCACACCAGAAGTTGGAGTAGAGAGAGCGAGACTCCATCATGGGAGCCACCAGGGTCAGGTTCTCTGCCATCAACAGGTCCAACACACGAGGGTTGGTCAGCAAGTTGTCACTGTCTGCAAACTGGGGACGCACACACGCATGCACGCGCACACACACACACGCACACACGCACACACACACACACACACACACACACACACACACACACACACAGACAGACACACAAACGCACGTGCGCACACACACACACACACACACACACACACACACACACACACACACACACACACACACACACACACACACACACACACACACACACACACATTTTGGCTATTCAAAAATAGCAGATCTACAAGCCCATAGCACATCACTTCATGCCACAATATGAGCTTTTATATCTGCTATTTTTGAAAATGTTTCGCAATAATGTTTTATAATTTTGTAACATAAATCTTCTCTTCTGGGGGTCCCTGGCAAAGCCTTTTCAGATGCGAGGGCGGTCCGTGGTCAAATACATATCAATTTGGGGGTCCTTGACATGAAAACGTTTGAGAGTGTAGATTGAGCCTGCGTGTCTGGTGATGCCAGTCTTTACCAGTAGGTAATCTGCCCATCTCTCCCTGGCGGACTTCAGCGCAGCCTGTTTCAGCTTCATCACATGTTGGAACCTGGAGGGAGGCCAGTGCTTCGGACCCCATTCGTCAGTATAGGACCTGAGACAGAGCAGAGGGATCAGTACCTGGCCTGAAAGTATAGGACCTGAGACAGAGAAGAGGGATTAGTACCTGGCCTGGAAGTATAGGACCTGAGACCCAAGGGAAACTCAGTACCTGGACTGAGTCCCCCTCTCAGCTTTCACAATAATAATGGTGTTCTGTTCATATTAGTTTTCACACCTGATGCAAACCTCAGCCGAGTACACATGAATTTGTGTTTCGAGGCCAGCTTTTCAATTGGTACACACACACTGTATTCACACAAATCAAACAAACTGGACTTGAACTCAGATGCAGTACGGTACGGTTCATAGGTAATTTGTGATGTGCCCACAGGGGAAAGGGGTTGAATGAAAAAGGTGGAATCATCAAATATGGATGTTGTTTTAAATACTAGAGATATTGCTATATATATTAAAACTGGGAAAGCATTGTCATTTTATTTCATTTTAGATTTTATCTATATATAGAGAGATAGATAGCAACACATGTTTTTTCAGAAACCTCTTTGGATTTAGAACAGTGGTTCTCAAACATAGCAGATGTACAAGCTCATAGTGCAAGCAAACGTTTTTTGTTTTGTTTTATGTTGAAAGTGTCTGAAATATTTTGAAAAATGTGTTTGATCTCATCACCGCCTATTTGGGGGTCTGATCTGAGCACTAAATGCTTTGGCTTACCTTGGCTCGTCCATGGGTCTCCACTCCACATAGTGGTAGAGGTTCTGTACTCTCTTCAGCCAGTCTTTCAGCATGGCAGTGGTGTTGTCCACATTGTGGTCTGTTGCTGCCCTGAAACAACAGCAAATACAGCAGTCGGTCAGATGAGCTACAGTTACACAGCATTTTACTGTGTTACTCCTCAGTTGAAGCACCAGCAAAACCTGCAAATTCTTTAGGAATGACAAATGGACCCTAACTGGTCCATTTGGTTCAATTTGTACACTGTCAGTGTTACAGACCTGTAAGGGTACATTTAGAACCCCTTTAAGGAACCCTTAAAGGGGTTGCCCACTTAATGGACCCAGGGCATAATATGTTCTGACATTTGCTATTATTTTGTACAATTACACCATTTATTTCACCATCACCTTTATGGTCTACATAAATCGCAGATGAACAACAGAATAATTAAATAATGAACTGATTAATCAACTATGAATAATGAACATAATAATTGAATAATGAACAGATTAATCAATAAGTGAAATCAATCCCATCTCAGCTGTCGCTTGCCAAAGATCAGAAGGTTTTGGCACAGAGACACGGCATCTAGACAAAAGGTCAAGCCTCCTTCCAACAGTCTAATTACTCAGTGTGGTGGTAGAATAATAAGCTCCTGTCTGCCACTTTCATTTCCCTTGCTGCCCTAAAGCCTGATTTACACTACATTGTAGGAGGAGTATAAATTACGCATCATTTTCTACACTACTCATGGATCAAAGCAAAATAAAACATTACAACATTACATAATACATTTTGTGATAAAAAATAAATGCAATAGGGTTTACGTATTTATATAAGTTCATCATTTTGCTGGTGATCCCTTTTGGAACCACTTTGAGTATCAGTGTCACTATAATTTCATTATAATACATGAATTGCTGTTTTTACTTGCAGTCTAGTTGTTAGGCTAACAAATCCATGATTGCAATACCTGTCTACCTAGCAACAAACGATTCTGCAAGCAACCCAAATCAATTAGAATAGTGATGTTCTATGCTAACATCCTGACTCAGAAATGCTACTGAAGGGGCACGGTGGCACAGTCGCTAGTGCTGTCGCCTCACAGCTAGAAGGTCCTGGGTTCAATTCCCGCTGGGGACACTGTTGGCGCTGGGGACGTGTACTCTCATCCGCGTCATCAGTGCCCATACCCGAGGCGGGGTTGGCGAAAGGGCCTTTCTGTGTGGAGTTTGCATGTTCCCCGTGTCCCCTAGGGTAGGTACCCTCACAAAAAACATGCAGTAATCCTGGTCTCTAAACTACCTCCCCCTGACCAGCCGGGGCACCTGATGGAGGGGAAAGGAACTAGTCGGAATAACGTGTTCCTTCCACGCGCTACGTCTGTCTGGGGAAACTCTCCCCTGTCAGGTGAAAAGAAGCAGCTTGGACTAGGAAGCATGAGGTCAGTCCGCTGCCCCCCCAGCTTGGCAGAGGAAGTGTAGCGCCCAGGATTACATTAGATAATTCACAGAGTGAAAAAAATGGGTTGCAAAATTGTGCGATACAAAATTTTGAAAAATAAAATAAATGCTACCGAGGCTGACCTGTTTACAAGAGACGCACATGATGTGCAGTGCACACACTACACACACGTGCACACACAGACGTCAGTGTGCAAGTTAGCGTAGAAGTATTGCAGCTGCCTGTTTGTCACTCTCTGCCACACAAATTCGGAGGTTTCCACACCAGCAGCCAGGGCTGACTCAGAGTACACTATGTCTGTGTGTGTGTGTGTGTGTGTGTGTGTGTGTGTGTGTGAGAGTGCATGCATACGTGCGTGTGTTCTCCATGGTAATGTTGAAATGGACTAACGCCGTACACATGCTGCTCAACATGCTATCACCTCTGTCCTCTATACATCTGATCTCACCGTATCGGAAGAAATACATGTGTTTAAAATGAGCTTATAGAGGAAAGGTCATCATTACAGTGTGTACACACACACACACCCGCATGCACACACACACACACACACACACACACACACACACACACACACACACACACACACACACACACACACACACACACACACACACATTGAGATGGAGTTTTCCACTACTTTCTGTAATATTCCTTGCTGTACTCACTCCAAAATCACACCCAACTTTGCTAACTAGAGTAAAACACAACACACACACACACACACACACACACACACACACACACACACACACACACACACACACCATGTGTACCATGTCAACACAGATGATGACAATTTTAACGTGCAAAATGGTGGCGCTTGGTGGTGGGTGTGTCGTTCCACACATAGACACGTGTGCGCGGATGCACGCACGCAACACACGAAAACTAAAATAGAAAGCGTGTACAAACCTCACTTCAGAAACAGTAAACATTCTCAGGTGGTTTCTATTATCATTACAGTACTACACTCCTCATTTACCTGCAGACACATGCATACGCAGGCAATCATGGACAGACAGACAGACACAGCAGCTGGTCTGAAGGAGACACAGAGGTTAATAACAGTGTGTGTGTGTGTGTGCACATGTGTTTCATAACATGAAGTGTGCCTGTGTGCGAGAAGCTGATGTTTTACTATTTACAGCAACGTGAGTGGTGCTTTATGTGACTTTCAAGTGTATATGTTTAAGCATGTGTCTTAAACATGTCATCTGGTCTTGAAGTTTATGAAGTGTTTGTGTGTGCGACATGCGTGTGTATGTGTGTGCGTATGTGCGTGCGTATGTATGTATGTATGTATGTATGTATACACACATACACACATACACACATACATACTGTATGTATGTGTGTATGTGTGTATGTGTGTATGTGTATGTGTGTATGTATGTATGTATGTATGTATACATATAATGTCTGTCTGTCTGTGAGTTTGAGTTGAGAAAAAAGTGATAATTGAACAAAAATGTTCAGTTTCGAAATCCAGAGCTAAATGAAGACTCTAAGTACAGGATTGACCCTGCAAATATGGAGGAAGCAGGCTCTTCTTCATGACTATGTTTTGGTTTTCATTGCAGGCTGGGAACACACCAAAAAACACCTGACTTTACCGGTAATTAATAGACACACACGTTTCCAGTACATGCTTCTCCAACCGCTTCAAATCCACACTGCTAGGGTGGAAATAAATGTGTTGCAACATGTCATCTCAACACTCATCTCTCGATGAAGGACTCAGCTGTGAGTAGTGATTAAGGATTATATATGTGAGAGAAGCTCTTTAGGAAGAAGAATGCAGAATAATGTGTGGTATGTGTCACTGTCTACCTATATTGTGCAGCACCCATTATACAGTAGGCCTACTGTATTGCATGTGTTGGAGACACAGAGTCAAGCAATGGAAAAACAGAAAGACGCAAGGAAAGGCAGTTTTATTTATTTCAACAACAAGGCAAATTAATGTGCTTTACACACAGCATCAAGCAAAGGAAACACAATTATACAATATTAGAATGCATGAAACTAAAGAAGTACAGAGAAGTACACATACAACTACAGTGCAGAAGAGAAAGAAAAAGACAAGTAACTAAACTAAAGGCAGCGGCAAACAATAAGGTCTTTATTTGTGTTAAATACAGTAAGAGCGGCAGCAGACCTGCAGTTTTCTGGGAGTTTATTCCAGACATGTGGTACATAAAAAAACTAAATGCTGCTTGCCTTCCCCAGATGACCCGAGAGGTCTAGACTCTAGATGGTTCATGCCCGGTATCACACAAGATCAGAACTGTATTTTGGCCCTATTAAACCTTTCAAAGCTTTATAGACCAACAGTAGTAGTTTGAAATCAATTTGACACACACAGTGACACAGAGCTAGTAGAACTGGAGCGATAGACAAGAGATACAAGAGAGACAAGTAGAGGAGTCACACACAGTGACACAGAGCTAGTTGAACTGGAGCGATAGACAAGAGATACAAGACTTTTCATTTCAGTGAACTGTAATCCGGACTGTGTCCGACTATGTCCCTGTCTTGACTCTTTTTGATCTATGATTGTCCGCTGCTTTGTCCCACCACTTTGTTTTTTTGTTTGTTTTTGTTTTAGCCTAGGGGGGAGGGGGGAGGGGGGGGGGGGGGGTTGTATATGTTTGTGTGTTTTGTGTTTTCTTGCATACATGTGTATTGTCATGTGAAGAAATAAAGTAAAAAAAAAAAAAAGAAAAGACAAGAGATACAAGAGAGACAAGTAGAGGAGTCCGTGAGACATTATTGTGTGGTGGAGGTGGTGGTAATTTCATTTTAGCAAAAGCAAATGGACTAAAGTATTCCAGAACTTTCTCCACAAAGCCCATTAGCTAAATTCCACACTGAGCTCATTAAAATACAGCCAAACCGACAGATGAGCAGGATGACTTTGTTTTGCACATTCCCCCACAAAAAGCTAACGATGCTTTCACATCCGCTCACAAACCCTGACAGGGTATAAAACCGTCAGCAGACCCATATAGCACTCTGGTGTGGTGAGTATTAGGATGCTCTGTTTACAGGGCCCGCTTCTGCCACGGATACACCTACCCGTGTCCGAGAAACTGGACAATAAAGATTGATGTTACCCTACAATGAATGGATAGTAAAGCATCCTACATCTGGCATCAGCAGCACGCCTTGCAGTCTCAAGAAGAGAAATCGAATGAAACTATGTTTTTAAAGCCGTGGTTCTCAACACTTAATTTCAAGGACTACCCCCCAGTTCAGAATTCATTAGTCCATTTAGTTCCATTTGTATACACTCTCAAGAGTTACAGATCTGTATTAAAGGGACTATCAATAATGTAGCTGGGGACCACCTGGATTGCTCTCAAGTAACAACCCCTGGGGGTCCCCGGACCCCTCCTTGAGAACCACTGTTCTAAAGAGCTAGAGTTCACATTCATAATTAGCCTAAGATTTAGACTCTCAGATGTATTTTTTGATTCTGACGTCTGCTCTCTACGAGAGTCTAAAGTGATCATTACTCGTGGGGTTTAAATTTTTTGCTCGCAGACCTATAATCACTCTTAACATGTACATATGCAAAATCTAAGGTGATTACGTGGCTGCCCCACTTCTCAGCTTGGCCTACGTTCTGCTTTTGAAAGCTGTAAGTGCGTTGTTTTCAATAAGAACGGTGTTTTGTTACACTCTGTGTCGGAATCTGGCATCCATCTTGGATTTCACTCCATTGTAAATGCGCAACAACGCCCAACAGCATGTTCTGGTGCGCATTTACAATGGAGTGAAATCCAAGATGGATGTCAGATTACCCCATGAGTAATGATCACTTTAGACTCTCGTAGAGTCGAGCAGACGTCAGAATCGAAAAATACTACGGGAGTCTAAATCTTAGGCTAATTCATAATAGTGAATTCAGAAACCTCACACTTAGACCTCATCATCTCATCAGTGTTTGTGGTTGACACGGTCATGACAGCGTGTATCTGCTCTGGCGTGTACCATCTTGCGCTCTCTCTCTCTCTTCAATAACCTGAGACCGTGTCGTTGCCCCGAAGCAGCATCATTCATAACCATAAAGGGCCTCTTCTGAACACCAGAATGTGTTTCCTAATGGGAATGCGTGGCAAGCAGATTAATTTGTGCTTCTGTAAGAAGAAAGCGCCGGATATGAAAAGAGAACTTGAAAAGAAAACCCTGCCGTTCTGCTGGCTCGCCCTTACAGTACATGGCCCTTGTTCTCATTTGAACAGTTTGAACCATTTAAACATTTAAACCTAGTAGTCTTAGTGCAACCGAGTACTTGGAGCACATTTTATCAAGTACACCAAATCTCTTCGCCAGTTGTGACACGTTGTGAGCTTGTAGATCGGCTAATTTTGGATGCTGGGGTTGAAGTGGCTGAGACGTATTATTTTATACTTTGTTGTATGGCGGTGTTGTGTAAAAATCAAATGCTGGTCTACAAGTTCACAAGTGTGTTGCAACACTCTGTGAGCTTGCCTTGTAGATCTATTATTTATCTATTTTTTAAAAAGTTCACCTATAATGACAAAATAGTCACACCACCAGGGTTAATGTTTTAAAAAGGTGCAGACTCCTCACACACCCCCCTCCATCCACGGTGAGCTCTGAAGGAACACTCACAACTGAAGAGTACATCGAGTGACTTTCCATTACGGATGTAACATCTCAGTGTGTGCCTTGTGATTCGTGGATACATCGTATATGAATATGTGCAGCTGTTAAATACATAAATACATATATAGATTGAGGCTTCGCTTGTGTGTGTGTGACTGTGTGTGTGTGTGACTGTGTGTGTGTGTGTGTGTGTGTGTGTGTGTGTGTGTGTGTGTGTGTGTGTGTGTGTGCATACATTATATTCCTGTTGACATGTCGAGGCAAAGCACGCAACAGGACAGTGGCCTGAGGTGCACGTTCACCTTCGGACTACCTCCGCCCTGTGCTTTGAGGTTAAGGTTAATGTCAGTTATGGATTTTTGTGCTTTCTTTCCGTCACAAGCTATGTCCTCCTCCATTACATCTTTCTCCCATTTCACACAGCTTCATCATCCCTCTCCACTCACTCACTTTGCAATTTCCTCTCCTCTAGACAGGATCAGAGTCTGGTACGTCAGCAATGCAGCTGAGCTGAACTGTGTACCTGCTAGAGCCCAGCAGGTAGCCAGCAGGTCAAACAGCTGTGATGAACTGTGTACCTGCTAGAGCCCAGCAGGTCAAACAGCTGTGCTCGGCTGATAACATCTGTAGCAGTAGTACTAATAGTAGTAGTAATAATTGGTAATAGCAGCTTTAGTACAAAACATGCAGCTCAAATAGTTTTACATTAAAGATATAAAAACAACCTAAACATAGATCAAAATTAAAGGTAAAAGTGCTTTGCATTACCAAAATAGTAAAGTAAAGTAAAAGAGTAAAGCATAATGTACAAAGTAAGTAAAGCACTTAATGAATCGGTATATGCAACTTAAATGGAAAATATAGAATCTTATAAAATACCATAATAACTTTTGAGACATGGTGCTATAGAAAGGCTAGGTTCAAAGATACATTTTACGTGTGATTTAAAGATTTCAACACAGCTCTGCCTCTTTGATTTCTTTAGGTAAGATGCTCCATACTTTAGGAGCATAATTGAAGAAAGCTGGATCTCCAGTTTTATTTATAGGGCTATGCATATCTATTATCTATAGCAAGCCTGCAGTTAGAGCAGTGTGAAAGCAAATGTGGAAAAACGTTGAACAACACAAAACTTGTCAGAGGCAAGGAGGCAACCAGGTGCTCAGGAGGTGTGTAGGTATACAAAATGTAAAAATGGTAAAAAGGTGCTCCTGGGATCAATCGGGATAACACAACGATATAGAGCAAAGAGGAGATCCGGGCACACTTAATGTTAAAAGGAGGAAATATTTTATTGAACCGACATGTTTCGACCTATACGGTCTTCATCAGCCCTGATGAAGACCGTATAGGTCGAAACATGTCGGTTCAATAAAATATTTCCTCCTTTTAACATTAAGTGTGCCCGGATCTCCTCTTTGCTCAATATAAAACGTGTATGGGGGTCCCTTCCCTGCAGGCACAGACTATTTTCAAATGGGGTACGTGTACGTGGCGTCGTGGCCAAATACATATGAACTTGGTTTGCGAAGCAGGCCAGTAGAGGATCTAAGGGCTGATGAAGGAACATAAAACAACAGGGTGTCTGTGATGTAGGCCAGCCCTAAGCCCTCCACAGCTTTATAAACAACTATATCAACTATCAGAGGCACCCATCTGCTGCACCAGCATGCCTACAGCGCACGGCTGGGTAATTAACACAAACTATATCTAAACCAATATTTACAAACAATAATCAAGTTATAAGCAAAAGAGTGATGTCACACCATTTAAAGTAATAGCTGAAAATATCCCAAGATGGCGCCACCTGTCCATTGAACTCAATAGCACGGGAGGGGGGAGGGGTCACTTCGTTCTATATATCAACGAGTAGACAGTAGACGATCGATTAGTCTTATTAACCCCTTAACCCTGTGTTATGCCTCGTTGTACAATGGTGGCATACAAAAATAGTGAAAATAGCACACTTACAAGCTTGTACTGTAGGTCTGCTATTATCACCACTTTTTTAAATAACCGTTCATTAATCGTAAACGAGGAAAAGGTTTTGACTCTCTGTGGTTGAAGTGAACACTGTTGTGCTCTCCACCCCCTTCCAATCATTCCTTTTCCAATATGCTCAATGTATATGTCGTTGCGAACAAAAAAATGCTGATCTGCAAGTTCGAAACGCATCATATAGTGTGAAGCATCTTGTTCTTGTAAATTGGGTGTGCGACACAGGCGCGTAAACCAAGTATAAAGTATCCGTTAAACCGCTTTCC
This sequence comes from Electrona antarctica, assembly GCF_951216825.1. NCBI lineage: Eukaryota > Metazoa > Chordata > Actinopteri > Myctophiformes > Myctophidae > Electrona > Electrona antarctica. The sequence goes on from NC_136812.1 coordinate 16,452,534, forward strand.
TCGCTCTCTCTGTTTTGTAGCTTCTCTTTTGAAGTTTACAGTAAGTCGCAGCCTCTTTATTATTGTGCCTGGAGGGTTTAGGGCTCAGCCCCCTCCCCAAACTGTCTTTGCGGTCAGCATCTGGACAGCACATGTCTCCCCAGACCTCCTCTAGCTAGAGCACACCATCATTTCACTTCCTTTCTCCATCACACCCTCGCTGTCCCTGTCTTCCTCCATCCTATCCTATCAAACCACTGGCCCCCGGAATTTGTCCTCTCCTCTATTTTTCTGTCGTAATCCCTCCATAATCTGTCAATGGTAAATGGTGCAGTAATACATTGAATTTGAATCCTGAAAAGTAACAGTTTTGATTTGAACATATGAGGTTTCCATCCGACAGAGATTTCTCCTACCTTTCGCCTAAAGCGCTTTAATGTGGATTCGATTCACAGAAACCATGCAAGGCACCGTCCTGCTCTTCAGGAGAGTGTTAGCGGTTTACGGGTTGAGGACACTTCAACACGAAGCCAGGAGGAGCCGAGGATTCAATCAAACTCTACCTGCTGAGCCACTGCCACCCTTCAAATGCGCAATCCATCAATCACTCTACTCCCTGTGGTAGCCACTGAACATCCTTACATCTTTTCTACTATAATCTAAATCTGACCTTCGGTGACCAAATTGGATTGCAGCACTGAATTTAACTGGTTTAATATTATATGACAAACTGGATTAAAATCTCAAATTAAATTAGAACCCACATAACAGGCTACCAACTCCTGTGTCTTCTGATGACTGAGCAGAGGAAGGCAACGTTTCCTTTTTGTTGTTTGATGTTTCATGTGGAGCTATAGTGCTACAAAGGCCAGATTTATAATTTGTTGTATGACCCAATGTCCCCTGCGTTTATTGTAGTATGTACAAGCTCACAACACATCGCATCTGCCTATTGTTGGTGCGGGACACTGTCCTACAATGGAATATATATACCTGTAAATGAGGCATAACAGTGTCTCTCTCCATCTGCATCAATACTTACATGGCACCTGCCTGGTTACAGGTTAAAAGGTGTTAAAAATATAATCCAATACTTTCAAAGTTTTCAAGACAAATAGCAGATGTACAAGCTCACAGAGCGGCACAAAGTGACGCAATCTAAAACGTATACTATATCTGCTATTTGTGATCAGCCACATTTTGCTGGGGATCCCCTGGAACCCCTGTCATAGACTGCTAGATCCAGTGTCAGTTGACTGTTGATTCAAAAGCACACATGAAGGCCTTGACTGCTTAATGAAGCACATTTCAGGGCGTGAACTCTGTGTGTGTGTGTGTGTGTGTGTGTGTGTGCGTGCGTGTGCGTGTGCGTGTGCGTGTGCGTGTGAGTGTGAGTGTGTGTGTGTGTGTGTGTGTGTGTGTGTGTGTGTGTGTGTGTGTGAGAGAGAGAGCACGCGTGCCTGTGTGTAGTACTGACTGTGCAGTATAATCGTGTCCTTGGAGGCTGACGTGGCCACAGGCCACCCGATGGCCTCAGGGGGAAGGCAGAGGAGAGGAGAGGGTGAGAGAGATGGAGAGAATATGCAGGGAAGACGGAGGAGAGAGAGAGGTAGGGAGGAGGAGGGGTTATGTAGGAGGCACCTCCTGACATTCCTCATGCCTCTAACAGTCAACAGAAGCTAACAAGCCCAGGGTCAGTTGGCCAGAATGAACCCACCACCACCATGACTAAATCTTGTTGGGCAAAAATCTCCTATATTCTAACTTTTTCTGTTTTTATTTTTGTAAATTAACACCCTACTTGATCATAATACAGCGTCACACAAAAAGCAGAAGTAGCAGATCCGCAACCTCAAAACGTGGCGGATCTGTTACCTTTGCTATTTTCGAAATTTGAATCGAGAAAAGTAACAGTTTTGGCAGTACATCACACTTAACAAAATGACTAATTTCTGTACATCAGACAATTATCTAATCGAATCATCTCATCTCCCACAACGAACACACTTGGCAGTGTTAGCAGATAGGTGCGCTTGTGGCGATCATAGACTTTAGACTTTACTTTACCTAAGGGAAAATTAATTTCCACAGCACTGTACATTGATTGATTGATTGAAAATGTTATTCACAGTTTGCAGAATGGGCACAATTCAACAAAAGTACATGTCAATACAAAATCAGCTAAAAGCACATCAGGGTCCTCCATTTTCAATTAATCAGAACATCATCATAAATCATCATAAATACAGTTAAAAAATCACATCCGTGCGAAGTGAGGGGCGCTCTTATCATCGTAAAATAGACATTTGCTCAGACACCATGACGTAAAATTCTCCATTCATTGTGAATGGGAATTTAATGTTTGTGTAGGACAGAATTAGACACTAGGCCGATTTGCTCAGACACTGACGTAAAATTATCCATTCATTGTCAATGGGAATTTAATGTTTGTGAATCGATCTTATCATTGTACATTATCATGACGTAACATGTCGATTTGCTCAGACACATGACGTAAATTCTCCATTCATTGTCAATGCGAATTTAACAAAAATACCGATTTGCTCAGACACATATGACGTAATTTAAATTTTTGTTGGTGGGAGCGCTTGGCCAATAAGGGACCACCTTATGTACCTTATGTAGCAATGTCAAATGTCCGCTAACATAAATTGATGTACGATGAAGAGAGCCCCCATTTCACACAGCTGGGATTTTTGACGATTTTTTCCTATACACAGGTTTAATGTTTGTCTTTAGTTCAATGTTTGTTATGTAAACGCCATTGACAATGAAGGGAAAATTTACATCAGAATGTAACTCATTACGTCATATTGTCTCTATATTGTTAATGGTGTTTAATGTTTGTGTTGGCACTGTTTGTTTTATATCACCATTACATCACTTAATCAACATGAGTTAGACTTTAATATATTAGCGGCCCTCACTTCACACAGGTGTGATTTTTTTTATTTGACCTATTTTTTGAGTGGTGTAAACCACTCCTACAACTGGCTTTTTTGAGTGGTGTAAACCACTCCTACAACTGGCTTTGTTAGTTTACGTGTCTGTCTGTTCGTACCAAAAAATGAGCATGGTTGCTATGGTCACCCAGTTCACCCGGTGTGATTTCAGCTTTGTTAGTTTACGTGTCTGTTCGTACCAAAAAATGAGCATGGTTGATGCTGATTGGTTGATGCTGATTTCATTACGTCAGACATTACGTCAGACCACAGCTGATCAGGCTATATAATACCTTACACCACTCAGTTCACACGGGTGTGATTTTTATTTGACCTACAATATACATACAGTACATATAGGGTTTAAGTGGTTAAAGGTAATTTTTAACGATTTGACTGTTGGTTATTCGGGGCTCCTGTTCAGCTGGAAGGGGACCTGGGGGACAGCGCTGAACATTGTTTTCTGTTCAGCTGGGAGGGGACCTGGGGGACAGCGCTGAACATTGTTTTCTGTTCAGCTGGGAGGGGACCTGAGGGACAGCGCTGAACATTGTTTTCTGGGCAAAACATTCCTCAGTCCTCACTGACATGTGAAATTGGAAGAGGCATGTGGTTGTCCACTCTATACCCTCTCCTCCAGCGCAAGCGACCGCAGAAGACATGGGGGAATAAGCAAAGATTGAATCAGGAGAAACTGGATATAGACAGTGAAACAAAAACTGAATTGGTTATGAAGGGTGATAAGTGAGTAAAGAGAGAGAGAAGAGGCAATTGAGTTCCCCAGTCCCTGCTTGAGATTTATGTGAATAGATGCTTGAGCAGAGCAGAAAGGTTTTTTTAAAAAAAAAGACAGGCAACACCTAACGTTAGTAACACGCTGCTTACGATAATGCGGACCGACAAGCGCCTGAGGTGTCTCAGTGCCTGGGGCTCAAATCTCAAGAAGGGTTTCTTTTTCTGGTGGCTGTCAGAGCATATAGAAAGATTTAGAAGAAAAAAAAACAAGAGGAAAACTAAATAAAACAATTGCATTTAAAACTGAAATGAATCCTGTATAGATTGCTATAAAAAAACAACCAATGTATCTGCGTAGTGCGTACATTGGTTGGTTATGCCTTACTGCTAGAATTCCACAGCTTGTACCTGTATGAGTAGTAGTAGTGACTAGTGACAAATAAAACCTCTTGATTCTCTGAGCAAGACACCGAAGGAGAGAGGACCAGAGAGGAAGTGAAGGGAGGGGGGAGGAGGATGATGTTGTGAGGGAGCGAGGAAAAACAAGGTAGAGGAAAGAGAGACCATGAACATGGACAGAGGTAGACTGTGTCTCCGTGGTTAAAGCCAGCATGATGACACACACAGACAGACGGATGTACTGACGGACGGATAGCGCCAAAATAATCTTTCCACCCAAAAGCATGAGCTTCCATGAATACTATACTACTCTGTTGCACATCTTTAAAGACTTTAACAGCCAGACAAGTAACTAGACCCCAATCTCCTGTCCAAGAAAGTAAGGGAGGAGGGAGAGAAAGAAAGAGAAGAACATGATGTCCTCTCTTTCTCTCTGCCTTCTCTCTTAGTAAGTAAGTAAGTAGCCTTGCCGAGCCATGAGGCCCATCTCTACAGGAAGTCTGCCTCCAATTCTCTAATGGCACCTTTCCCCTGCATGGTACTGGCAACTTGACAACTTGACTTGCTCTTTTTTGGTTTTCCGTTGGGAAAAAGTAGTACCTTTCTTAGTAGTAGGCTACAAGCGTTCCCATAACTTCCCAAACTTTTCAGAATAATCATATTTAAACTGGGGACTCGATCGGTTCCACCGCTAAATATTGTGAAAATAGCCGAACTACAAGCTCACAACGCCACACACTGTGAAGCATTGTTTGTTGTTGTGAGTTTGTACATTGTCTATTTAGACAATGTTTGCCTCTTTCTTACGTAATATTTGACAATTTGGTATTAAACAGGTCTTAAAAGTAATTCAATTGTAACTTTAGAAATGTGCAGATACCCATGCTGGTCTGTTTACTGTTGAGTGAGAAAACAATGTTGCACAATAAGCTAATCACCTGGGGACCCCTTCAAATTATTTGGGGACCCCCAGTTTAGGAACCAGTGACCTACAGTAGTAGCTGGTACTCTTTTGTGTCACCACAGTCAAGCGAGCCAATGATGCGATAGCAAAAGGTGACGTGGTGACAACACTCCAGACTACTGATTGGTCAGAGAAAGTACTCACTCGCATCATTGCGTCATCATGGCCAACTCCTCCAAAATATGGTTTAACACACTTTTAAACTAGTAGCTGTTGTAAATGTGAAATGAATCCTTATTAGCAACTGCCAACTGCATGGCCTGTTTACTGCTTTGAACAGGAACTGTTAACAACTGCTGTTGGACTGTAGCCTACAGGTGAAATAGAGACAGCAGTAGCTTAAAATGTATCATCAGTAGCTCGATGTGGCTGTAATGAAGTGCTACACTGAAGTGGTCCGGATGATGAAGTAAAGCGAGTCAAGACGAGCCGTTCCCATGCAGTGGAAAAGCACCATGATTCTCATTCTCTCTCACGTTTCCTTGCTGGTTTCCAGATGAGAGTCCCTCATGCTAAGATGCCAGTCTATTTCATCATGGGCCAGCAATATTATTGCTCTGCTGCCAAAGCTGTGACAAAGGCATTGGCTTGGGGCCCAGATGTGTGCCTGGAACACATAGTCATCTGGACAAGAGGAATTTAGTCTGTGAAATGTCAGTTATAGAAACAATTACTTCCACTCAGGGGGGAAGAGAGTCACCGTGCAAATACGAAGAGATTGGACAATGAATCCACTCTTCTTTTCTTTATATTGGACTTTACTAGACCGTTGTGTATAATATTTAAGAGATGACGGCTGACGTGCTGGAACGACAACGCGGAAAGAGTGAACTAAGTGCTCTCTGGAGACCTTGGATGGGATGGATGGATGGATGCCTTTTAGCAACTGTATAGCAAGGATGAGATTCCTCCCCTCTGAAATGAATCACATTCACTGTCAGCTTTGTGGATAGAGCCCCTCCTGGCTAACTAAGGCATTGGCATTGGTTCTCAAAGTGAGGTCCGGGGACTCCAGCAAATGTAATACAACACAATATGTGTTCTAGAGGTCCCTGGTACAAACTCTTTTCAGATAATGGATTGCATTGCTGGCGCCCCTCAAAAAGCCATGGTAGTTTGGGAAAAGGTTATGGTTCAGTAAATTGTCGCAATAGAGCTTCATGTGTGCAAATCCACTGATTTCCATTCATTGTCCAGGGGCTGTTTGAGCAGCGTGCTAAAGCGAAAGGTGACTCAGCACATCTGGTGTTAATGGTTCATCTGGTTTTCCATTGGATGATCAAAAAAAGGTGCTTCATGTTGTCACGTGTTAGAGCTTACCGCCAGGCACATTCTTTTTATGTAAGCCATTTAGTTATATCATTCGCGAAAGCTTCATTACATTTTAAATCCAAAGTCCATATATTCTGAGTTGCAATGTATGAAAACATTCTTGTTGACCACAGATAGCTTTGAGGTCTGTGAAACCACATACTGGCTTAGGATAGAATCCCACCAGATTTATACTTGGTTGCTCGGCGGTGTCCCGCACTGAAACTAGCCTATGTACAAACCAGGCAAGCCTAAACAACGGCATGACGCAATGTGAGCTTGTAGATCTGCTATTTTCGGTGTGAGACAACCAAGTATAAATGAGCCATAATATGCTTCCCTGTCAGCAACTATTCTGAAGTTGATATACTGTGTATAAATATTGTCCAAAACTGTTACTTTTCAGGATTCAAATTTAAAAATCACACCCGTGTACATCATCTCATTCCGGCCAATGAGAATTTGCGTCCTCACCTTAGTCTTCAATGTTTACACAAACACTCAAAACTGGCCATTCATTATCAATGGTATTTAATGGTTTACACACACCCTCAAAGCTGGACGCGCCCCTCAAAAATAGCAGAGTAGCAGATCTATAAGCTCGAAACACCGCTTTGCACTATACTTCAAAATTATGATTTGGTGTGATAGTCCGGCAGCCAGGGGTGTGGAGTGGGAAATTTGGTATATAGTTTTTTTTTATTGGCGTAAGATATTGTCTATATACATATTCATGAATCCACTTGCTGACCGGCTGATGGTATTGAGCAATTTTTTATAGGGGTTTATATGTGACCATCACCATACAGTTTCCGTCCATCAGACGTGCCCACACGGCATAAGCAATCAAACCGACGGATTCAAAGGACGTGTGTACATGTCCTAGCGCATCTTCAATGATATCAAACGAGAGAAGAATATTCTGAATTTTTTCAATTTATTTATTTTTAAGTGGGACTCCAAGGCTTTTCGTTCATGCGCGGTCCGGTCCGGTCCGTTTACCGCTGCAAAGAATGCCTCGTATCTCCTAATCCAGGTCGCTCTCCGTGGTTTTGATCTGATGGATATACAAAGCTCTTCATTTCTGACTTCTCAACTGCCTCTCGTTCAAAATGTTGAAGTTCTTTTCCGGAACAGAAACTGCAATACCAAGCAGCCGAAGCTCAACACTAACCATTCATGCTGCTCAGGCTGCTAGACAGCGCCTACGTTCTTCCCATCGTGAGGATCATTTTTCCCCTCTACTCGTTGTATTGGGCTGTATATATAGCTGGCTGCCTGTGGTCATTTCAAATGAACAGCAAGGGGCGCTGAAAGTGTTAACGGTATGGTCACATATATCCCCCTATAAAAACAATTTCTCAATACCGACAGCCGGTCAGCAAGTGGATTCATGAATGTAAGTATATAGACAATATTTTAGACCAATAAAAGAATACCAAATTTCCCACTTTAAACAAAAGAAGCCTGTTGGCTGCCGGACTATGACACTGTAGCGTGATCAAGTAGGGCATTCATCTATGGAAAAACACAAAAAGTTAAAATATGGAGATAGGAGGTTTTTTGGAAAGGATGGTATACTTTCATCTGAATGACATTAGACTCAACTGTCCCTCTACTGGCTCTATGTAACTGTGATCTGTTTCTCCTCTACTGGCTCTATGTAACTGTGATCTGTCCCTCTACTGGCTCTATGTAACTGTGATCTGTTTCTCTACTGGCTCTATGTAACTGTGATCTGTTTCTCGGCTGAATCACTTTCCCATGGATGGATTGGATCAGGCTGTAGAAAGATGATCTCAAGGTGATGCACTGATTGTCGTAGATGATTGCAGTGTTATTCAACACATGGCCTATCTGGATAGCTGGGGAATAACCAATAATTGGGACGAGAATGGAAAACAGAGGGGAGATACTGGGACAAGCCAGAGAGGCAGAACACAAGAAACACATGCTTGATCTCAGAACGCATACAAGCAGACATAAACATAAACAGTACACACACACGCACGCACGCACGCACGCACGCACGCACGCACGCACGCACGCACGCACGCACGCACACAGGTTTTTCATGAAAGTATACTTTTTGGAGTACATACATCCTCAAATCAGTAATTGTACAGTATGCTGTTATGGCACAATCAGGAAGATTCAATTTAAGATGGCTTCGAACCACTTTTCGCTTGTGAGGCATCACTGAAGTGGAGAGGGATTGTTGTAGACTCAGTGTATTCATGTTGTAGTGGTTAACAATCAGGATGCTACATTGGCCTTTTCATGGTGACCAATGACCATACATATAACTCAAAGTAACTATTACTCGAGTCAGAATAGTCTTCAAAAGCGGTATTCTGTACTTTCATTTGAGTAGTTTTCAACACAAGAAATCGTACTTATACTTGAATAGAATATGATAGCCCTTCCCCACTTCTGTATATATGGCATGAGCCAGAAACATGCATGCACGCAAACATACTCACGCACGCAACCACCCCATGATGCACACAATTCTTTTTTACAGGGGACTTCACTAGCGTAAGACTGATATTAGATCAATGATTCAGTTCATAGCTAATCAAATTACCTAATTTAAATACAGTGCCATTGCCAGCGCTGTCATCCAATGCCTCAGATCACACGAAAAGCACATGTTGCACAGTATTCACAGAGGACAGTATTGTCAGCACCAAATCACTCAAGAATATCCTCTCCTCTTGACCTCTATCTCCATAATTCATTCCTTACTGTTGGATATGCTACTCTGCTAAAGTGGCCAAACCTGTTGCATGACAAGACCCCCAGGCTAAAGCTGCATAACAAATAAAAGCTGGGTAATTCGGTGAGTTTCCACAGTATAATGCAGAGTAGGCTAACACACCTGCACAATGTAGGCCCCGGGGGCTTGGTAACCTCAGCAACATAACAAGACTTGTTTTCAACCGCATCTATTGAATAGAATGTCCGCTGTCTTCTGTTGCATTGTATTGCATTCATTGTGTTGCATTGTAACTCTATTCCGTTTCTGCTTCTAATGTTATCAACTATCGGTTGATACCAGTATGTTCTTATTTGGCTCATGCAATGCAGACACTATAGACATTTCCACATACTGCTTACCATGCGTAAGCGACAAGGAAATAAAAGCAGAAGTGACATTTCTGCCACCGAAGCAAAAACATTGTGAAACTGACTTACATTGCCGGTTAAGACCGATATGAGGTTAGGGGACTTACGTGGCCGGTTAAGACCGATATGAAGTTAGGGGACTTGTGTGGCCGGTTAAGAGTAAGACCGATATGAGGTTAGGGGACTTACGTGGCCGGTTAAGACTGAGGTTAGGGTTAAAGAGCAGAGTAAGAGATCATACAATCGGAATCTCTTTGATTCAGCTGTAAGTGCACACATTCGGTACATATACTGATACATAGTCTAACTTTACAGAACAAATACAGATGACAGATATAATTTATTTTACACCCAGCCATGTCACTGGGTCCACACACTTCCCATGAGGGAAGTGCCCGAGGGGCCAGATATTATTTTGTGTGGCACAAAATAATTTCCTCTCAAACCTGCAAAAGTGCATACAGAAGCATACAATTACCCATCTAACTTCTGACAGCAGATATATAATATGTTGCAGGGAACACCTCTACTTCTCATTATGTGCTTTAGCATGTAGTTGGCAACCACTGAACATTTTTTAAGTTGATTGAGCCTTACCATACCTGAGGCCCCAAGGCGACAAACTGCTTTATATACGTAACTCCACCTCTCTTTCAGGAATAGCGAAATGCCAGCGATGAATGCTCTGACCTTTCCAATGGCTTAATGTGCAAATATTATCTAGTAATTTCAATCAATTATCTACAGGAGGTGTTGCTGACACGGTTAATAAGATAAAAACCAATAAATAACATGCATGCATCATCTTGTAGTGTTGAATGCCACAGGGCTGAGTGGCAGGGATGACAGAAGTAAATAAACAACCTGACATTCTAAAACCAATGCGGTTCTACAGGGCAGAACCAATGATGTCAGAGCTTCGACATTCTCTCCCTGGTTCACTAACAACCCCCCCAAATACTCATGTCCCCCATCTCCAACATCTGGTAAAGTACTCCACCATAGACTGCTATACGCACTAAGTAAAAGGCAAGCAAGCAGCAGAAAAAGAAAATATGCCTGAGCTGAATGAAGAGAACATGGCTGACCTGTGCCTCGATTATGAATGAAAATCTAATTCTGCTCGTCATAAACACAACCTGCTTCCGTTTCCTTTGAAACACATAAACTAAGAACAATAAGGCACTGGCAGTGTGCAACAGACAGACGACAGCCAGCTGGCAAAAGATAAAAGATGCTGGACAAACATAATCTTCTCATCATATCATGCTCTCTGGCAGGATTTGTGAAAATATCTTTTTTTAACACAACCACGGGGTAACTGGAAGAGAAAGTGAGAGTTTCTGGGACTTTTTCATCTGAAAGGTGTAATGAAGACAGTTTGACAGCATGATCAAGTAGGTACGGTTTGACCCATCACAGATAACCTACAGTACCTAACACATCTTATCTATTCTCTTTGGGCTGTAGGACTGTCGTGAAGGGAACTGACATTTGTCTTCTGTTGTAATGAGGAGTTTGTTCTCATATAAGAACAAACGTCCCCATGTAGACTGAAGCATAACATATTGAAAATAAGAAAACAAATATAGTACACTTTTCAAGTGTATCCAGTACTGCCATTGGTTTCAGACTAGTACTGTATGTTACCGTACTGTTTTATTATATTAACTATTTTAGGAAATACACTTCACCTTTGCAGTTCAATACACTAGATTTATAGAAACTACAATATTCACAAGCTAAGCTATGTCCTGACCACAGATATAAAAGCATAGATGCAGGTCATTACGGGCAGTATATCTCCTTAGTGGGTCATCTGGTAATCAGAAGGTCACCGGTTCGTCCCGTCGACCACCCAGTATAGTTGAAGTGTCACTTTGACTACACTTAACCCCTAACAGCATCCCCTGAGCGTTCATCATGACCATTGGACCACCTGTCAGCCATCAGCTGTGTGAAGCTGATTGAAGGTCTACCCCATAAGCACCCTACATATGTGTTCACAACCACCTACTTTGCTTGGCCGTTGGGGGAACTAATGGCTACTATTGAAGCACAGTCCTACTGTCCTGCTAATAGAGGGTATGCGCATGCTTAAAGTGAATGGCACATCGAGTGGCAAAGCAACAGGCAAAGTGAGTTTAACATTGTTTAATGTTGTTTAATGCAATCAGATAGGACTTTTCTGTTTGGATGCATGGGCTGTCAAGGCCAGAAAGTAGTTTTTTGCCACTCAGTAGGCATTCCTGCATAACTTCCGGGTTTGATGATGATGTCACGCGCATACTCTCTATACATGTATTTCTATGGTCTCAACTTAAGTCAACTGAGTTGTGGTGACGTCAATTGTACCCAGTTTTCTATGTATTGTCTTTAGTGGCATCACGTTTTTGAGGGGAGTACTTTCCCCTCCTAAGCCCAGCTTTGTGTTTTTGTGTGTACCCCTACTACCCCATAGCGATGATTTGATTGGCTGAGCAATGTGTGTACCCCATAGCGATGATTTGATTGGCTGAGCACGGAATGTGCTCAGAAAGCCACAGAAAGCTATAATAGCCAGCTTTCTGTGTCTGTGTGTACCACGGAATTGAGGACAAAAAGTGAGGACAGAAAAGTGAGGATGCCAATTGTGATTGGCCGGAATGTGATGATGTATGATGAATGATAAGAGCGGCCCGCACTTCACACAAGTATGGAGCAGATACTGTATGTCTAAAACCTGGCTCCAGCATTGATTTTATTTTCATTGACAGCAGTCTGACTTACGGTAATCTAGTCCCGCAGTGTGGAGGGGAACAAATGAAGTGGAGAGAGACAGAAAAGCAGGGGTACACACAGTTTAAAATGGCAGTGGAATGCGGATTTACTAACATTCTCAGAGGCCCCTGGGTAATTTCTGACACCATCGACCACCCTCTCTCTCTCTCTCTCTCCCTCTGTCCCCCTCTTTATGTAATTCCCTGCATTCTTTCGTTCTTCTAACACTAGCGTGAGAGTCTGCCTCACCGCCCTCTCACTACACTGTCAGACCTCTGCCCATCTGACTCTCAGGTCACTGAGAAAGGTGATTGTTTGTGTTGTTGCATCATTCTAGCTTGTACTTAATGTCCTTTCATGTATTTATTAGCACTATATCTGTGTTTGATGTCCTAGCTAGTAAACTCACACACCCACTACAGTCACACAAACACACAGATTTTAGACATCCAGAGTCAAATGTAAAACATACATTCGAAAAACGTTCACTCACACAAGTTCACTCAGACGCAAGCACACACACACTAAAGCAAAGACCAAACATTACTTCCCCTGGACCGGTGGGAGGGCAAGCTAGAGTTAAAAGGTGAGCAAGGACAATCCCACTGTTGCCCTGAAAAAACAAGAAGAGGTCAAAACCTAGAATAATGGCTGGACCACAATGGAAATGCATTTTTTACTTGATTGTAGCATCTGCTAAATGCCTACATTAAATTGTAAGACTGAGCAAATGCATTGGCATATTTCTTGTCTAAAATCCTAAATATTTTTTGTTGGACTGTATAGGTGAAAGAGTGATGATCGTTTCCAAACAAGCTGCCATTGTTCTTTAAGCAAGGGTGAGATCCCATAGCCTGGACCGTCTACTCTGCAATTGGCTAGTTCGTTGTTAGGCCAAACCCTGTTCACATTTGCTTGAAATGCCTCGATCCAATTTACTGGTATATTTAATGTTGAGAATTTTGAATTTCGGTACATTTGGTATAGGACAATATCACATTACCCTACCTAGTCGAAATATCTACATTGTTATCACAAGTAAGTGTGACAAAATGCTTCATAAAAACAATGTTGTGTATTTTAGAGATTTAATGGAAAAGGCTCTTACATGATTGTGTAAGAGAGTAAGCTTTGTGTGTGTGTGTGTGTGTGTGTGTGTGTGTGTGTGTGTGTGTGTGTGTGTGTGTGTGTGTGTGTGCGTGTATGCGTGCGTGCAATCCGTGCATGCGTGCGTGCGTGCATGCATGCGTGCGTGCGGTGCATGCAAAGTTGCAAACAGACACGCTCAGCCTCACTGTCTTGTAATAGAGGTATAAACAAACAAAAGGGTTGATGGAGTTAGCAGTGAGACAGAAGTGACTGTGATTGTAAACACAGGGAAGAGACCATGAGAGCCACCTGCCTCAGACAGACACAACCCATCAGCATCAGTCAGCGGTGGTTGGGTTAAGACTATGGTCAAGAGACTGAGCATCGGATATAGAGCATAGCGGTGGGCGTGGCTTTCTGGACCCACTGCAAAATCAATTATTTTAAGCCTAGAATCAAGCCATCCAGGATCCTGATGAGTCATCACCATGAAACCTTTGATTCTGTGGAAAAAATAAAATAAAAAAACACTAAACAAACTGTATTTATTAAATGTAGTATATCATATAATTAAATATTCAATTTAGTATTCTCACACAATCAAAGGTTTTATGGTCATGACTCACCAGGATGGCTTGATTCTAGGCTTAGAATAATTGATATAAATATTTTTGTAAATCTCTATGGGAAAAATGAATTGGAGAGTTTACAGTGGGCCCAGAAAACCCCGCCCACTGCTATGCTCTATAGTGAGTGAGCGAGCGTGTCTGTGTTTAGTGGGTGTGAGAGGACAGAGAAGCGAGTGTGTGTGTGTGTGTGTGTGTGTGTGTACAGTGAAGTTTCCCGCAGCTACAAACATGCTGTGGCGAAACTTGACATTTAAAACTTGACATTTGAAGAACATGTTAAAAATGTAGCCAAAACAATCAAATTCAATCTGTCTAATCAATCAATGGATTTAATTTTGATAGCTTTAAAAGTTTAAAGATTTTGCAGTTTTAAGGTTTTAAATGGGCTTGCACCTCCTAGCACTGAGCCAGTTCACATGACGAGGGAAAGTGGTGGCAGAGCATCAAGGGCAACTACCAGAGGGCACCGTCTCTATTGTACCATACAGACAGTATGTTTGGTTAAACAATCTTCTCTGTTAGAGCCTCCCATCACTGGAATAGTCTTCCTACCGAATTAAGATGTATTTATTTGACTTTCAAATTCAACCTTAAGAGATGGCTTAAAGCAAACCAAACTTGTAATTATGAGTAATTAGAAGCTCAATTTGTCACTGGTGTCATCTTTCATATTATCCCGTAATTGTCTCCTGACCTGTACTATATTTACTTATTTCCATTTGATGATGATTTCCATCATTCAAAACATACGCTGGTGCGCTCTGGACAAAATGCCTAGGTGAACACAGCAAGAGGGAGTCAATGGTAGATTGTGGGAACTGTAAAATGAAGAATATGATTGCATTTAGGTCAGAGACGATCGCTGCGGTTAGGAAGGAAAGCTAGGGTAAAAAAAGGCCTGTAGATAGAGTATTAGCCACTTCTGGTGCATGGTAAAGTCTTGTTTACAATCTGTTAATGTGAGAAAAATAGAGAGTGTGTTTAACAGTTCAGAGAGAGAGAGAGAGAGAGAGAGAGAGAGAGAGAGTTAAATTAGTTGGTCTAACAGACTGCACATGGAGATTTGCTCTATATGGTCTTTTCTGGCTTGCCGACAGTCACTCAGTTTAACGTGAGTGTAGAGGGGGAAAAAACATCTCAGCGCAGCTCAGCCCAAGCCTGGAGCCTGAGGGCGGAACTATTGTGTGGAACATCATGTGCTCGTGCGTACACACACACACACGCGCGCACACACACACGTTGCACACACACAGCTAGAGCTATAGAAGCTTCCCTATGGACAATGTGAGGCTCTGAAGTTATCTTTGTTCTTTGTTTGCTCCGCATTCAAACTTCTCCACTAAACTCGACGAGCTCTGAATGGCATTCCCCTTCTGACTTTTTGTTCTGTTCTCATCGTGGCTAATAGCCTCGCGAGGATCAACTCTTGTACTGGTGTTTTCTAACAAAACCAGCTGTAAGGAGGATGCCATGGCAATTCAAATGAGACATTAGGTATTTCGGGTGTAGATTGTTTGTGCGATAATGATAATCACTTTAACAGTAAAACAAATCTCTTTATTTAACAGAAATAAGAGCAAAAGCGCATGGCATAATATAAATCTTGAGTTTTTGACTAGGATCATCATAGTAAAATCCAGGGTGTTAACGTTTCCTGGGGCTGTTTTTCAAATATCTGATCCCTGTGTCAAAAGACCATCCTTTAAGTACCATACACTTTTTCTTAGACACCTTACGCAATGTTCCAACTTCTTTCTTTCTATATACCAATGTCACCATTTCTCCCCTATAGTATCAGGACAATATAGTGTGTAACATGCACTGGTTACTGGCCGGAATGGCCGCTGTACTGCGTAACATCAATAGACTTCATGCCACTTTATGGTCTATGCGTGTGTCATGACAATGCCACAGAGTAAGCGGTAGTAAAATAAAAACTAATTGTATATGATTTAAAGATAGACACTGTTAGTGGCTTTGGACTACAGAGTATGAGGCTAATGGCTATGCTTATTTTGTGTGTGTGTGTATGTGTGTGTGTGTGTGTGTGTGTGTGTGTGTGTGTGTGTGTGTGTGTGTGTGTGTGTGTGTGTGTGTGTGTGTGTGTGTGCATGCATGGAGGTACCCTGTAATGTTACAACAGCAAAAACAACAATACTGAACTGGTTTAAATCTACAAGGAAAGCATGCTTGCCTTCCTGCTGCAGATAAAACTGTCTCTCGTACAATATTCGAGGACCCCCTCTAAAACGAGATGATACATCTCAAGGGGCTATCCTCTAAAGGAAATAAAATTTCAATATATATATTCACCTTTACAGTCAATGCCAGATTATAGGTGCTTCCAAACAGACTCAATCTCTTTTTCTTTTTTTTTGTGGTGCAGCCATTTCATTAAGGAGCTATGTGTGTCTGTCCCTGGCTGGGTCCCTGGGTCCCTGGCTGGGTCCCTGGCTGGGTCTGTCCGAGCACGAAAATAGCGTTTGGTTTGTTTTCACAACCAAGTGTCACTGTTGCGCAGCCTAACACACACACACACACACATATTAACAGTATATATGATGATTTCGGGTGTGACAGTACAGTACAGTACAGTACAGTACAGTACAGTACAGTACAGTACAGTACAGTACAGGGACATCCACACGGTAACGCTGTCATTTCTCAACCGTTTCGGACGCAGGGCGTCTCGCCGGAACCAGGCCGGCACCCTGGGCGCGTTCCTGTGGGTGTGGAAGATCCGGGGACCCCCCAGGGTCCGCCACACGGAGTTGCACCACTTACTTCACACGGGTGTGATTTTTTTTTAAAGATTTTTTTTGGCTTTTCTGCCTTTATTGATAGATACAAGTGAAGATTGACAGGAAAGAGGGAGAGAGAGATGGGGGGAGACATGCAGCAAAGGTCGTCATGAACGGGACTCGAACACGCAACGCACTGTCAGGCCAGAGCCTATATGTGGCATGCGCCTGGACCACTTGACCAGCGGGTGCCCAACAGACTCAATCTTTCTCTGTGGTACCCTATACAGTACGCTTCCTCCTCATTGTCTGCACTATGACCACAATCCAGTTACCGAAACTCATTTAGCACTCATGTGTTTCAACTGAACTGCCATGTTCATGGGCAATAATGAAAATGATGCTGTTTCAGATGTCACAGGCTAACACACCAGATGTTGTTGTTGATGAGGACAGTAGTGACCATTTTGGAAGTGGCATGTACATTACATTTTGACCACAGTCTGGAAGAGGCATTCCTTGAATCCTTACCAAGGTGTTTAAGTACCAACAGCTTGGTTACAGCTTGGTTACAAATGTAAACTACTTGTGTTCATATTTGGAAGCCTTGGTAATCAGTTGTGAGAGGCCTGCAGATTGCAGAAATGCCCAAGCCTCTAGAGCTAAGGCCTTCTGTTCAGTGTCTGCGATAATTGGCAGTCGCCATATATGGAGGATGCTTCCTGTACCCGTGATCTGTACCTGTGTGTGTGTGTGTGTGTGTGTGTGTGTGTGTGTGTGTGTGTGTGTGTGTGTGTGTGTGTGTGTGTGTGTGTGTGTGTATGTATGTGTGTATATATGTGCACTGCGCGCACACTGCATGTGCAGTGCATGCAAACAGACACGCCCAGTCTCACTGTCTTGTAATAGAGATATAACACCTGTTTAAACAAACAAAAGGGTTGATGGAATTAGCAGTGAGACAGAAGTGACTGTGATTGTAAACACAGGGAAGAGACCATGAGAGCCACCTGCCTCAGACAGACAGCCATGCCATCAGCATCAGGTCTCTATGGCTATACAACTGCTGGGTTGCCTTTTATCGAGGCTTTTGATACATTTCTTGGGTAAAACTGGAACTTTTTTTTTTATATCTTTAATTTTAATTGAATTCAAATGTCAATTGAGTTTCTTTTGCACTTTGACTTAATGCTTATCATATTTTGTGCAAAGCACTTTGAATAGAGGGTATGCGCGTGACATCATCATCAAACCAGGAAGTTATGCGGGAACGCAGGCCTACTGAGTGCCAAAAAATTACTTTCTGGCCTTGACAGCTCATACATCCAAACAGAAAAGTCCAATATGATTGCATTAAACGATGTTAAGCGACATTAAACTCACTTTGCCATTCACTTTATGCATGCGCAGACCCTCTATTGCCCTGTGGAAATGTGCTATACAAATAAACTTGTCTTGCCGCTGGTGTTTGATAATCCATGTGTTTTTTAATACCCCAAAGAGTACCTCCCCCTACGGCGTAGGGCCTACGCCCACCTCCTGTAGACGTTCTATTGTGTGTGTGTGTGTGTGTGTGTGTGTGTGTGTGTGTGTGTGTGTGTGTGTGTGTGTGTGTGTGTGTGTGTGTGCGTGCGTGCGTGTGTGCGTGTTGGTGGGGTCTCTCAACTGTAGAAACAGAAAGCAAAATCTAGGCTTTCAACAAAGCAAGGAGAGAAGAAGAAAAAAAGAATGCCGACCAGGGTATGTCTGTCAGTCTGACAAGACCGACAGAATCACAGAAAGTAGTGTACATAGTGTACATGACTGTACAGGCACGTGAAAAGTGAAGAGACATTCTCCACATGTCTGCAAGCTAGATATTTAGTCTGTAGTCACTCTCTATCTGTCCCTGATTTAGTGATTTCCTTGGTGCAGGCTGGCTATAGATTAAAAGAAATATCTCCCCTGTCCCCTTACATTTATCTCACCCACTCTTTCCCCAAAACACACATTATCTCTCTATAATCGTCTCTCTCGGGTGGAAACCTCATATGTCCAAAACTGTTACGTTTGAATGATTCGCAAAAAAGAGATTAAAATAATTATGGGGGTTTCTGCCTCTGACAGCAACGACTCTCATTCACTCACACGCTCTCTCGCGCGCGCGCACACGCACACACACACGCGCGAGCTTTACGCACGACTTCCCAGAGGTTACCCGCCCCTTGTCGGGTTGTCAGACAAATTCAATGTGTCCTTTCATCCTTCGCCTGCCCTGCACGGCTCTTTGATTAAACAGTAGCACAGCAATTTTACCTTAATAATCTACTTTATTATAAGCCCGAATAGCCTACAGCCTTGGCTGCCCACCAGCACCACCTTACTCCACATGTCCTTCAGCCCCGCTGTTTTTAAAAGCCGCGTTTCCGCAGCATTCTGCTGAATCAGAAAGCGGGAACCGTGATTAAGTTGCTCAACTGGCCTTTCATCTTCACCTAGTATGCAATTAGGAGGACCGGCAGACACGCGGAGTCAAGTAGCTACATCGTAAAGAACAGCAACAGGTCGCTCTGTGTTATTATTAATGTGGACACACGCTGCTTTTAATTAGACAATACACATTACACAACCCCCTACTTTAAACCGTCAGCAAAACGTGTAGAAGGCGCTACTGTACACACATTACACAACAGTAGGCTACAGCAGCACAGTGCAGTGTGATTTGTTGCCAAGTATAACGAAAGTTGTGCAAAGTAGCCCACGCAACAAAAGTTAGGTAACTTTAGTAAAAGTGAAGCCGCGCGCGTCTCTCACTCACCAAATGGCTATGCGCTCCTTCGGGTAATCCAGCCTGTCGATGCAGCCCAGGTAGTGAGGTAGGCTGTGCGCCGCGTTCCTCGCCAGAATGGCGATCATAACCTTTGGCTTTAGCAGGGAAGACTCGGGTTTGACCGGCTCGAGAGTGACCAGCTCCGACGCGGCATCGTCGGGCACCACCAGCGCGATCACCAGTGCCCAGAGCACACCGACTCCCACGGTCCCAACCGCCGGCATCATTCCCAGATAACACCGTTATCGACCCAACCTGGATCCGGGCTCCGCCGCGACTGAATATGAGTGAGAGATCGGTGCGGTGGGAGGGGGAGAGAGATGGAGGTAAGGGGGTGGGTGTGAGCGCTGGGGGCGTGTGGCGACAGGGGGAGATGGATTTAACTAGGCGAATGAATACTAGGCTACCTCTTCAATCCCTCGACCTCTTTTGCTGTTGTTTCTGAGACTTAACGCCAATTATGTTCGTTATCTGCTACAGCACAGTGGGGAAAAGCGCGCACACACGCACACGCACACGCACACACACACACACACACACACACACACACACACACACACACACACACACACACACACACACACACACACACACACACACACACACACACACACACACACACACTCTTATGATGAATTTAACAAAGTGGACCCTCTTGTAAACAAGTCTAGTGCTTTATTGGTCGTCCACTCACAGTTAACAGTTTTTTGTTTCCCAAAACTTCCAGTATTTGCTGATGAGATGTTTAGTACTGTAGATGTTTGACCCATATTTAAAGTGTTGCAGGTCCAGGATTCAACGGCCAATTTAGTTACACACTGAAGTTGACCCATGATTAGGTACGTTACAGAGGGGGGGAAATACCATTCCTATAGTAGCAAAACAAATCACACTTGTGTGAAGTGAGCGGCGCTCTTATCATCATACATCATACATTGAGCAAGACACTGAACCCCTAATTGCTCCCGATGTGCTAGTTGGTGCCTTGCATGGTTTCCGCTGCCATCGGTGTATGAATGGGTGAATGTAATGCACAATCTCTGTAAAGCGCCTTGGATAAAGGAGCTATATAAATGCACCATTTACCATTTACCATTTATACATCACATTCCGTGCTCAGCCAATCAGCTGAGCACATTCCGTGTTCATACAGATACACAACGCTTAGTAAGGCTATGGACCAGAGCTACACAACGCTGTGCACAGCCACTCAAAAATGCAAACATCTTAACAAATCAAGATGAAACTAGAAAAAGTGCCCTTCTGGGCACAGGTCTCCACCAGGAGGATAGGAGTGTGTGTGTGATGTTTGGCAAAATGTTTAGGAGCAATATAAACGTGTGTGTGTGTGTGACGCGGCTTGGCCTGTTGTAGCGCCACCATGAGGCTGATTTGAGGCTGATTCTTCCTCAGCCTAGTGGGAATATGCATGCACAGTTTCACCACAATCGGACGCTGCGTTGAGTAGTTGTGGCGATTTGTACAAAGCGGGTACAAAGCGGGCTACTCCTGAAAAGTTTAGAAGCCAATCGTAGCCAATGAGGGTGGATTATGAGAAATCAAACAAACCTGTCTTGATCACATGACTATGAAGAGCATGTGTACCGATTTGCGTGAAATTTGGATAAAATCTGAAGGAGTAATATTAGAAAATGTGTTTTATATATCTCGGCCTCCTGGTGGCGCTATAAAGAGCAGAAAATTTCCAGGCAAAGGTTTTTCCTTGGCCTCTAGGGAGTTGACATACAAAGTTATCCACAGATCCGTGCAGTTAGAGGTAAAAACACTTTTCGGCCAGTTATAGCGCCACCATGAGGCCGAGTTGAAAATGTTCATGTGGCATTTCCTCCTCGGCCTAGTGGGAATGTGCGTGCACCATTTCACGGAAATCACACGATGTGTTCATGATTTGCAGCATTTTGTTTGAAACGGAGCACTCCTGCGAACTTTGGAAGGCAATCTTAGCCAATCAGGATGGAGTCTGAGAAATCTGAAAGACCTGTTTCGTTGAATGGCTCTAGAAGAAAGACTGTGTACCAATTTGCGTGATGTTTGGACAAAATCTGTAGGTGTACTGTCCAAAAACTTGTTTTGCACAAAGCGGCCTCTTGGTGGCGCTATAACAGGCCGTTCTGGAAATTTTGGGGCAGAGGTTCATCGTTGGCATCCAGGGAGTGTGTGTGCAAGATTTTGAATCGACCGGGTTAACAGTGCCGGAGATTAGCTGTTCACAGACGGACGGACGGACACACGGACGGACGGACGGACGGACGGACGGACGGAGTGCAAAACATACTCTCTCCCCATGCCGTCGGCCTGGTGGAGACAATCAACCACTAGGCAACTATTTGATAGTGCAGTGCAAAGTACATTGGTTGATGAATTGTGTAGTTATAGTGCAGTGTAGTCAACAGTCAACTGTCTGAGATGAGGGAAGCATGTTTTGAAATCACTGCCTTTGGGGTGGCTTGTGTGTGTCTGCCTGCAGTCCCCATGGTCACTAAGTACACACAATACTACAACACAATCCTAAATCCACTATTTTTATTTTTATTTTAATCCCACGATTTTGCAACCCAGTTTTTTCACCCAGTGCCAATTATCTACGCTACCCTTCCTCTGCCAACCTGGGGGGGCAGCGGACTGACCTCATGCCTCCTACTATGCATGAGGAGTCCAAGCTGCTTCTTTTCACCTGACAGGGGGGAATTTCCCTTGCCGGACGTAGCGCATGGAAGGAACACGTTATTCCGACCAGTTCCTTTCCCCTCCATCAGGCGCCCCGGCTGGCCAGGGGGAGGTAGTTTTAGAGACCAGGATTATTGCATGTTTTTGTGTGGGTACCTACCCTAGGAGACACGGGGAGAACATGCAAACTCCACACAGAAAGGCCCTGATGACGCGGAGGAGGGAACACCACATGTGGACCCTTGCAGGTCCATATCGTCGCTATCGGGCAGAATCCTCTTATCTAGATATTCTAACTTGTGTTTTTTGAGCGGTGCCTCCGCTCCATTACGCAGCGATGTGTGTGTGTATGTATGTATGTGTACAGTATGTGTACTGTGGCCAAAGTGGCACAGAGTACACTACAGTACGATCCCTGGGCGTGTTCCTGGGGGTCTGGATGTTCCGGGGACGCCCACACGGTAACTGTCTGTCCCTATGTCTGCGTACTGTCTTGATGATACTGCGCCAGACACTGTAAGTATTTGGGCGTGCCCTGGGGCTTTACTCTCCATTGAGCGCCCCGTTTTAGTTCATAATTCTGTCTATTCCTCTGTATTTTCCATTTCTCCATTACCCTTGTTGACAGATCCTTGGATGACTATCAGCTGGTCAACTCTGACATCAGCTTTTAGTTTCAGACACCCGTCCTGTTCATAGGGTCCTGTTACCAAAAAAATAAAAACACATGCGTAACTACTTTAAGCGTAACAAATGCAGGGCAGGAGAAAATAACAAAATGAAACACACATAAGTTTCCTGGCACCGAACATTTTAGATACAAATGCCAACATACCAGCCTGGCACCAAAGAACACATACCTAACCTACATGGCACCAAGAAAATAGATTCCAATCCAAAACCAGTGATCAAAACGAGTACACTTCTGAGATTCCATATTACCTCATAACTACTATTTGGTCTTTGTTGATTATTTAGAGTGGAATTAAGAAACACACAAATGTTATATTATGACGGCAGCACAGTGGTTCTTATGCGATTATAATAACCCCCAAATAACCTTTTCTAATTATAGTGCCTTTGGCCTTTAGACACACACACAGACAGAACGGCAAAAGCCAGCTTAGCTCGACTGAGCTCTGTTTATTTTACCCATGCAGGATCTCTGCCACCTGGTGATGTTTTCTCTCTGCGTTGAGGTAATGAGTGTACTTTGCCAGTTCCCCTGTGTCTTGTGTTCCTCTGTTCAAAGCCCTTTGTGTGTGTGTGTGAGAGAGAGTGAGAGAGATGGAGATGTAGGCAAGGATGAAGAGGAAGAGAGAGTGAGAAAGATGGGTGTGCCTGCCAGACAGAAAGACAGACACCCAGAAAGACATGAGACTTGAACCTAGTTATCCCTCAGCTCCATCTAGTGCTTTCCTAAAGTCAGTGAAGCCAGGTGAGTGACGTGGAAGTAAGCCAGTCTAGAACTTCACTCAAGAAGAGCACAGACAGACACATAGCCAAATAGTTATATAGCCATAGTCATATTCACACTGGTACAGTGGTACTTACTTACTCTTCGTGCTGGATAGCACATAAGGTCTTCACCAATGCGGTCTGTCTACAATCATACAATGCTGCACTTGGCCCCAGGTCCATACAAGTTCTTTCATTTCCTTCTCATTGTCTCTTTGGGTCAGCCTATTTTTCTCTTCCCTGGTGGTGTCCATCTCATGGCTATCCTCGAGTCAGGATGGCACTTGGGTTCATTCTGCACACATGACCAATAGAAGAATAACAGTGTAAGTCCACACTAATTATCCATAATGTATAAATGATGGATAAGGGGTCAGAATAAGATTTGGACTTAAACTGTTATTCGTCTAGTACTCTCTTATCTTCTCCATATTCTTTGTGTTTTCTAGTAAATTAATGCCTACTTGATCATACAGTATGATCAAGTAGGTATGATTTACTAGAAAACACAACAGTAATACAACGTCACACAAAAGTAGCAGATCTGCAAGCTCGAAGCGTGTCACGCTTTGGGCTTGTAGATCTGCTACTCAGCTACTGCTACTTTTGCTGATTTTTTAATTTTGAATACTGAGAAGCAACAGTTTTGGACATTTTGGCCCTTTAACACCAGGGCCAAAATCTTCCTAATGAAAATAAAATTCACATCAATAACAGGCTCCACTGAATTATTAGCACCTATTCTGGTGCTTACTTTGACACCGTCCAGTTTTGAGTTGTGTTTCAACATGGTATGTTGTGAACCAGCGTCAAACATCCTCCCCAGTCACTAATCATTATGTTGTCATCATAGAACTGGTCTGGTGCACTCTCCCCTTTCCTTCTCATGCAGTAAGACCATCTGCTTTGTAATTGTGGTTGCATATTTTACAATGCCGCCACAATTTGTCTTTCTAGAACGTAGTCAAATGAACGTACCATAGTCTTTTTCTTTCTTCTGGACTAGAACAGTATCATTTATTTTCAGTCGTGTTTGGGATAAGTGCACCTCCGAGAACTGCCAAGCTTGTGATGTTTTAAACTACGTGGTCAAAGTAAGAGGACTGGCTGAAATAGCAGGGTAGATCACACACTGCACAGCCCGAATTCAGCATATGGATGAATCCTTAGATACTATATTCTCTACGGGGTATTGGAAAAGTTTTGTGTGCAAGCTAAAAGCATGCAGTGTTAAATTAACTCTTATTCAGTGAAAAGGCCCCATAAGGGTCAAATGTCCTAGCCTGGTAAACCATCCCGGTCACGCGAATTCACATCATGCGTGTCTTTTAGGGGCCTGTGATCGACAGACGCTGATTGGCTCTTTAGTCTAGTAGCCGAGTATGGGTCCCCAGCATGTAGAAACTGCCGGATGCTAACTTGCAATTTTCATAATTGGCAAAATATGTGACCATACTATTAACAACCAATTTTCATCATGCTTTATCTAGCATGTGATGTGTCAAACTAGGGGGTTTTCATGATGCTGAAACCATTCCAAGCATTAGTTTTGCAAAAAAAAACACTCATTGGGCTTAAAACAACCATGCCCACTGACATCATCACATTTGTGATGACGGCATTGGCCGTTTTTAGCCCAATGAGTATTTTTTTGCAAAATTAACGTTTGAAATGGATTCAGCATCATGAAAACCCCCTAGTTTGACACATCACATGCTACATAAAGCATGATGAAATTTTGACTTTTTTGCCTTCTATAGGTTGTTAATGGTATGGTCACATATTATGCCAATTATGAAAATTGCTCAACATATGCAAGTTAGCATCCGGCAGTTTCTACATGCTGGGGACCCATACTCAACATTTATAACATAAAACCTTGGTGTACTCAACATGTCCGGGTTCACAATGGGGCTCTATGGGCTTTTTGGTTTCTGCAAAACGCCCACAGTTTGGGGTCTAGACCGGTCTGCAGAATAGACACACAAATGCTAATGTGAATTCACGCGACTGGGATCATGGTTTACCAGGCTACAAATTTCCACCGTATGTTTTCGCTGTGTCTGAAGCCACACTGTGCCAAGAACATGAAGTGGTATTGCTGCTTTGTATACGGGGTTGAGAACCTCAATGCCAATGTGGGCCATAAATTAGTACATACAGAATAGCTAAACACACAACACCCCCGGGCCCGCTATTGTTAGAACATATACCAGTGTAATGTCAGGCTATATAATAACAGTAAAGAATGTATGCAGCAGCAGTTGGTGCTCGGTGGTGACGCATTCTGTTTCAACTCAGTTGTGATTTCCACAGAGGACTGAATGTAGCCTCTAGTATGTACATACGTGTGTAAGAACCTCCTGCCTTGCCTTCCAGCGTGTCTGCCAAATGTACCTCTGCTGGCGAGAGTGAAAATGCTTCACAGCCAAATGAAGCAACAGGGGAGTTGTCAGCGTGTGAGCGTGTGTGCATGCCTGTGCACACATATGGCATGGAGTGGAGCCCTATAACCAGCAGATGGTGCTCTTGTTATATCCGCTAAGACAGCATACTCCTACTGTATATCTCCCACATAATATGCACACGCACACACAGCATGCTTCCTTCTTATTAAAAGGGCTCTCAGGCCCAGATGGTGTAGGGAAAGCACTCAGTGGGGTCAGAGTGACACATGAATGCTGTGTCTGTCACTAACAGACTCATCTCACTCAGACAGCTTCCCCTGACTACACCGCCGTCATCTACTCAGTGCTACTAGAGTCAGCACTCCAAACTGTGACTCTACAGTCTGGATGAAAGAGAATCCACTTGTCTGGATAGTAGAATCACTTAATTTCCAAGTATGAGGTTAAGATAGTATAATGATTTGTATAATAGCTGTGAAATGTAAAGTACCAAGTTTTATGGAATCAATGAAACAGATAATTCACTCTTTTCTTGCAGGTTTGAGTGGAAAAACCTCTTTATTCCACCCCGATATAACCATGAGGATTACAAGAACAGTCAGACTGTATCTGTGATGTAACATACTATGTAGATAGAGCTATGGTATATGGCTGTGCATTGTCCCCAGGATCAAAGTATGCTGCATATATATATACCATCTTATATACAATTGAAAAGGTGTCCCCAGGAGGTGTCCCCAGGACAGGAACAAAAGGCACCAGCTACTACGTCACTGACACGCTGCAACACGCTGCAACACACACTGCAACAACACACTAACACGTCACACACTTACCCTCCGCGTCGTTGGTTCCCTATCTCCTCATGTCGCGCCGCACGGCCACACTCGACACCAGCCGCGTAAAAACTGTCATCGCACTGCCACTACAGCCGGCTCCCGTCCACACTCGCAAACAACATCAATATCAATAATAAACACAAACACGCCACAAGCACCGACACCCCCGCCTAATTTCTTGCCACGTCTATGAAAACAAGCACAAAAAAAATGCCATTCAACACGCTACTTACACACACTACCACTCGCTTACAATACGCGGACCTGGCAACACTACATTCCCTCTCCCATTGGCTCACAGCCCACCACGTGACCCACACAGGGAGGGAGACGATTGCGTCATGCTTCTATGTACAGGATTCTATAGGTCACCACTTTTGGTGTGACACACACACGGCTTCTGTTTACTAGAAGAAGAAGAACTACACAGCGCACACTCTGATTCTAACTTGGACACTTACCATAATGCTAACACGACCGCGTCGACACCTGGCGTGGTACAAGCGGGACAAACCCAGGCGCATATATGGATACTCTGATTCTAACTTGGACACTTACCATAATGCTAACACGACCGCGTCGACACCTGGCGTGGTACAAGCGGGACAAACCCAGGCGCATATATGGATACCAACAACAACACTACACGCACACGCGCGCGCTGCAACAACAAACAGCTACGTACAGTGTGTGTGTGCGTGCGTGCGTGCGTGCGCGGGGGGGGGGGGGGGGGGGGTTTGGATCGCCTCGCGATGCAGCTGAAATGGCACACACACACACACACACACACGCCACAAAACGCTAATAATTATAATAATAATACACAATTACAACACTACACTAATCATAACAACAGCACAGAACAGTACAGTACACATGAGTACAGTACAGAAAGACAGCTCACATCAGAATATTCATCCATGTAATAATAATAATAATAATAAAACATAATAACACAACACTAATAACTATAATATCAACAGTACAGAGAACAGTACAGTACATCAGAATATTAATCCATGTAATAATAATAATAACAATAAATAAGCACACAACACTAACAACAGTACAGAGAACAGTACAGTACACATGAGTACAGTACAGTACAGTATACTGTTCCTGCGCCTTGCCATGCTCTTTCAATCATAATAATAATAATAAATAACAACACTACACTAATAACAACAATAATATCAACAATACAGCGAACACTACAGTACACATGAGTACAGTACAGTACAGAAAGAAAGCTCACATCAGAATATTAACCAATGTAATAATAATAATAATAATAATAATAAATAATAACACAACACTACTAACTATAATATCAACAGCACAGAGAACAGTACAGTACAGTACATCTGAATATTAATCCATGTAATAATAATAATAATAAAAAAACACTAATACAACAGTACAGAGAACAGTACAGTACAGCACACATGACTACAGTACAGTACAAAGACTTACAGTACAGTACAGTACAGTATACTGTTCCTGCGCCTTGCCATGCTCGCTTTCATACGCACATACACAAAACCAAACAGGGCCACTCAGCCAGCTTGGCAACTTTGCGCTTTCCAAGCAAATGCATAAATGAAAACATCATGGGTTGCCATTGCCTTCTTCCCATTTGCGACGCATCGCGTTAGGATGAGCGGGCCGAAGGCCCGCGAAATTCTAGTAATGATACAACACATTAGCGTTAGTGTATTGGGCTTTAAATAGGTCAGGTTGTGTGGATGTGTGCCACATGAATGCAAATGGTTCTCTAAATTCTACCTTCTTCCCG
Organism: Electrona antarctica; assembly: GCF_951216825.1. Taxonomy (NCBI): domain Eukaryota; kingdom Metazoa; phylum Chordata; class Actinopteri; order Myctophiformes; family Myctophidae; genus Electrona; species Electrona antarctica. Next base: position 16,481,230 of record NC_136812.1, read on the forward strand.
AAGCCTTCCTTGGCCTTCTTCATGTGAGGGACGTCTCTGCATGGGTAATCCAGTGTACGGATTTATAGGGCTTTACATACAAATGGAAGAAGAGTGAATAGAAGGGGGAGCAGGAGATAGGGACAAACAAGAGCTAGCAGAATGCTGCTATTGTTGTTGGTACCGTGGCACAAGATTGTAATACGTAGGGTATGTTAAAGTGGACTAAAAATAACAAAATAAAAACTAAACAATTAAATAAAAATAGGCTTTATAAAAATCGACTTATTTCATACTTAGCTAGGGTGGATCTGAAATGTTCCATTTTGAGTTTTTATAACACAATATCTTTTCAATATCTTTAATTTTCACAACAATAAAAAAAAAAACGAAACCTAATAAAACCTAAACTAAACCTAAGCCCTTGAAATGGCCATATATGGAGATCTCTGTATCCATGAGTCTTTGTTCCTTTAATGTCCATATATGGGGCGACTGTGGCTCAGGAGGTAGAGCAGGTAGTCCAATGATGCATGGGTCGGCGGTTCGAATCCCGGCTCCTCCTGTCCATGTCGAAGTGTCCTTGGGCAAGACACTGAACCCCAAATTGCTCCCGATGTGCTGGTTGGTACCTTGCATGGCTTCCACCGCAATCGGTGTATGAATGGGTGAATGTAATGCACAATCTATGTAAAGCGCCTTGGATAAAGGCGCTATATAAATGCACCATTTACCATTTATCCCATGATGATGTCATGTATGTGGCCGGGTTATGCCCGAGTCATATAGTGTGGGCAGCCGGCCGGCCTCTATTGGTTATGTATGAGTCAGAGCAGGTGGCTGGCCTCTCTATACATCAGTGGTTATTCGGCATTTGAGCCACGGACCACCATGTGATGAGATTTAGCCTCTCAGACCCAAAACTAAAGAATATTTTCTTGTCGTTGGATAGGATTTTGTCCAGAATTCCATGCAGTATTGATGTTGGTACCATAGGAGAGATAACAGGCAAACGTTGATCAAAATAATTCTTCTACATCTTCTACAATTGTGTAGACGTTTTGTAAATGAAATAATGCAGATGTTTAACAATAATTGAATTCTTGAGAATGTAAAATGAAGCCAAATGGACCCGTACGGGTTCATTTGGTTTCATTTTACACTCAAGAGTTAACCCATTTTGGGCGGGAACCCCTTTTGGTGTTAGCATTATGTTATGCTTTAGCTATTTTTGAAAAATCGAAGAACGACATTTTTATAATCTGATCTCAGGTCAGAACTATAAGGGTCCATTTGGTTACCAACTCTCCATCATTTAGCTGGGGACCACCTAGAATCCCTTCAAGGACCACTGGGCGGACCACTGCTATACATAATTATGTATGTCTGAGTCATAATAGTGACATATACTGTATGTGGTCCACCCGCCCACTCGTCTGCCCGGAGGATTCATTATAAAACTAACTGAAATTGTAAACAAAACGTCAAAGCGAAATAAATGCAAAATCACATGAAAAATGCAAAACTGTAACCTCAGTTGACCATGAGAGAGAGACCGGATGCTGGCATAGATCTAAATGAACATGTTCAGAGCAACCAGAGGGAACAGACTATAGTGAAGTGCCATGGGCCATGGGGGGCCAGAGGCAGCCAGGAGCTGCTGGATGGAGTTAAAACACTCTGAACCTCCCACTGGGCAAACAGGCAGGGATCCATGGCCTCTCTGGGGTGTCTCTGGCACTCAGCTCAGATGCATGAAATGGCACGCGCGCACGTGCACACACATGCACACACACGCACACACACGCACACACGCACCATAATACTGCGTCACACAAAAATGTAAAAAATTGCAGACCTACAGAACTGCTACTTTGAATTTGAATCCTGAAAAGGATTGGACATAATTTATGAGCTGAGGTTTCCACCCGACAGAGACGAATATACAGTACATGAGTTACACAGAAATGCATGACACTGTGTGTGTGTGTGTGTGTGTGTATATATATATATATATATATATATATATATATATAGACGTGTAGGTCTATACTGTGCACATTTCCTTTCTCACACCTGTGCAGAGATGCATCCCGTGCACAACTGGAAGTAACGCCACATAATTAGGTTTCACAAAGCTAGGACTCGAGGTGTTATTGGATCCCTGGCTGAGCTGGGGGGGGTAAAGACTTATTAGACATACTCCTCCAGCGGCCAGGAACATGCCGTACCCATAATGAGCTCTTACACGCTTTCATACGGCGACAAACGCACACATTTACACACACACACACACACACACACACACGCGCGCATGCATACACAGCAGGGAAAAGTGGGCTCTTTATTGGAGCTTACCTCATACTGGAAAGAACATTGTATTGCCCATATTTCTCTCTCTCTCTCTCTCTCTCTCTCTCTCTCTCTCTCTCTCTCTATACTGCGTCCCCCTTCTCACCAGTGGTGTAAAGTAAGTTGAGTAACTTTAAAGTACATTTACCCGGCTAGTATGGTACAATCTGCAAGACATTTTCAACTTCTACTCCACTACATGTCAGAGGTAAATATTGTACCATTTTACTCCACTACAATTATTTGAAAACTGCAGTTGCTAGTTACTTTGTAGATTTAGACTTCTTACAAAATATACATTAAACCACTTCATCCCTATAATTTGGCCATTTGAAAATAGTTCTAGGTCATCTATTTTCAAAATATTTAAAAAAAATCACACCCATATGAAGTGAGTGGTGCAACTCCGTGGGGGGGGGGGGGGGGGGGGGGGCACACGCACATAGGAACGCACCCAGGGTGCCGGCCCGAAGCGGTTGAGAAATGACAGTTACCGTGTGGGGGTCCCTCTACTGTATACTGTACTGTACTGGCACACCCGAAATCACCATATATACAGTTAATATGTGCGTGTGTGTTTGTGTGTGTGTTAGGTTGCGCACAGGTGGTGAAAAACAACCATACTGTTTCCTCAGACGCACCCACCCACCCAGCCAGCCACCCACACACATAGCTCTGTAAGGGAGTGGTTGCACCACTCAAAAACTGGATAAAATGTGACATTCGGCATAATTTCGCCGAATTACCACATATCTTCTCTTACTCTACCAAGTCTCACAAATCCCATGAGGAACTGTACACAAAAACATGCACTTTCATGGCTATATCTTTGAACATTTACTCAATTACATTTTTAATACCAACCTTTTACTTGTAAAAGAGTATTTCTACATTGTGGTATTGACACTCAAGTACGTGAGTACTTATTCCATTACTGCTTCTTGCTAACCCTCTCCCACGTGTGTGAGTGGGAGAGAGGCTGGCCCTGAGCCTTTGGCCCGCGGGGACTCGTTCACTCTACTGCTGATGTACAGTGGCTGATGATTGTAGCCTTATGTGGCCTCTGTGACTGGAAGAGTGTGCAAGAGGAGACACAGCTATTAACGATGTGGCTACTGAATGTTCCTTTCATAAACATGGTAATCGGCTTGAACACCGACACCGACCCACCATTATGGCAGCATCCATCCTCTCTCCCACATAGAGCACATTAGGCTCTCAGGCCATGAAGACCTCTCAGGGGTACTACTATCGATTCATTCAGCACTCCATTTCAACTTTGAGGGGGGTTACAACACGCCATAAATATGTTTATTGGGGAGTGGGGGGGCGGCATAATGCAAGATTCATTGCTCAACATGCTAATGGAACAGATGACTGGCTTTTGAATTTTTGTGTTACTTGTGAAGGTTTGAAGATTGAGTAAACTTCTCCAATAAGTTGTGCTTCCATCATGACGGATAACACATCGGTACATACACGGATGCATTTGTTTTCTAAAAGGGAATATGCCATTTAGAGCAGAACTTTCTTTAACTTATCCACATCTCTCTGGTTCTCAAGGTGGGGTCGGGCTGGACGGGGCCCCCCAGGGGTCCTTGAGGAGGTTCCAGGGGGGGGTGCCAGGCAAAATACCTATTTGACTTTTCAGCAATTCAAAAAAAGGACGATCTACAAGTTCCAACGCATCACTATGTAGGCCCATTGTGAGCTTCTGGTACAAAATCCTTTAAAATGGGGGTCCGTGGCCAAATAGACATCACTAGCACTGCATTAGCTGCATGGCGTCACCAGACTCGTTTTATAGGGAATCTAAAAGCAAAGATAGGTTATCGATTTTTGAATAGCCAAAGTATAAAATATGGATAAAGTGGTTAAAAAGATTGTGAAACTATATTAGCCAATTTCGCTGGGGAAACCCTGGTACCCACCCAAGGACCCCTGGGGTCCCCATAATCCACTTTGAGAACCACTGCTATATGAGATAGTGCTTTTGTATCGTAATATAATATTACATAATTGATCGCATAACACATTGAGAGCATTGTTTTAAGGTGACACATTCAAAAAAGGCAAAGTTCACTTGATGGAATAAATATTGTAGTGGACATACAGTATAGACACCGGGAAGAAACCTCCCATCTCCATATTTAAACGTTTAGTTTTTTCGTAAATTAATGTCCCAATACTGGATCATACTAGTGTCACAGAAAAGATTCCAAAATAGCAAATCTCCAAGCTTGAAACGCACATTTTGAGCTTGTAAATTAAAGTTTTTTTCATTAATTAACACCCGCCTACTGCCTACTTGATCATACTACTAGTGTCACACAAAAGCAGATCCACAAGCTCGAGCTTGTAATCTGCTACTTTTTAATTTGAATCCTGGAAAGTAACAGTTTTGGACATGAGGTTTCCAGACACAGTCACACACACACACAATATAGGCCTACAGTATCACATTCAGTCGGTTAACTACTTGCCCTACCAGCATGCAGTGATGATGTCCTACCACCAGGTGGCAGAATGCAGCCCTGGAGACTCCAGACAGTGTGTGCAGAAGCGCCATGACTCTGACTCCAGGCAGCATGACCAGAGGAAAACACTCTGCCTCTTCACACTGCCAGTGTACTGCTGATGTCAGTATGACAGCACACTTACTGGCACTTGCAGGAGGGCATGCACGTGCACACACACACACACACACACAGTACACACCTCAAGAGGGCATGCACGTGCACACACACACACACACACACACACACACACACACACACACACACACACACACACACACACACACACACACACACACACACACACACACACACACACACACACACACACACACACACACACACACACACACCACACCTCAAGAGCTTGTGTTTTTTTATATATCTTTTTTTAATAGAAAAACAAAGAAAGAAATTCAAAATAATTTGCAGGAAAGTAATCCAGTAATGACGAAGAACATAAATGTGATAAAGTCTGTATCTCCACGGCAACCACACCTCTATCCCCCTTTAAGCTCAGCCCAGTTTACCGCGCGTGTGTGTGTGTGTGCGTGCAGGAAGAAGGGGTGACTTCACTCTATACCAGTAAGCTTCAATACTGCTGAGCCTGAAGAGAAGCTGAGCATCTGAAACGACACACAGGAATGGGTCGCGAAATGCTGCAGCGGAACAAGAAAAGACACACAGCGGCACAATACCTCTAACAGGAGAACAGGAGGTTAACTACTGATGAAATGTAACCTCCAACAGGAGGTTAACTACTGATGAAATGTAAGGGATACAGCAAAACGTGTGTGTACTTGTACGTTACACAGTAGAAGAAAATCAAATTAACTTAATTGAGCCATTTGTAACTCAAGAGTCTACAAATGCCTAAAGTGTAGAGTCTCGACAGTTACGAGGATCTTTCTGTGTACCTTTCTGGGTTTGTTGTGGCTTCGTAATGCGCCCGGCCGGTAATAGCCGACCTGCAAGCTCACAACGCGGCATGAATGCGACGCGTTGTGAGCTTGTAGGTCGGCTATTCTCGTTGGTTCTCGGCGCGCAACGCGTCGCACGGCGGAGCATGGATTAAGACTTGGGAGGACGGATCGAGCCGAGACACCGAGGCTCTGACCTAATACAGGCATGATGCTGATGGTTATGACGAAGATCGCGATGCACTGGGGAGGGAAAAACTAAAACAAGAACAGTCTGAAAGAACAGATCAACAACAACGACCAATGGTTAATCAACCTGACGGACGATGACCGCGTGGAGAAAACAAACCAAACAATATATATATATAAGACAAACAAAAAACAAAACGGAACATAAAAGAAAAGTGTCCTTGACTTTAAAAAAAAAAAGGCAGGAGGAGTTCAGAGCTTCTAAATCAGCTGTTCAACTCCTCACTCTCAATCTTTCAATCTTTTGCTTATTAAAATATCAGGAATTCTTTTCACTCCCTTTTCTTTCACTCCCCTCCCTCATTCCCCCCTTGTTCCCTCGTTCCACTCGTGGCCCAAGGCTGGCCTGTCCTATCCCGTCCCGTCGGCAGGCCCAAACACGGTGCGTCCCGGCCGGGCAGCGCTGGGTTCAAGTGGTGGGGTTAGGAGAGTATCACCGAAACTATGCCCATATCCACATGATCCCCCTTTGTTTTCCCCTCCCAGGTGCTTTATTCCAACACTTAGGTCTCCATGAGTCCTCCAGGGCCTTGGGTAGGGAGGGGTTGGGGATGCAAATTAAGGAGGCATTGCAGCAAATTCACGTACATCCTTGCGGAGCCACCACCCTACACGTTGTGTCTTCGTCAGTGTTGTGTGTGTGTGGGGGTAGCTAGTCGGGCTGACGTCAAGGGGGACCATGGCACCACGGGACGGAGAGGGACAAGAAGACATGGTGGAGGACGTGTGGACAGACAGAGAGATGGGAGGAAGTTCCAGAGTCCAGGGGGGTGGGGGGGGGGCAGGTCCATAAGTCCATAATTAAGTCCACATGTCACGGCGGCCGTCCACTCCGCACGCCCCCTCTCCTTATCACTCCCAAGTCTCCCACTCCTCTTCTGCCCGCCCTTTCATCTCCCCTCCACCACCATCTCCATTCAGGGGGCCAAAAGGGCCGAGGTGCCAAAAGGAGCGGGACTCAGTCTCTGAGGATAGGCTTGATTCATACTCGGTTGCACGTCGTGTCGCGCCATCGAAAATAGCCAATCAATGTTGATCGGCTATTTTCGATTCACGACTCCAACATGCAGTTAAGTACACATCAGGCCATAGTGTTCTTTATTTCAATCTCTCTCTCTCTCTCTCTCTCATACAGTATACTCACTCTTTCGCTTGCTTTCTCAAAATACTTTCTCTGTCATATGTTCAAAAACACACATAACAGTGTTACATACATGATGCACCCTGTCACTCAAACACTGGTTCCGTTGGCTGCTTCTTTCTCTTACACACACACACATACATACACACACACACACACACACACACACACACGTTGGTTTTGCAAACGTTTGGAGACAATGCGAGGACTTACATTCATTCCATATTCATTACCCAAACCTTATGAAACATTAAAATATAATTGGGTACACGGGTTTTGTCCCCAATTTGACGCACCAACCCCAATCAACTGGTTTCATGTCCAACATTTTGTCCCCAAATGTGGCCAATATCAGTGACACACACTCACTCACACATACACACTCATTCACACACAAGTGTGAGTGAAGCCTCTGTGCTATGTTCCGTCTTCTTCTTCCTCATCCTCCGAGTAGTCCTGCCCCTATAGAGAGAGAGACACACACACACACACACACACACACACACACACACACACACACACACACACACACACACACACACACACACACACACACACACACACACACACACACACACACACACACACACACACACACACACACACACACACACACACACACACACACACACACACACACACACACAATTTAGCAGACACTCTTAATCCAGAGCGATTTACAGTAAGCAAGAACAAAAAAACATGGTAATACACCAAATACACAAATAGTCATCATGAATCATACGTAAGCTTAAGAACAGTGGAATGAAACTATATGTGTATACACTATAGAGTGCTATGTCTACATAAAGTGCTATTTAAGTTACATAAATTGAGCCTATGCATACGCCTGTAGATGGTCGAGGCGAGGGCGCACACACACACACACACACACACACACACACCCCGCCCCCTAAGTATTGTCAAACCAATGGTTTTTATCACTCTTAATCTACTAGGTTCGGGGCTCTACGCAGCCCTCACATTTAGTGAGAGTCCTTGTCCCTTTTATGCCCATATATGGAGATCCCTGATGTGATGAGTATATGCCCATATGTTGGCATGCCCATATTGGATCGGCAGTTCTGGACAACTGGACATCTATGGCCCCATCTTGGGCGCGCGCCTTACCCTTTATCCCAAAACGTATTTGCCATATTTTACTATCTTGAAAACCATTTTAAAATAGTTCAACTAGCAGATCTACATACATCGATACGTTGTGAGCTTATTTTAAAATGTTTTTCAAAATAGTAAAAAATGGCAATTACGTTTAGGGATAAGGGGTGGGGTTGTATCAAAAGCAGAGAAATGGCTTTTCACCCTCACCCCCCCACCCCACCCAGCAGATCAAACTGCCCTTAACCCCTAATGCTGAAAACCTTCAACCGCACGGTGCTGCCGGCACATCAAACTCTAAGAATTCTACGCGACTCCTACTTGACCCTGGCCTGGATAACATCATCACAGACATGATTCAGAGGGCAGGATGACACAGAGGGCTGAGGCTGATAGGAGGGCAGCCCTGTCATCTCATGTCCTATATTAAGATGCAGAGCACAACAGTCAAGCGTTTCCTGTAGCAGTCTGTCTATACCATCCCCAGGGCCTGAAGGGAATCTATTCAAAGGTCTGCTTCCTTTCAGAAGCCTACAATATTCTCCCTTTCTCTCTCGCTTAAAAATAGGCTACCTCCATGTCAGTAGTCAAATGATCCCTGATTACACGGCTAGCATGAAAAGTAGCAGCCAAGCAATACAGTGATACAGTTACAGTACCACCTCAACAAGTCCAACTAGAGGTGTGCAGAGTTTAGCCACAGTGCAGATGTAAGATGCAGTGAATTTCATGGCCTTACATTGTGATTTGAAGATGATACAGTATATTGAGTCACCACAGTCACAAATACATGCCCAAATTAGGGATAGATTATAATAAATCGATGATTGTATTAAATGAACAGTTAATAATATATTATTATGGTATTATATTATCACAGCCTCATTGCAATAGTTCAGCAATCTCTTTGCTAAACTTATGACAGCAGATTTAGTTTTAAGAGAGTGATGAATGGGAGGATTTCAAATGGAATATAATTCAGCTTTTAAAGTTACATCCTCCCATAACGTGGTCAGTGGACAGGAATCATTCAAGCAGTTGTCATCGCTTCACCCTGGCACGATGCACGCCACAGTTTAAGGCTTGATGTGAGCGTGGGCGAAGGCTAGTTGTTTCTGCACCGTGTCTGTCAGTACCAATGCAGAAACCCAGCCGTATTCTTTAAAATGTTCAGCGAGGGCTGTCGTTGTTAAGAAGTCATTGCCTGCGGGCGTGTTAAGTTGGTTAACAGAGCAGCTTGCATTGCTTTCACCTGTGTTTAAGTGCCTATATATTTAGGCCAACCTTCCTTTTATAAAGTGTTAAATGAATGAAGTAGTGACCCAACACTCATCATGTTCAACCTTTGCGGTCGTCCTCGCTCCGCAAGGTCCCATTGTTTTCCATTTACAATGTCTGCCACAATGTCTGGAAAAAACAGACAAACTCACAGCGAGCAGAGGACCCGTTTACGCAGCACTGTGGAGCGTTAAAAAAAGTTAAATTAAAATATTTTAATTTGGCGCCAGAATTAGATAACACCATTTTAATGTATGGTTGCAGCATCATTTTATCGCTGCATACTCCCACAACATGTAGTTTTGTCCGTTTCGCCCAACATGGCATGCGAGCATTTGTGCCGCCATAATGTGAAAGGGGCTTCAGGATATCTGTTCATTTAAACTCACTGAATCGTCATCATTGCTCTGCGTGCGGCATTTGTTTGTTTTGGTGCCTTATGACTTCCTCCATGCGGAAAACATGAACCGAACATGGACTTTGAAGGAGATGTCATGTATTAACATGGATGTGATTCATGAACATGTCAAGAATTCATAATAACCACCGCCACGAGACGATGACAATGTTTACATCTCTCTCTATAGGACAAAACCTGTCTCACTTCTGTGCCTTCCTTTACATGTGTGGCCTACATTGGTAAATGGTAAATGGTGCATTTATATAGCTCCTTTATCCAAGGCGCTTTACATAGATTGTGCATTACATTCACCCATTCACACACACATTCATACACCGATTGCGGCGGAAGCCATGCAAGGTACCAACCAGCACATCGGGAGCAATTTTGGGGTTCAGTGTCTTGCCCAAGGACACTTCGACAGGAGGAGCCGGGATTTGAACCGCCGACCCATGGATCATTGGACGACCTGCTCTACCTCCTACATTAGTGTAGGCCTAGCGCATAAGCATGCACACTAAACACAACTACCATAAATGCAAGGCAGAATATACTAGTATTCAAAAAGATCTTTAATGAATGGGATTGAACTTGCGTTATCAACACACCACGGGGAAAGAAAAAGCTATCTTCCCACTTACTGTCCCGCTAAGATATATAAAGTATTTATAATGTCTATGAAGTGCTATTAAGACGAGTAGGCCTATATCAAAGTTAAATTGGGACAGCTCTGCAGAGACCCACTCCTATACATCCCTGATTATGTATGCATTCACACGTGCACACAGTCTCACACACACACACACACACACACACCTAGATCCTCACCTTCTCAATCTTCTCATCCAGCATTCTGAAAAACTCCTGCTGACTCTCCGATGTGTGAATACTGCAGAGAGAGAGAAAAAAAAAGAACAGAAAAGAAAGAGGGAAAGAAAGAAAGAAATGGAGTGAGAATGAGGGAGAGAGGAAGTTGGAGGGGACGGAGAAGGGAGTCAACAAATACATCACAAGAATTTTCCATTACAACCCCCCCTCACACGCACGCATGCACGCATACGCAAGCTTGCCGAAATGCATTTACACAATCCCTCCTTGCTACCGTGTGAACAAAACCTTTGGGTCAAGACGCTGTGGAGGAATCTTAACCGCTTAAACCCCATTATATCCTTGCTGTCGGGCAGAAACCTTGTATCTCAATATTTCAACTTTTTGTGATTTATTTCATGAGTTATAGACTTACTTGATCATACTACAGTGTCACACAAGAGCTTGTCAATTTGCTACTTTTGATCTTTAACCCATTTTGACCTGAGATCAGATTCTAAAAATGTCTTCCACATCCTGACAGTTTTCTGAAAAAGCTATGTTTCTATGTCAGTCGTTCTTCGATTTTTCAAAAATAGCAGACCTACAACCTACAGCTTGTAGATCTGCTATTTTTCAATAGCTAAAGCATAACATAATGCTAACACCAAAAGGGGTTCCCGCCCGCCCAAAATGGGTCCAAAAAAAAAGTAACCCAGAAACAGTTTTGGACATATGAGGTTTGCACCCGACAGAGACCGTATGCTTAGTTGACCGGGGTCCCCCAGGGCTCAGGACTAAGGTCCGTTCCTTTTTGTCCCCCTCTACACTAAAACGCCAACGTGTTTTCGCAGAACCCTCCCCCCCCCCCCCCCCCCTCAATGAGGACGCTAGGGTTCATGTGGTTAAGTAATCATGTAGAGAGCATTAACATGGTACTCTGACCCAAATCTATCACAATAAAACCCTTCAGTGTCAACTCTGAGCGAGTACAAAACGGCCCACGCATGTATAACACACCTAC